>NW_016818844.1:12729-25045 GCF_001698545.2 Rhinopithecus bieti
AGACGGAGTCTTGCTCTGTTGCCCAGGCTGGAGTGCAGTGGCCCGATCTTGGCTCAGCAAGCTCCGCCTCCCGGGTTCACGCCATTCTCCTGCCTCAGCCTCCGGAGTAGCTGGGACTACAAGTGCCCGCCACCATGCCCGGCTAATTTTTTGAATTTTTTTTTAGTAGAGATGGGGTTTCACCGTGTTAGCCAGGATCCATCTCCTGACCTGGTGATCCGTCCACCTCGGCCTCCCGAAGTGCTGGGATTACAGTGTGAGCCACCACGCCTGGCCTAAGCTCGTTCTTACCATACCCTTTCCCCCAATAAATTCCACGTGGATAAAAAACTTAAAGGTAAAATTTGAAACCCTAAGATTTGAAAAATCATGGGTGTGTTTATTGATGATCTCTGTATAGCGAAGTCCTTTCTAGTGTAGAAGCCACAGATTTAAAAAATTACAAATTTAATACCATAAAAGTATACACACTTTTGTATGACAAAATTACTTTTAAAAATGTGAAAATCAGGGCAAATACTTGCAACATATATGAGAAACACAGGGTTAATTTTCTTAAATTATAAAAGCTGGTACAAACCAATAACAAAAAGCTGGCACGAATCAATAAATTAAAAATTGGGCAAAGAATATGAATGGGCAGTTTATAAGAAAAGTCACACAAATGTGTGCTAAGCACATTCACTTGACATGAAGAATGCATAGCCAAATCATAACAGGATACCATTGTTCACCTAATTGGCAGAGACTATGAAGTTTTTAAAATAATTAGTGCCTGTGAAGAAACGTGGAGAAAGGAACTCACAAATATTGTTATGGGGACTGTTAACTGGTGGTCATGTTGCTAATATTAATCGACTTATCTGAGAGCAATTTAACAAAATCAACTGTAATTTTCAGCGTATGCTCCCTTTGCTCGAGGAATTCCACTGCTTGAATTTAGACTACTACTGCCTTGACAAAATTATACCAAAATATGTAGGACAAGGATGTACATCACAGCATTGCTTATAATAGTGGAAACAACTGGAATTTACCTAAATATCCATCAGCTGAGACTACTTAGACAACAGAACTTTATGAAGCAGGTTTTAAAAAGGTGAAAAGTTGATGGGTAGAGTTTGCATATAAAGGATTTTTAATTTTAATAAGTAGAAAATAAAGAAGCAAGGGCAACATATTTAGCAATATCTGACAAAGTTTTAAATTGTGTAAAACTTTTGGGCACATTCCCCAATGTATTTATTTATTTATAGAACATATACATGTATATGTACATAAAGAGATACAAAAATAGAGCAAAAGGGGTGAATTAAAACAAAGAAATATAAGCTGTACTATATTTTTATGCCCCTGAATTGTTTTAGAGACTTTCTTGGATGTGTGCACCTACTCTACATTAGAGTGGTGTGAGTACATCATTATGGAAATTTAAAACTTTGTCTGCAAATTCTTTGACACTTCTTCCATTGGGAGATGAAATCCCCTTCACACTGGGCAAGCTTTTGTGGTTGTTTTGACCAATAGGGGAAGAGAGAAATGATAATATGTGATACTGAGTCTTGGCTGTAAAAAGTGATGCATCTTCTGCCTTGTTGCTAGGATACTTGTTCTTAAACCTTTAGTGGCTAAATGGGCAGCCTGAGATCACCATGCTATCAGGAAGCCCAAACTAACACAAGTGGAAAGATGATGAGGAGAGAGATGTGCCCAGGTGCTCCAGCTTTAGTCTCTGCCTGCCCCTGCACAAGCAATACCAGGCCAGCCTGCTGAGCTCTTTCCACATTCCTGACCCACAGAAACCAGGACTGAGGAGAAACACTTGCTACTGTTTTAGACCGCTATGTTTGGGGGTGATTTGTTATGTAGCAATAAATAATAGAAATAACCATGATCCCAAATTTTTGTGCACACTCGTGTGTGTGTGTGTGTGTGTGGTGTTGTGTACACAATTGGCCCTTGAACAACATGGGTTTGAACTGTGCAGGTCACTATACACAGATTTTCTTCTACCTCTGCTACCCCTGAGACAGCAAGACCAGTCAGTCCCTCCTCTTCCTCCCCACTCCTCAGCCTACTCAACATGAACACAATGAGGATGAGGACCTTTAGGATGATCTACTTCCACTTGACACATAGTAAGTATATTTTCTCTTCCTTACGATTTTCTTAATAATATTTTCTTTTCTCTAGCTTACTTTTTTCTAAGAATACAGCATCTAATACATATAACGTACAAAATAGGTGTTGCTTGACTGTGTTATTGGTAAGGCTTCTGATCAACAATAGGCTTTTGGTAGTTATGTTTTAGGGGAGTCAAGAGTTATATGCAGATTTTCAACTGTGTTGGGGGATCGGTGCCCCTAACCCTCATGTTGGTCTAGAGTCAACTGTATATATATATATATATATGTGTACACACACACACACACACACAATATTTTTATATATGCAAATGTACATCCACATTTGCTGTGTTTTGCATAATTTTGAGGCAATAAAGAACAGAAGGAACTGCTGAGAATGGTTATTTTTGAGTGGTGGACTGGAAGGCAGGGAAGCTGTGATAGTTAATTTTAGGTCTTAACTGGATTAAGGAATACCTAGAGAGCTGGTAAAGCCTCAAATCTGGGTGTGTCTCTGAGGGTGTTTCCAGTGGAGACTGGCATGTGAGTCAGTGGACCGAGTGGGAAAGATCTGCCCTCAGTGTAGGTGGGCACCATCCAATCAGCTGGGGGCCCATAGAGAACCACAAGGCAGAGGAAAGGAGAATTCTTTCTTTCTCTCTCCTGCACCTGGGACACCCTGCTTCTGTTGCCCTTGGATCTCAGAACTCCAGGCTTTTCAGCTTTTAGAGTCCAGGACACCCTGGGTTCTCAGGCCTTTGGCCTCAGACTGAGAGTTGCACCATTAGCTTCTCTGGTTCTGAGGCTTTTGGACTGAGCCACACTACGGGCATGCAGTTTGTGGGCAGCTTGTCATGGGACTTCTCTGCCTCCATAATCACATAAGCCAATTCCCCTAATAATCCTCTCCTGTCTCTCTCTCTCTCTCTCTCTCTCTCTCTATCTATCTATCTATCTATCCATCACCTATCTATCTATCTATCTATCTATCTATCTATCTATCTATCCATCCATCCATTTATCTATCTCCTATTAGTTTTGTCTCTCTGGAGAACTCTGACTAAGATCATCTTTGTTAGAAATGGAATGTTAATGCTCTATTGTTGCTGCATGATCTATACTTTCTTTCTTGTGTATCTTTTAAAATCTTTACCTGGCTTGGGAGGAAACCATCCTTTTGTCTGCTCATATTAGCTTTTCTAAAGTCTGGAAGCATGAAGTTTCTGCACAGTACCAAGCTGGACTGAACAACAGTAATGTGCTTAACGTTATCCAAAACTGATTCTAGTTATCAATTGCGCAGTCCTTGGAGTCATATTTGAAGGTCCACATCCTGGTTCCATCATTTCCTATCCTCTCTAAACCTCAGGTTCCTCTTCTGTAAAATACAAATAATACCAGTACCTACCTATATTAGTTATCTATTGCTGTATGATAAATTACCCCAAAACTTAGCAGCTTGAACCAATAAACATGTATTAGCTACAACCTCTGTGGTTTATGAAGCCAGGCACGACTCAGCCAGGAGCTTCTGGCTCAAAGTATCTCATGAGGTTGCAATCCAACTACTGTCTGAGGCTGCAGTCCCATCTGAAGGTGTGACTGGGGCAGGATCCTCTTCCAAGTCCATGCATGTGGTTGCCAACAGGATTCCATCCAATAGAGTCTGTTGGACTGAAGGTTCCACTTCCTCACTGGCTGTTGGCTGGGGGTCTCCCTCAGTGCTTTGTCACATAGACCTCTCTACAGGGTGGCTCATGGCATGGCAGCTGGAGCACCAAAGAGAGAAGTCACAGACTTTTTACAATCTGATCTTGAAGGGGACATCCTATTACTTTGACATACTCTACTCATTCAAGGCAAGTATATGAATCCGGTCCACACTCAAGGAGAAGAGATTATACAAGGTAACGAATGCCAGGAGGTGAGGATCAACAGGAGCCATCACAGAGGCAGCCTACAAAAGACCTCATAGAGTGGTTGTGAGCATTAAATGAATTAATGTCAGTGTTTAAATCATAGTATCGCTCAACAAATGGAAGGTCTTATTAATATTATAGATATCTGTCTGTGTTTAACATTAAATATCAAGTGTTCTTTTCTCTTTTTTTTGAGACAGAGTCTTGCTCTGTCACCGAGGCTAGAGTGCAGTGGTGTGATCTCCACTCACCGCAACCTCCACCACCTGGGCTCAAGTGATTCTCCAGTCTCAGCCTCCTGAGTAGCTGGGACTACAGGCACACGCCACCATGCCTGGCTAAGTTTTGTATTTTTAGTAGAGACAGGGTTTTGCCATGTTGACCAGGCTGGTCTTGAACTCCTGACCTCAAATGATCCACCTGGCTCAGCCTCCCAAGGTGCTGGGATTACAGGCGTGAGTCACCTTAAGTGCTCTTTTCCTGCAACTAATTTATGGTGAGATTTCAGTGAGGCCCTTTGGCCAGAAATGTACTAATTTATCCACCTAGGTGTTTTCTCAGACTCCCCAAGGCAACACTGACTTAGGAGCGGCTCCTGCCGAGCAGTGATGTGGGCTGGGCCTGTCATGGCTTTGGGCCCTCTCAGTACAGCTCATCGAGCAGTCACTGAGTCTGTATTAGTGCCTATAACAAGATGGGAACCCAGGTAGTAACTGAGGACCTAGCAGTGAACCAGGCATGTGTAATTTCTGCCTTTACAGGGCATGCAAGTTACTGGAGGGGATTCAGACAGAGAAAAGACAACTTCAGCCATTCCTGGGCGCTCTTAAATACTGATATCCAGAAAGGCATAAATCTAAATGATTACTCTTCTCTTACTACCTCAATATTTGAGGGCAAATGAGGAGGTTTATTATTGTTAATTATTTAATTTCAGAAATATATAATTCATTTAATTAAAATCTATTTAATACCTAAAATGTTATATTTATGAAATTTACTAACACCAAGTGTGCCCTCACTCTGGTGGAGGCAGGAAACTAAACTGCCTGCCACCGTCATGAGATCAGGCTCACCATGTGGTGATACTTTGGTTTCCTAGGAGACTTAGCCCTGGCACAGGCACACAGCTGGACACATGCAAATAATTGCTATCCTCGCCAAGTGTTCAGCTGCTCTTCGTACAAGCATCTCTACAGTCTCAAAAAGTATATATTCATGCATTCAACAACTGTTTTATGAACAATAAGCAAATGCTATATTAGGGTACTCTTTGGATCCCACCTATTTCCAAATTTCAAGGACTGCATTCTCTCCATTCATTGTCCTCCAACACAGCTTTCGAGACTATGAATTGGGGTCTCCCACTCATAGGCATGCCAGCACAGCATAAGGTAGAGAGCAGAACAGGAGCCATCAGAGTGGACTTCGAGTCAATCACAGAAACAACAGCAATAAGCCACAAAGACTGAACAAGCGGGGAAAAGGGGCAAGGGAATACAGTTATAGAGCACAAAAGTTCTCCAAACATTTTAAACATTTTCTTCTCACTCTTACAATTCCCACTTTCTGTGTAGGAAAACAAAGAAAAAGAAAATGCCTTGTACGAGGTCCTTACTCCTCCAGTGGGAGTTGAGCCAGAGTCTTTATGGAATGAGAAGGGAGAGAATTCATAATTAAATAAACAGCAAACAAACCTCAGGACAAATGTTACCCCTTATCTTACCTAAACTCTACAGGATTATAATTTACTCAGTCAATCAATAAGTACTTTTTAGCATCTACTCTATACCAGGTACTATTCTAAGCTCGAGTTTTATCACGGTACTCCAGTTTTCTCCTTGTAATATTTACATTCAGTAAACACTTACCACTAAACCTCCTGGCATGCAGAACTATAATCTGTAACCTATTATACACTTCTGAAAAATGTTAACAGAACCTTAGTTGGCAAGATCAAGAACTCATTAAAATGGAGTTTAGAGAATAAAAATTTAAAATGATACTATGTTTGAGTAATTACATACACACATATATATATGTAAAAATATATACATAAACCAAATATTCAGGAAGATACCAATTCTGAAACAAGCTCTGTCTATATTAAAGAACTCCTCTGCTGGAAATGTTTTCTCCTTAATCTCCTTCAGATATTTAGTATATATCTGTGATATCATGATTTTCTAGAGCATATTCTCCAACAAATGTCATGTTACATAAGCTATGTGTTCTTTCATGTTTAGAAACTAGCCCTCACTGTGAAGTATAACATCTTCTTGCATTCACATCCTCCCTTGTTTTATCTGTGCAAATCTCAGCAAAATCTTGTGTAACTGTATTAGTCAGCTTCACTGCATAACAAACAATCCCCCAAAATCTCAGGAGTTAGATCATCAATGTATTTCCTGCTCATGATACATGTAGGCTATGAGTCTGCTATGGCTCTGTCCCATGTGTTTCGTCATCCCAGGATACAGCTGAAGGAGCAGCTCCTATCTGGAAAACACTTTTCTCTTTGAAGAGGGCAGAAGAGCAAGAGACCAAGTGGAACCACACGATCACATTTAAAGCTTCTGCTCCTAAGTGGCATGTACCTTGTCTGCTCACATGTCATTGGTCAATGAAAATCACATGACCAAGTCTGATAGGGATAGGGAAGTACACTTACCTATAAAGGGTCTAAGGTAGGGATGTATAATCCTTTTAAAGGAGAAAAAAAAAAAAGGACAAATAATTGCAAACAATACTGTAATCTACTACAGTAACCACTTGGCAATTTCCCAAAATACTGAGGAACTTAAGGGCACATTTTTCTTTTCTGGATCTACATTTCTATCCATTCATTGAAGGGTAGAACACAGGCAGTTTCTCAATCATGGCATGCATAACCTACAAGAAAGGAAAGTCATCACTCTGAAGGATACTGAACTGAGCCCAACATCAGCTAAAAGATCACAGATTTTGAAATTTTAAAAAACAAATGCTGAACCTCATTATTACAACACTAGGGTTAACAAAGGATTGCCATAGTTCACTCAGCATTATCCTGGCAACTTCATTTCACTAATGTCCAATTTTGTTTTTAGTTTCCTGGGATTCAAAACCAAAAGAAGGGAAAGGAGTGGCTAACATTCATGCTAACACTTGTATAATGCTCTAAAATTTATTTCAATAGCACTTCCGCATTCACAGTAATTGCAGAAGTGATGAACACAGTTAAGAAGGACATACTCTACTTGGGGAATTAGAATTAGAAGTAGGAGAGGCAGGATAATATTTGCTTTTATATGAGAAGTAAAATTATAGTGTTACATGTGCTTAATCATTGTAGGGACCTAAATCATTGCAGGTATCTGTTTATGCCATTTGTTGGAAAAAACTGGGACAGGATACTGTTTTCCTTCCTTTAATATTTTTAAATCACCGCCTACATGACAGGCGCTGTGAGATGAATATCTCATACTTACATATACACACGTCTATTATTTCCACATCTCTGATTTTTCCCTGTACCCAGGGATTTACTTCTAGTCATAAAAGAGGGCTTACCTTAGATTTCCTGCCATAAAGCTCCTTCCCTTTATACTAAGTCATACTTTCTACAGTTGGCTTAAGAGACACATTTTATAATGAGAAAACTAAAATGGAGTCTTTTTAAAGACATGCCCAAGACACTCATACTAAGAAGATGACTACTTCACTCCCTTCACTCCTTAATTTGTGGTCCATTGAGATGACTGATTGACATGTAGATAGATAGATCAATAGATACATAGATAGCTACATGGATGAAAGATGATAAAGAGAGAGAGAGAGATGAAACATAGATGATAGAGAGAGATGAATAGTTTCTCACTCTTGGTGTACAAAGTGAAGAAGTCAAGGTAAAATACTGGCAAGCACTATGCCTTGGTCATAGTACCCACTTCAAATTGGAGAACATGGTCAAGTCAACCATCTAGGAAAGAAACAAGAGCCGTGTCCACTTTGTCATTCAAATAAATGTCCACGATGAATACTGTGCCTTCTTAAAGAACTTGGAGCTCAACATTTTGACATTTCATATAATAACCAGCACACTATGACCATGTGGTAGATGTTATAGTGAATTATGTCCCCTTAAATTCATATGTTGAACCCCTAATCCCACTAACCTCAGAATGGGACTCTATTTGGAGACGGGCTCTCAAAGAGGTAATTAAGTTCAAATGAGGTCATTACTGCGAGCCCTAATCCTATATGACTGGTGTTTGTTAATAAGAGGAAATTAGGATACAGATGCACTCAGGGTGAAGACTGTGTAAGGTGAACTGGTGAAGGTGGCCATCTATAAGGCAAAGAGAAAGGCCTCAAGAGAAACCAACCCTGACGGCACCTTGATCTCAGACATCTAGCCTCCAGAATTGTGAAAAAATAAATTTCTATTGTTTAAGCCACTCAGTCTAGGGTACTTTGTTATAGTAGCCCTAGCAAACTAATATAGTAAATATTTTAAAAATCAGCTTCAATTTATTTGGAAAAAAAGAGACAGTATTACCAATACTTACATTTACATAGTAAGGCAGCATGGAAAATGGGTATATACTTGCTTTCGTCTGGGGCTGGGTTCAACTCACTGGCTCTACCACTTACTAGCAATGTATGTAACCTTGGACAAATTACTGAATCTCTTTGTGCCTCAGTTTGCAGATCTGTCAAATGGGGTAATTGTACTTATCTCACAAAGTTGTTAGGAGGAATAAATGAATTAATAATGTTTGAAAGCACTTAGAATAGTGCTTAACACATTGTGACCAATGCATAAATATGAAATACAACAGTTGGAAAGTATTGTGAAATCCAGTCTATAAAAATCCTTTTAAATTCTAACAATTAAAAAAATATAAGTGTAGATTATTCTGATTACAGTGAGAAAATATTTGTCACAGCATTCAGAGTTCCTAATCTGTTTAGTAGAGGGGTTACTGGGTTAAGTTTGCATTTTGGGGAAGAGAGAATGTGTGCTAACGACAAAGATGGTCATTACCCATGCACCCTGATGGCAGTAATTGTGAATCATTTCCGGAGAGGATTTTAACATTTGCCAAAGATTTGACACTTGCTGGCTTTCCCCGCAACATTCACTGCCATGAGAACCATGGAGGGGGTACAGAATGTGTGCTGAAAAATGTTCACAGGTGCTATTTGCACATGACTTGCTGTAGAACGGGGGTAAACACAACTTGGTTTCTACTGATCAAACTTTAACTCAAGATAAACTTGCTGACTGTGAAGTGTACCGCATGATTGCTCAGTGTGTGATAGCAAACATAAACAGTCGGGGGAGCGGGGGCTCCCAGGGTCCCGGGACCAGTGTGTGTATCTTTCAGGAAGGCCAGCCTGGCTGCAATCTGCTCTGGTCCGGCGGACCCCCGCAGTGTACCCCTGCTTGTGGGTTGTCAATCAGAAACATCACATGGTTGACTGTGAAGGTGTTTGGGGACTTAGAGCTCCCAGCCCACTGATTTTTAATACTCATTATGGTTTCTGCTTGGAAATCCTGAAAGACTGGCAACTGCCTAGATAGCAGTTTTGACCAACAGAATCTTAAACAGAAATGACCAGTCACGGAAAATGAGTTTTTAAAAAATTAACTTAAAAAAAAAAATCTACACTCAGGGTATACTTGTGCAGGTGTGTTAGAAGGGTATATTGCATAATGCCGGGTTTTGGGCTGCTATTGAATCCATCACCCCAGTAGTGAACATAGTACCCAATAGGTAGTTTTTCAGCCCTTACCCCACTCCCTTCATCTCCCCTTCTGGAATCCCCAGTGTCTACTGTTTCTATCTTTACATCCACGCATGCCTATTGTTTAGCTCCCATTTATAAGTGAGAACATACGACATTTGGTTTTCTGTTTCTATGTTAATTCACTCAGGATAACGGCCTCCAGCTGCATCCATATTGTTGCAAAGGACATGATTTTATTCTTTTTTTAGGGCTGCATAATATTCCATGGTGCCACAGGATGTTCCATGCTACCACATTTTCTTTATCCAGCCCACCATGAATGGGCACTTAGGTTGATTCCATCCTCTTTGCTATTGTGAGTAGTGCAACAATAAACATTTGAGTGCAGGTGCCTTTTTGACAGAACGATTTCTGTTCCTTTGGGTAGTTACCCAGTAGTGGGGTTGCTGGGTCAAATGGTAGTTCTATTTTTAGTTCTTTGAGAAATCTCCATACTATTTTCCATAGGGGTTGAACTAATTTACATTCCCAATAACAGTGTATAAGCAGTCCTTTTTCTCCACATCCTTGCCAGCATCTGTAATTCATTGATTTTTTTTTTTTTTTTTTTTTGAGACGGAGTCTCGCTCTGTCTCCCAGGCTGGAGTACAGTGGCATGATCTCAGCTCACTGCAACCTCCACCTCCCAGGTTCAAGTGATTCTTCTGCCTCAGCCTCCCGAGTGGTTGGTTCTACAGGCACCTGCCACCGTGCCTGGCTAATTTTTGTATTTTTAGTAGAGACGGGGTTTTACCATATTGGTCAGGCTGGTCTTGAACTCCTGACCTCGTGATCCGCCCACCTCGGCCTCCTGAAGTGCTAGGATTACAGGCTTGAGCCACCGCGCCCGGCCTTTTGACTTTTAAAAGCCGTTCTCACTGGTGTGAGATGGTATCTCATTGTGGTTTTAGTTTGTATTTCTCTGATGATTAGTGATATTGAGTATGTTCTCATATATTTGTTGGCCACGTGCATGTATTCTTTTGAGATGTGTCTTTTCATGTCCTTTGCCCACTTGGAAAATGAGTTTTATAAACCAACTGGGAAAAGAGGAAAGTATCATCAGTAGGGAGATAGCCCCTGAGATAGATTTTGGAGGACATTACTTCTCTGAGTTCAAACTTGCCTTTGATACACTGGAAACATTTTATGAGCATAAAATTACTAAAAGAGACTTGAAATATTTTCTCTCGTGTCAGTTCAATCCATGGAGCTATTAAAATTTTCAAAACTTCAGGGCAAGAAAGATATATATCATCTGAATGTAAGCATTTGAGTAACAAATCTCTGCCGGGGTGGGGCGGGTAGGTTGACAATACTTCATATATATTTTTATTTACATAGAACTGAGCCATTGCTAACCTCTCATATCTAGAAAATAGCTTAGAAACAATGAATTTTTAAAAAATAAAACAACACTTGAGAAACACTTTTCTTATACTTTTCTCAGAGAACAACCAGCCCTCAGTTCCTGATTTGAAAAGCATTTATGTTTATTGTACACATATCCCTAACCAGTGTGAGTTTCTCCATGCCCATAGCAATTTAGAAATAGAAAATCAGCATTAGGGAGAAGGCTTTGCATAGTCTTGTACACCAACAAGAAGTAACTGAAGTAACTGCTGATGGCCCAAAGAAGAGAGCAACAGAAAAAAGGTGCAAAAAACAGACAGGCGCAAGAATTCCAGAAGGCATAGTCATTTGGGACCTCTCAGGTGTGCAGGCAAATATTTCTCTCTCTCTCTCTCTGTCTCTCTGTGTGTGTCTGTCTCTCTGTGTGTGTGTTTGTGTCTCTGTGTGTGTGTGTCTCTCTCTCTGTATGTGTCTCTCTCTCTGTCTGTGTGTGTCTCTCTCTCTGTCTCTCTCTCTGTCTCTCTCTCTCTGTCTTTCTGTGTGTGTGTGTGTGTTTCTTTCTCTCTCACTTCTCTGTCTCTCTCTCTCCCCCCCACCATGGCCTAAACCCATAATTTTTTAATCCAATAGCAGTGAAATCAGTTCTTTTTGTGATAATGTTAAGACCGAAAAAAGAGGAAAAAAAAAAAGATGTTAAATAAAGTTCCTCCACTCTTTAAGAAAGCAGGGGCAGTTGAATTACATTTTAGAAAATTTTCTACCAAAATCTTTTTCTTTTCTTCCTCATTCCTTCCTTCCTCCCTCCCTCTTTTCTTTTCTTTCTTCTTTCTTTCTTTTCTTTTTCTTTCTCTTTCTTTCTTCCTTCCTTTTTTTCTTATTCCTTCTCTCTCTTTCGCCTGCCTGCCTTCCTTCCTTCCTTTCTTTTTTTCTTATTCCTTCTCTCTCTCACCTGCCTTCCTTCCTTCCTCCCTCCCTCCCTCTCCTTCCTCTCGCTCTTTCTTTCTCTTTTTCTTTCTCTCTCTCCCTCCCTCTCCTTCCTTCTTCCCTCCCTCTCCTTCCTTCTTCCCTCCCTCTTTGCCTGCCCCTCTCTCTCTCTCTCTCTTTCCTTCTCCCTCCCCTCCCTTCCCCTCCCCTCCCCTCCCC
>NW_016818844.1:25337-56195 GCF_001698545.2 Rhinopithecus bieti
CTCCCCTCCCCTCCCCTCCCCTCCCTTCCCTTCCCTTCCCTTCCCTTCCCTTCTCTTACTTACCTAGAACTCAGCAATCCAGAATGGCTACAAAGCAAGCTGAGATTGTATGGTGTTTGTGCCACTATATACATGTCAGATTACACATTGTATGATCAATATGAATTCCTATCCTTTAAGAATCGCCTCATGATTTTTAAGTTTCTGAACAGCTGAACGATTGTTGAAGATACTGTTACTTGAAAGGAGAAGAAATAAGGAGAAAAAAATGAATGGAGGGAATTGTTAGATGATATGTTAGAACAAACATTACATCATCAACATAGTGGGAGGGTAAAAGGGAGTTCCCCTAAGGCGCAAACAAAATTTCACCATCCCATTTATTTTTACTTTTAATTTAGTTCACAGACTTCAAAACCTGCTCATTATCACCAAATGCTCTTTCAAGTGATGAAGGGCTGAAAGAAAAACCGAAGTCACCTCCACACGATATATAAGAAATGTTGGCACATCCAGATCTTCCTAAGGAAAGAGAGTTAGACTACAGAAATGCTGAATGCAAGCCTTATCAATTGCATCCTTCCTTCCTTCCTTCCTTCTTCCCACTCATAATACACGCATATGCCCCTTGTATGTTAGGAACATTGTACTGTAGGGAATGTATAAAAACTCTAAGTTAATTCTTCTCTGAGGGCTTGCTATCAGCGAGGTACAGGGTTAAAGTACAAATACTTGATTATCACTTGACCACACCCCAGTGAGGAAACTGAGGCTCAAGAAATTTAAGTAAAGTTCTGAAAGACATACAGCTTGCAAACAACAGAGATGGGATTTAAAACAAGGTTGTTTATTAACCACTGGGCTCCACCATCTGACAATGGGGAGTAAATAGTGATCCCTGGAAATAAATGACCCCCATTTTCTTAAAGGGCAGAGATCAGTTGAGAAAAATAGCCACTTTGATGGTATAGACCTGGAGTGTGTGGAGGACCTTTGCACTATGAAGAATGGAATTGCTGGGCCCACTGATGTCGCTTAATAATTGACAGATGGCCTAAGTGACTCACATGCAACTCAAATTTCAGGTCTGGAAAGGCCATGGGCTAATGTGGAAAGGAGGTTCATCCCTGGGCAGCTTCTGTGGCCAACCACCCTGTTTAGACAGTTCTCTGTTCATGGAGAGCTCTCTGCTACAGTAAGCAAAATGTGCACAACCTGATCCCAACTTTTATTATACGCCAAGAGGCTGTCTGTCACCAAATCATACCTGCCTGGGCAATGTGCTCTGTATACAGATCTCCATCAGTCACACAACAGGTGCTTAATTCTTGGTGACAAAAGGTGACCTCAATTTCTTTAAAGATATAGCAAGCCCTAAGGATCCAATTATATGGGGATTGGGCCAAGTGATCCCAGAGGCCCTGCCTTCTACTATTTTGAGATAGTTACAAAATGCAGATAAAGGAATTGGAAAACAGAAATACGTAAACTGGGAGAAGAGAGAGAGAGAGAGAAATTGACTTCTGAAATTATTAGCCTGTCAACATAACATATGGAGAAATACAGCAACCATTGATGAAAATATCAAGTTGTCAGCACTTAAACAGAATGCTGAGAAAGCACTAAGCTGTACAACCATATAACACACCAAGCGTCTTGGACTAACACAATTTCCTTATGAGACAAAATGGCAGATGATGAAGCTGCAAATGCTTTGCCTCCACCCTTCAGTGAGACCAGGCTAAGCAGGTGGGCCTGAGTACTAGATACCTGGGGAAAGGTTAGACTCCTTGGGAGTAAGCTTGGGGAGTTTGCCAAATCTTTGGGAATGGTTCATTCTTTAGCATTACAGGACAGTCACAAGAACCTAGAACAGGAGCTTCTTGCCTTCACCTTGCAGACCTGGGGTTATCGCTTTTTTGTGGTCTCCTGGCTCTGGGTGTAAAGTCAGAGGCCAACACTTACTGAGTAAGTGTTCGATAACACTGGTTGATGGAAATAGTAGGCGCTCTGTAAGTACCTGCTCTTTGAGTCATTAATGCTTGAAAACACAGTATTTAGTCATAATACTCCACCTCACTACACTAAAGCCAAAACACAGTGTCCACATTTCTGATTTAGGGAGAACATTCGTCATTTTAAAGAAAAGTATATAAATACCACAACCTTCAAAATTATTGAGACTTTTGACATTAAAAGCAATACAGAGTCATTGTAGAAAAATCGTAAAATACTTAAAAACAGGCCAGGCGCAGTGGCTCATGCCTGTAATCCCAACACTTTAAGAGGCCAAGGAGGGCAGATCATGAGGTCAAGAGATCGAGACCATCCTGGCCAACATGGTGAAACCCTGTCTCTACTAAAAATACAAAAATCAGCTGGGCATGGCGGTGTACGCCTATAGTCCCAGCTACTCAGGAGGTTGAGGCAGGAGAATCGCTTGAACCCAGGAGGTGGAGGTTGCAGTGAGCTGAGATCGTGCCATTGCACTCCAGCCTGGGCAACAGAGCGAGACTCCATTTCAAAAAAAAAAAAAACTAAAAAATATAAAGAACCAGAAACAAGCACCTGTAATCTCATAATTCTACCACTTAGAGATAATGAGTTAACATTTTAGTGTATTTCTTTCCAATTTTTTCACATATATACACACACATTCATACATATTTAAAATTATAAATATGTGGAAAATATGGCTGTATATCTATGTCTTTTTCACGGAATGTTATAGATTGGGCATTTTCACTGATCAACAGCCATCTCTGAAAATGTGATTTTTACATAGCTACACAGCACTCCATCAACCGAATGGACTATGATGAACTTAAGTATTTCCTCATTTTGTATACTGGGGATTTTCCTATAGTCTAAGGAATGCTTCAGTGAACATGCTTATCCATAAATCATTCTACACACTTCTGATTATTTTGTTAAGATAAATATCCACAAGCAGAATTACTAGGACAAGGGAATATAAACACTTTTATGGCTCTTGTTATACATTTCTCAAAATATTTTTTGAATTATTCTTTTCTGCATCTCTATTTTATTTTAGATTCAGGGGGTACATGTACATACGCATCGGTATATTGCAAAACAGTGGGATTGGGCTTCTAGTGTATCTGCTACCCAGATAGTGAACATAGGCCAGGTGCCGTGGCTCTCATGTGTAATCCCAGCACTTCGGGAGGCCGAGGCAGGCGGATCACTTGAGGTCAGGAGTTTGAGATCAGCCTGTCCAACATGGCGAAACCCTGTCTCTACTAAAAATACAAAAATTAGCCAGGCATGATGGCGCATGCCTGTAGTCGCAGCTACTGAGGAGGCTGACGCAGGAGAATCCCTTGAACCTGGTGGGCGGAGGTTGCAGTGAGCCAGGATCGTGCCATTTCATTCCAGGGTGGGCGACAGAGCGAGACTCCATCTCAAAAAAAAAAAAAAGATAGTGAACATAGTACCTAACAGCCTAACAGGTAATTTTTGAACCCTTGCGCCTTTTCCATTCTCCCCACTTTGGAATCCACAGTGTCTATGATTTCCATCTTCATGCCCAAGGGTACCCATTGTTTAGCTCCCACTTGCAAGTGAGAACACATGGTATTTGAGATCAAAAGGAAGTTATGGAGAGAAATAACACGTTTGGTTTTGTGTTTTTAGCCCTATTGCCTCCTTTTGTCCAGCCCAGGCCAGTATACTCATTTGTCATCTTTAGGGCTATTTGTCCTGTTGATTGTGCCCTGCATCTCAGGAGAACTCACCCTAGAGAGGTCTCTGTTATCGATGGTCTGTGTTGCTTCGTTCACACGTGGGGCCTGCGATCCGGGGTCCTGTGCATCCTGATGCACCCTTTGTGGAAACAGGAATTGCTCTGCAGAGAGTTGGTTTCAAGGCTAGAACAAACCCTACAATCATTGGCCTATTGTCTAAAAAGGTAAGTAAAAATACACAAGAAAGATTGATTCCATTGAATGCAAAATCCTAAATTACTTCCTGGCCCTTTGGAAGTATTTCTACACAGCTCTTCCCAGCATTCTAGCAGATTTCAGGAAACTCAAGGGACATTCTTAGCCACAGAAAAAGTTGCTGAATCCAAAAAACTCAATGAGGATCATTTTCAAATACAGTGTTCTGTTATATGCAACGATAACCTGAAGTTAGGATTATTTCAATTGTTTCTTTTATGTAGTAAAATACTAAGTTCGCTGTTTACTTTAAAAGGTAGGTGGGATTTCTAATTTCATTTAATCTGATGATTAAAATAATCAGATTTTGCTCTTTTTTTCTGAAAATTTACTTTGCAATGAGCACAGACTATATTCACGTTAATCATAAATACTCTCCTCCCCTTTCCAGGTAAGTTGAATTTTAATTATTATAATAGGTGGATTTTCTTAAGTGTTTCTCCTTATCCTTTCTTATGGCCTACTTTCTCATCTTACCTTACTTTTTCCCCCTTCGTCTTCGATATGATACAAAACATATTCTGAAAAATTTAAGCAAAATAATTTAATATTATATGTAAACAGCATCACCAAATATATTACCACATTTCAGGAACTTGGATGGAAGTTCCTGCTGATAGATTCATGGAGTCAAAAGAAAAAAAAAAAAAGATTTAGCTGGGACCTTGGGATATTCAACATAATTCCCTCATTTCAGTAAGGAAACCGGAGCCCAGAGAAGTGAGTCTTTGGGTTTGTCATTTGATCAAGTGTACAGAGCAGGAGCAATAATAAACATAATAACTGACTTCTTTACAGCCCTTTACACTTTATAAAACACATTCACATTCAACATTTACAGGTATCGCCATTCTGGCCTTTCAGTAAATGAAACGCCCCTGTGCTCTATTTACCTCCAGGAGACCAATGTGGCTGATTTTATATTTGGTATTATTTCATTTATTGGCTGCTGCTGATGGCAGCACCCTTCGCCTGGAGACTCGGAGGCATTTAAGATGGATTCATGTATGAAACAGCAGGCTAACACTTTGGGTGGGCCGATGTTAAATGGAGAGTAACATATCCTGCCCTGCCAATGAAAAAACCACGGCCACATCTGAGGGGCAGAATCCCAGTGTCAGTGGGATTTGAAGGTTTGTAAAAAGCTGTTACTGGTCACATCTGCCATTTGAGACTCCAAGGACCAGATTAAATCTCAAAGAAACCCAAAGTTGTGCCCTTCAATGGCCAAGGGTGGGTTTCTCCAATGAAAGCATCAAATTGGATGTCTTTGTCAGTTATGTCTTCATGGAAGGTGATGGTAAGGACTCACATGGCATCATAAAATAACATTAATCATGACCAGGCGTGGCGGCTCACGCCTGTAATCCCAGCACTTTGGGAGGCCGAGGCAGGTGGATCAGGAGGTCAGGAGTTCGAGACCAGCCTGACCAACATGATGAAACTCTGTCTCTACTACAAATGCAAAAAAATGCCTATAATCCTAGCTACTCAGGAGGCTGAGGCAGGAGAATCGCTAGAACCTGGGAGGCGGAGGTTGCAGTGAGCCGAGATCATTCCACTACACTCTAGCCTGGGTGACAGAGCAAGACTCTGTCTCAAATAATAATAATAATAATAATAATAATAATGTTAATCACTTATCTGAGATAGTTTTCCTATGAATTCATTGACATTTTCAACATTTAATTGAGCATTTCTGGTTTTCAGGTACAGAGGGAGGGATGTGGAGGAGAACAAGGCATGATGCTGTCCTGAAAGTGCTCCTGGTCTGGTGGGCACATCTGTCCTGCCACGTCTCCAGGATCTATCTTGAGTTGTTGCAGTGCTGCACTTCCTTGTAGATGATGGCACAGTTCATTATGACTCTTCGGAATATCTCAGCCTTTTCATCCATGTAGTGAGTTTTGCATCGGACATTTACTCTTTAGCAGGGTGGATTGGTTTCTTAGAACTGTCATAACAAATTACCACAAACGGAGTGGCTTAAAGCAACACAAATTTATTGTCATCATTCTGGAGGCTAGAAGTCCAAAATCAAGGTGTCACCAGGGTCAGACTCTTCCTGACGGCTCTAGGGGAGGGTCAGTCCCATGCCTTTCTCTTAGCTTCTGGTGTGGCTCACAGCCCTTGACATTTTTTGGCTTGCAGATGCATCACTCCAATCTCTGTCTCAATTGTCACACCATGTTCTCCTTATGTCTCTTCCTTGCTTCTCATAAGGACACCAGTCATGTTGGCTGAGGCCCACCCTAATTCACTGTCACCTCATCTTTGCTTGATTACATCTATAAGACCGTATTTTCAAATAAGGTCACATTCACAGGTACCGTGGGTTGGGTCATAAACAGAGCTTTCTAGGGGGTACAATTTCACGCATAACAGGGGATTTGATTCATCCAAACCCTTTTTCAGCAGAGACAGTAAAAGTACTTTCCCCTTCAGCTGCCAGATTGCAGTTTCATATGGCTGTGCTCACAATAAAGCAGAAAGACCACGGTTCCTTGAGCTCCAGAGTGGGCCACGGATGGTTAAAACAATGTGGAACATGTTTTAAGGGGAGAGAGGACAGAGCAGCCTAAAGTGGTCCTTCCAATAAGTGACACTGCGTGTGTCCCTCTCGCTTTCATCTTTATGTGTGTATCACACATTATCCTTCATCCTAATGTCTTTTTCTCCTTGTTCCAGTGAAGCGGCAAAGACAGTAAAAGTGCTGAGCTCCTGCTGTAAGTCAGGTGACATTCATGCCCCCCAATCCATTTGGGCCTCTCACTGTCCATTCTTTGTGACAGGGGTTGCAGCCACTGTCCTGATAGACCCTGTTTTGCTACTCTTAATTGTGTGTGAACGGCCTACCTGCTAGAGCTTTCATTTAGGCAGCAGAGTGCACATCTTGTTTCCATTTCCATCATTTGCACTGGAAGTGCTTTTTCCCCCTAATGAATACATAGTCATAAAGAATCCAGTTCAGCCTGTCGTGCTGTTATCACTGGCATCAGCTAGAAGGCTGGCAAGTAATGATCCCACCTGGAAGCGCACAAAGCAGTCAGCTCCTGTGCTCTGTACCATGTAACTCACCCATACCGCATCCCTCGTTCATTCCAGCATGGCTCCTTCTTCACATGTGGTGTTGTTTCTGTTTCTACTGATTCTATGTGATGCCTTGCTTGACCCAACATCATGAATGGAAATTTTTGATGGGCCTAATCCCTTCACTCTGCATTTTCCAGGTAAGGTGTTGGTCTCAACAGGAGCTAAAGTTGTGCTGGGAAAGGACAGCCATGACAGAGAAGTTTTCCTCTCCCCTTAGGTGGTCCCCAGCAGAGAGGCAGGAAGGTTTATGCACAAAACTATAGGAAGAATGATTGCCTTTTCTTGCCATCAGAAATTGTGACTTACCTTCTTGTGGCAAGTGGCACTTCAATAGGTGTTCTAAAGACACATTCATCATAGTCCCTGCTCACTGGTGACATAATACCTAATATGAACTGCAAGGACAAGACAAGCATATAAAGAACATTTAGGCAACTAAACAAGTATACTAAAAAATCTTTAGATTGTATGTAGGCAAAAGGAAACTGCATTTTCTGATAAATGAATACAAGTCGTAAGAGTTCTTTTGGGGAGGAATGGCCATCTTTCTTCCAGTTACAGAAAATTTTGTAGTGAAGTAATTTTTAAAAAATCTTTATATCGGCCGGGCGCGGTGGCTCAAGCCTGTAATCCCAGCACTCTGGGAGGCCGAGATGGGCGGATCACGAGGTCAGGAGATCGAGGACCATCCTGGCTAATACGGTGAAAACCCCCGTCTCTACTAGAAAAAATACAAAAAACTAGTCCGGGCGATTGAGGCGGGCGCCTGTTAGTCCCAGCTACTCGGGGAGGGCTGAGACAGGGAGAATGGCGTGGAACCCAGGAGGCGGAGCTTGCAGTTGAGCTGAGATCCGGCCAGCTGCCACTCCAGCCTGGCGGCAGAGCAAGACTTCCGTCTCAAACAAAAAAAAAAAATAATCTTTATATCCTAATTCATTTAGTAACAAATTAAGTGTATAGTTAAGACTCTCAGTTTCAAGTGAGAGAAATGAAACTCAAATAAGGGCAATATATTTGTTTATGTACCTGAAAATGCTTAGGCTAAACATAGTGGCTCATGCATGTAAGTCAGTTACTTTGGGAGACCAAGGTGGGAAGATCACTTGAGGCCAGGAGTTCAAGACCAGCCTGGGCAACATAACATGACCTCATCTCTACAAAAAAAAAAAAAAAAAAAAAAAAAAATCGCTGGGCACAGTGCATGCCTGTAGTCCCAGCTACTTGGGAGGCTGAGGCAGGAGAATCATTTGAGCCTAGGAGTTGAGGCTGCAGTGAGCCATGACTGCATCACTGCACTCTAGCTTGAGCAACAGAACAAGACCCTGTCTCTAAAAGAAAGAAAAAAAAAGTTCAAGGGTGGTTCCAGATCCTTGAAAAATGTCTTCAGGAAAATTTTCCAGGCTTTTTAGCTTTGCCTTCCTCTCTCTTGATTTCATTCTCAAGCAGGCAATCACTATTTTTTGACAAGATGTCCACCAGAAGCTCCAGGCTAATTTTCTATAGGTTTAACCACCCCGGAAGAGAATTTATCCTTTCCAAAACTTCTAGCATAACCCCTGGGGCTGACAATATTGGTTCTGATAAGCTCAGCATGTAACACATACTCATTCCTGAACCACCAGCATGGTTAAAATTCTTATTGACCAGACTTGGACCACATGCCCCACCCCTGGGGTTAGGGATAAGAGTCAACCCCACCAGAAAACAGAGACTGAGAGTCAGGGAGGGGTGGTTCTTTAAAAGAAAACTAGGGTCTTGGTATCACAGGAGGAAGTGGATGTTGATCAAGCCAAAGCCCCAGATGCCCATGACACTATACAGAAAGAATGCACATTGTTCTGAGATGCTGATTAAGAAATACAAATCAACCTCAGCTTTTTAAAGTAATTTTAAAAGAGGTCAACTTGCAGTGTCTTTCATGGAATTTCTGATTACTTTGAGCTAGTAATCGAGTCAACAATAAATTCTTTGTTTCTCTTGCAAACCCACATTGTCCAGGAACATTTCCTGTTAATACCTATTTTAGAGTATTACATGAGTCTTGAGCCTTTCTTTCAGGAATAAAGGTAACAAACTGACAGAGATAAAAAACAAACAAACAAAAAGTGGTGGGGTAATTTAAAAATTTTTATATCATAATTTTCTTCAGTAGGAAATTCTATATGGCTGAGTGATTTTTGAACAGAGAGCAAATAATTATTTATATATATTTTTTTCTTTTTTTTTTTCTTTTTTTTGAGACAGAGTCTCGCTCTGTTGCCCAGGCTGGAGTTCAGTGGCGCGATCTTGGCTCACTGCTGCAAGCTCCGCCTCCCGGGTTCATGCCATTCTCCTGCCTCAGCCTCCTGAGTAGCTGGGACTACAGGTGCCCGCCACCACGCCCCGCTGATCTTTTGTATTTTTAGTAGAGATGGGGTTTTACCGTGTTAGCCAGGATGGTCTTGATCTCCTGACCTCGTGATCCGCCTGTGTCGGCCTCCCAAAGTGCTGGGTTTACAGATGTGAGCCACTGTGCCCAGCCTAGATTTTTTTAAAAAGATAAAAAGCAATCACTATGTTTAGTACATGCAATGAAAAAAATATGAAAGAAACTCTCTCATGGGCTAGATACTGCCATTTTCCGGGATGGCACTGTAATGTCTATCTCCAGTTCTAATTTTCTTTTTCACCTCAAAATTTTAGTATTCACTTTGACTTGTATTTGATTTGTTGGATCCTTAATAATGGCTAAATTTAATTCCACTTTTCTTTCATTAGAATCAGGGCCAGGTTTTAAAAGAAATCCACACACTATAAACTCAAAAACCAAGTTGTATTAAAAGTCAGATTTTTGACTGCATGGAGAGTCAGCGCCCTAACCCCTGCATTAGTCACAGGTCAACTGTATATGTGTACACATGCACATACATCTAGTGTTTATATATATATTCAAATGTACATACACGTTTGCTGTGTTTTTCATAATGTAATGAGCGCTTCCTATGCAGCAGGCACTGTGTTGTATGGGAGACCATCTTTGCCTCATGGAGCTTACATTTTAGTTGGGGAGATCATGACAAACAAATGAATAAATACATCAACCAGATGATTAAAGACCATGATCAGAGCCATGTAGAAAATAAACAGGGTGGTGAGACAGACAAAAGCTGGGAGAGCCTATTGTAGGTGGAGGTCAGAGAACCTCTCTGAAAAGGTGACATCTTCAGTAGGACAGTAGGGCCTCACGGAGGTGAATGATGGGTCACTACAGCAGAACAGAAGGCAGGCCAGTGTAATTGGGGTGGGGTCAGTGGAGTAGGCAGGAGACAAATTAAGCAGGGCTTCATAAACCATGGTAGAAATATAAATTCGATTCTATATTTCCAATATAGAAATATTCATCATGAAGGGATTCATGAAGTCATGAAGGGATTCATAGCCAAGAAGTGGCATAACCTGATTCAAATATTAAAATGGTCACTTGTGCTCCTATAGAAAGAATGTGTGTCTCTATGAGAAATAAAATAGAGGCTTAAACAGGAAAGAGATTCCTCTAACATAAAAGCATTGTGGACGGGGTTAAGGATCCCAGATGGGCCCAACAGCTCCACGTCCATCAGAAACCTAGTCTTCTCTATCACCCTACCCCATTGTCTTAGAAAATGGTTCCCATCCACAGACGTGCAAGATGGTGAGAGCAATTCCTGACATTTTGTCTGAGTTCTGGACTATAAAAGAGAGGGAGCAAAAGAAGACAGAAGTGTTCCCATCCCGTCCAAATCAGCTTCCTTGAAGCATCCTCTTTCAAAGTTACACAAAACACTTCTGCTTACATCTCATTGGCCAGAATTTAGTTACATGGTTACACTTAGCAGGGGAGGTGAGGAAACATGGTGTTTCACTTATGATGTCTATGTTAGTAAGATACTTACAGCTATCAGAACAAACAACCAAAATACGCTTAATGGCTCAAACATGATACAGGATTGCTTCTCACTCACATGAAGTCCAAAATGATGTTCTGGATTGGCAAGTGGTTTTCCTTCAAGCAGGGATCTAAGGACCCAGGTTTCTTCTATCTTGTGCCTCTTTCATCTTCAATACTCGTCTTCCAATTTCTTGTTACTTATCTGCATTAAGCTGTGGAAAGATAAAGAGTATAGAGAACCATCATGGGTTTCTGTAGGCCAGGACTATAGAAGTGTGAGTAGAAGGGACACATCGCTTCAGCTCACTAATGGCCAGAACTCAAGCACACAGTGCACATAACCACAAGGGAGGCTGAGAAATGGCATCTGGTTGTGCCAAAGAAGAAGACCTGGGCTCATGGCATGACCAGCCAGCAGCCTCTAGCACTGGGGAAATGAGTCCAGCCAAAAACTAGGGTTCTGTTACCAAGAAAGAACCTTGGGAGATAGGTGGCAGTTTGTGTCACAGGAGGCAACAGTGAAAACAGAAGACCGGTTCCACTAAAGAGCTAGCAAGCAAATAAATACTTGCCATCTGCCAGCAATGAGAGGGCAAGCTTAGAACCAAAAGATGACATAGTTCTACTGCAGATTCTGTTTTGCAATGACGCTTCTGCACAAATATCTCAAGGATTTGCTTTCAGCCCACAAAACATTCTCAAAATGAAATTGCTATGATTAGTCAACTTAATTTTTATTAATTATTTGATTTTATTAATATTATAGAAAGCTTTTTAACAGTCTAGATGTGCTCCATAATCAGATATTAAGGCTTTACATGTTTGGCCATACAGAGAGAAACATAGTATTAGTGATATAACATTGCTGCAAACCCAACTGAAGAAATTCCTGGTTGTGAGCTTTTACATATAAGGTGTTCATTTTGAAATACTACTTCTATGTTCCAAATTTCTGTTTCCATTGATCATTTATTAATTTGGCTTTTTTAATCTTGAGTTTTATTTAATCTACAAAATATGCTACTGCAAGAGAGAAGGGTACTGGCTGGGGGAGCCCACATGTGAATCCCAATGCTCACAACCATTCTCACTCAAATAATTAACATCTGGTGGACATTTACTATGATGTTCTAGGACAGCTTAGTGGGTCCAGCATAAGTGTAGAGCCTTGAAAGGATAGACCAGCAGGCCTTAAAAATACAAAGGAGAGAAAAAACAAACATAATGACACTAGGAGGAGAATGAGTAGATTTGAACCTATATGAATCAATCAGAAAGTAGAGTTAATTTAGTTAAGTGGTCAAGAGCACAATATTTGAATTACGTCGGACCTATATTCAAATTCTCACTCCACCACTTCAAAACTATGTAAAACTGGAGAAGTCACTTAACCTCTCTGAGCCTCACTTTCCTCATCTGTAAAAAACGGAGGATAATAACAACCTCATAAAGTGCCTGGTGTAGTCAATGCCTGGATCATACTATAGTAAACACATGAACAATCGTGGCAATGATTAATAACCAATGGGTTAGCATACCACTAGTCCATCCAGGGCTTGATGCCAGACACAGCTGCGTGGTAAAAAGATAGATCTTCTGTAAAGACCTTTGCAGAAACTCCAACAAGTCAGACTGGACAGCATGCATGACACAGTCAGGAACTCTCACGTCACATGTTTAAGTCCTAAATGTTTGACAATGTCTCTAAGTGTCCCAGGAGTTCAGAAGAAAAAGACTTGTGATAGAAGGGAGACCTGGGCTTCATGGATTGGAACTTGTCCTGAGCTTTGAAAGCTGTATAGGGTTGGCATAGGTAATAGAGGAACATTTAAGGTGTCTGTGCCTGGGACAGAGTAGTTACCCCAAAAGAGAGTAAATGAATGAATGAATGAAAAAGCAGGAACAAAAGACTAAGACAGCAAGTCTAGCTCGTGAGTGAATGGACTCCTTAATCACTACCTCTGGTGGGTGTTAATGTGTTGGGAGATGCATTGGCTACAGTGCGGGGAACCATGTGAGCAGAGCTTTCTAAACTGGGTGAGGAGTTTGGGTTGAAGTGTGGAGGAATTATGGAGCAGAGGAGGAAAATGATGAAAGCAGTACAAAGATCAATTCGGGGAGGGTCAGGAATGTGTCGCACGAGGAAGCTGGAATGCAGAGAAGTCAGTCAGGAGTCTGCATGTGGAACTCAATGAGAGGTAAGGGTGCTTGGCTGAGGGACCGGCAGTGAGACTCCAATAGGGATGGCAGTGGGCATGGGACCAGAGGCTCAATCAGGTTCTCAGATAAGGGGATGAAGGAGGAGACAAGCTCGTGGTTGGCTCATTAACGACTATAGAATTAGCAGGAACTCTAATAGGAAAATTGAAGAGAGAAAACCGAAGAGCAGGGGAAGATGGTGAGCTCAGCGATGTCTTTGTTGACTGAGCTAGTGATGAGATACACAGGTGGAAATACCCAACAGGCAGTTAGAAGTACAAAATTAGAACTCCGACACAAGAATAGAGAAGAGAGGGACTTGGAAGTCGTTACAATAGAGACAGTAAACAAAGGCCATGAAATGTATTAGGTCTCTGAGGTGTTAGTATAAATAGAAAAAACTAGAAAATCAAAGACTAAGTCTTGCACAATATATAACTTTAAAATATGAAAATTTCCAGGAGTACTCAGTGTGAATACATGAACCTCGACTGAATCAGTGTCCTTACTAGGGCCTCATTGTGACTCTTGTGGTGCCTGGAAATGCCGGGGGTATTTTTGTCTTTGTGGGCTCCTTTCTTCATTAAAACTAAAATTTAAAAGTATATGAATTTGTTCTTACATACTTGTGATTATTATTTTTTTCATTCTGATTTGATTTTATTTATTTATTTTTTTGAGACAGGGTCTCACTCTGTCACCCAGGCTGGAGGATAGCAGAGCTATCTTGACTAACTGCGACCTCCGCTTCCCAGGCTCAAGTGATCCTCCCACCTTAGCCTCTCAAGTAGTTGGCACTACAGGCATGCACTACTACACTAATTTTTTTTTTTTTTTTTGTAGAGACGAGGTTTTGCCATGTTGCACAGACTGGTCTTGAACTCCTGGGCTCAAGCAATCCTCCCACCTCGGTCTCCCAAAGTGCTGGGATTACAGGTGTGAGTCACTGCACCCGGTCCTGATTTTAAAATAAATTAAAATCAAACGTTTTCATGAGCCCCTAAAAGTATCTTGGTTCCCTACTATGCGTAACAGAGAAGTCAGACCTGATCATTACAAGATCATGTGATAGTGGGAACAATCCAATGTGTAATGTCTTAAAAACTATGTATAGTTGACTTCAGAAAGAGTGTGTATGTGTGTGCATGTAAGGGGAAGTCTGCTTCTCTTTTTATGCTATAAGGTAATATTTTAATTGTCCTTGATTCTCATAGGTCAAACCTTTATTCAACTTCCGGGCAAGATCAAACCAACAGTTATCATACTTCACTGTCTTTAAGAAATCAATTTTATGGGCCAGGCGCGGTGGCTCACGCTTGTAATCCCAGCACTTTGGGAGGCTGAGGTGGGTGGATCACAAGGTCAGGAGTTCAAGACCAGCCTGACCAACATGGTGAAACCCTGTCTCTACTAAAATGCAAAAATTAGCCAGGCATGGTGGCACATGCCTGTAGTCCCAGCTACTTAGGAGGCTGAGGCAGGAGAATCGCTTGAACTCAGGAGGCGGAGGTTGCAGTGAGTCAAGATCGTACCATTGCACTCCAGCCTCGGCAAAAGAGCGAGACTCCATCTCAAAAAAGAAAAGAAAGAAAAGGAATCAATTTTGTTTTATTTTAGTTTTATTTTTTTAGAGACAGCATCTCATTCTGTTGCCCAGGCTAGAGTGCAGAGGTGCCATCATAGTTCACTGCCGCCTTGAACTCTTGGGCTCAAGTGATCCTCCTACCTCGGCCTCCTGAGTAGCTGGGACTACAGGCATGTGCCACCACACCCATAAAATGCATATTAAAATGTTGGGTTCTGCCACTCAGAGAATATGATTCCCTTGTTAACATGACCTTATATGCCTCAAGAGGAGTTATTTTTAGGATGATAGTATGTAGTTTTGACGTGTGGTGGGACCTAATTCCTGTTTCCTGAATAAAGTGACATTTAGACCTTAAAAATATACCTCCCTCCCAAAATTGGAAATTTGAGACAGGTTAATTTAATTGTAAAGAATTTCAGGCTGTATGTGGTGGCTCACGCCTATAATTCCAAAACTTTAGAAGGCCGAGGTAGGTGGATTGCTTGAGCCCAGGAGTTCAAGACTAGCCTGGGCAAGATGACAAACTCCTGTCTTTACAAAATATACAAAAAATCAGCTAGGTGTGTTGGTGCACACCTGTAGTCCTAGCTACTTGGGGAGGCTGAGGCAGGAGGATCACCTAAGCCTGGGAGGTTGGAGCTGCAGGGAGCCATGATTGCACCACTGCACTCCAGCCTGGGCAATAGAGTGGGACCCTGTATCAAAAATATATATAAAATAAAATAAAATGAAATAAAATAAAATAAAATAAAATTAATTTCAAGGCTCAAAAGGAGAAAAAGATGAACTATAAGTCAGAAGATGTTGAAGGGTTTGCTTCATCATAGCAGAGATTCCAGGCAGAGCAGCAAGGGCTCAAATATCAAGAAAATGGACCAAGGCGATACAGTTAAGGAACTACTTCAACAACACAGTTCAAGTCAGTTCACAAACATTTACTGAGTATCTACGATGTACCAAATACTGACACTTCCAGTGTGGAGTAGGGAGTTGGGGATGTTGGGAGGCAGAGAGAAAACACATAAAATAAAAACATAGGGAAAGAAGTTCAGTAGGTACAGGATATTTCTTTAAGAGTCAAAGTGAGAAAAAGATGCCAAGGAGTGATATCCAAAGTGGCAGATGACTCAGAAAGGATTAGAGCACTAAGAACCTCTTGGAGATGGTCACAGGGAAGTCATTGGCAGCTCTGATGACAGCTACTTCCATGGAGTGGTGGATGTGGAGGACTGCTAAGTAGCAGAGGTTGTTCCTAAGGATCCTGAAGCCTGGCCATGAGCAGCAGCAGAACTGGCTGGTTTTACAAGTGCCTGCTTTAGCACAGTCTGGAACTAACGTAACATAAAAGCCAATGTGAATCCAGGGCTTGCCATGGACCATGCGTTGTTCCGGGCATTTTGCACATCATTTAATCCCCCCATCAACCTCTGCAGTAAGTACTAATTTTCAACCCATTTTTCACAGATAGGGAAACTGAGACACAGAAGGTTTAAGTCACTTGCCTAGATCATACAACTAATAAAAGTGGTAGAGCTGGAATAAGACGCCAGGCTCTCTGACTCTAAGCCCTGTGCTTTATCTGCTGGCTGATACTGATACTGAGTGGTCTCTGGACATATTTGTAAATCACATACTGACTTGGCAGTTGGTTTTGTTGTTGCTGTTCTTGTATCAATTTACAGAGGCAAGGGAAGCAGAGAGAAGTGGTGTGTTGACACAGCAGTACAGCAGCAGAAGCAGCACTGGCATCCTCCGCACAAGCCTGAGTGACTTTCCCACAGCTTAAACCTTGGAGTAACTGCAGAGAAGGGGGATTTGAAGCTCTGAGCATTGCGTGAAACAGAGCCAGGAAATGCAAAAGAAGTCGACTGAGGTCCCCAGAAAGGGGAAGTGGGGACACCATTCAAAAGAACAAACATCTGGCCATTCCCTGGCCTAGATCTATGTCAACATCCTTGGAACCCCTAAAGAGAAAAGTTTTCTTAAGAAGAGGTGACTTTGTTTTCTCTCCCTGAACATTTAGGAAATGCTGGGGTTTCAAAACCTTTCCTCATTAGGCCCAGGTAGTTTTAGATTCACAGCACTGGCTTTCGCTCATGGGTGCAAAGTGCATTCCGAACAAAAAACATACTGCCTGACATTATTAAAATTAAATATGTGTGTGTGTATATATAGAAATATATATACATATATACGTGTGTGTGTATGTGTGTGTGTATATATATATATAGAGAGAGAGAGAAACAGAGGGAGAGAATGAGAGAGAGAGAGAGAGAGAGACCATCTTAGTTTTTACTTGAGTACCTAAGAGGAAAAACACAATCCAGGAATAGAGGACCATAATTTGCTTTTTTAAAAACATCAAAAGTTAATGACATTACTTTATCAGCATGGAGTGTGTGCAATTGACCTGCAGACCCTTCTCTGTCTGGTAATGAAAATACATGCCTTGGAAATGTGGATGCACGGACAGAGAAAATGGAGGGGATAATTGTCATAATGATCTGGTAATAAAGGTAGACCCTGATTTTTGTGACTACAGTAATTGCTGCTTCTACTGTCACCACAGCTTAAGTAAAATAGTGGTGAAACATCTATCAGAGAGGCCGAAAGGCAGACAGTATTGTCTGTTGAAGAAAAATAGTGGTGTCTGCAATGGCTGCATTACAGATGCCACCACTGAGGCATCCATGAAAAGAGGTTTGCATGCTTGCCTCTCCAAAGCAACCTGTGCGGAGCTTTAACAAGTCTACGGTGATTATATTTTTAAAAATCTAATACTATTTAAGTACATTTGACCTTGAACAACATGGAGGTAGGGGTGCCAACCCCCATGAATTCGAAAATCTGAGTTTAACTTTGACTCCCCAAAAACTTAACTATTAATAGCCTACCTGTTGACTAGAAGTCTTACAAATAACATAAACAGTCCATGAATGCGTATTTTTTATGTGTCTTATTATATAATGTATTCTTACAGAAAAAGTAAGCCCAAGAAAAGAAAATGCTATTAAGAAAATCGTAAAGAAGAGGGGCTGGGCACGGTGGCTCAGACCTGTAGTCCCAGCACTTTGGGAGGCTCAGGCAGGCGGATCACTTGAGGTCAGGAGTTCGAGACCAACCTGGCTAACATGGTGAAACCCAGTCTCTACTAAAAATACAAAAATTAGCTGGGCGTGGTGGCAGGCACCTGTAATCCCAGCTACTAGGGAGGCTGAGGCAGGAGAATTGCTTGAACCCGGGAGGTGGAGGTTGCAGTGAGCCGAGATCGTGCCACTGCACTCCAGCCTGGGCGACAGAGTGAGACACTGTCTCACTAAAAAAAAAAAAAAAAGAAGAGAAAATATATTTGCTATTGATTAAGGGGAAGTGGGTCATCATAAAGGTCTTCATTCTCTTTGTCTTCAAGTTAAGTAGGCTGAGGAGGAGGAGGAAGAGCGGGGGTTGGTCTCCTTGTCTTAGGGGTGGCAGAGGCAAGAGAAAATCAAGTTATGTACCTGTGCCATTCAAACCTGTGTTGTTCAAAGGTCAACTGTACTTTTCTTTAATCCTGTGGTAAATTACAGACTTTATAAAGGGTCCTTTTGTAATTGTGAATAATCACCTCTTAATTGATTTCTTTTCTAAGGAATGTATCCTTCCATGTAGAATGTTCTTAAAGCTAGTTATACCTGTTCTCACTAACAGATACAAATGGTCATTACAATAAGAGATGATTATAATGAAGAGTTAACATGAAAAAATAAAATATTCCTTTCTATTACTTTGGAAATGACATTGGGCAGGGAAGGACCGATATAAAACCTCAAAGCTGTGCATTTTTCTGTACATGTCACCTCCAAATGGCTCTGTAGTCTGAAACTCAGACTGCCTGTCTCTCTCCTTGAGCTCAGTCTGTCACTGTGTGGCTCAAGAATTCTCTGAGTTAATGTGTGGTGGTTGAGAATGGAATTTACCATAGTCATTTTCCCTCCCGACATATCTATTATAAAAACAAAAAACAAAAACTATCTACAGTGATTTACAAACTTTGCTTTCTTTCAGGACAACACAGCAAGCTACCATCTCATGTGCTCCAAGAAGAATTGACTCTTCCCCCCACTTCCCCTCACTTCCCCCATTTCAAGGAGGTGGGGAGGTGGGCAGAGGCACGGAATCCTGGCCTTGGTGATAGGATGTGGTGCGATGCTGTTCTTCTGTATGTACTGTCCCACGGGGTGCCTGAGGATACGGTACTGGCTGTGGTCCAGGTAAATTGGAGACAATCCTAGAAGTCAGAACATCCATCATGCTTAGTAAGATCCTAGGTTGTAACGGCTGCCTTGAGCCTTCAGACTTTTATTTTTTATAAAGCTCCCGGTCATAAAGCACTCTTTCTGCCTCTGCTGCCATATGTTTATCCAGCTGGACTTTCACCAGTCTTCCACTCTCCAGAAAGTTCTTACTCATTCAGCCCAAGGGTATCTCATCATCTTTTCTGAGGACTGCTGGAAGTTTCAGCAGGTGTCCTGGCCACATGGAAAATCAAGCTAAGCTTGCGGATGAAGGTCTCCAATTATGAGTCTGTGCCCCGAGATGCTGTTGCCTTCCTTATTCAATTTAAATTTAGAGAAATTTAAATAAACATATATAAATGCATGAAACTGTATAAGAAAAAAGTCCTTATTAGTATGCATTCTCTGGGACTCAGACATCCTCACCAAATCCAACAGCAAGGAAACTGAATAATGTTTTGTCTTTTAAGAATAGTTTTTGTCTGAAGATTGGAATCTACCCACTTTTTTACCCTGATCAGCCAGTGACCTCTGCACCTTGCTTTTCATTGTTCATCTCTATTCACCTGGGGCACTGAGGATGTTTTTGCTTTTCCAGATGCTGTTTTTATAATTAGTTGACACAACGGGCTAGAGTCATGACTCTTGGGTGTGCTTCATAGTTATTTGCCTATGGGAAAAGGTTCACTCTTCCAAACTTTTTTTTTTTTTTTTTTTTTTAAGAGACTAGGTCTCACTCTGTTCCCCAGGCTGGAGTGCAGTGGCATGATCATGGTTCATGGATCACTGTAGCCTCAACCTCCTGGGCTCAAGCAATCCGCCTACCTCAGCCTGCCTAGTAGCTGGGACTACAGGTATGCACTACCACAACTGGCTAATTTTTCATTTTTTTTGTAGAGACCCCAGCCTCCCAAAGTGCTGGGATTGCAGGTGTGAGCCACTCTACCTGGCCTTAATTTTTGTATTTTTTTTTTTTTGTAGAGATATGGGTCTTGCTATGTTGCCCAGGCTGGTCTCAAACTCCTGGTCTCCAGTGATCCTCCTGCCTCAGCCTCCCAGAGTGCTAGGATCATAGGCATGCACTACTGCACCCAGCCACTCTTCCAAATTCTAACCAAGCAGTTTGTTCTTTGTGACTCAAGCTTAGTTGCTGCCCTGTTGGCCACTTTTCCTTTGGGTGAATTTAGAATTCAGTTCCTCATCCTCAAAAGCCCTAACTGAAAAGGAACTGATGATACATTCAACATGGCAAACCCTTCTTGTGAAACTCTCATGAGGACTTGGGCACTGTGTCTCCAGCTCCTATTTTAGTGATAGATTTATATTTGATTTACAATAGAAATTGAGCCCACATCCAGATTTTAATAGTGCTCGTCCATCCAGATTTTAATAGTGCACCCATTCCTTACTGGTGAGACCATCCTCTTCCTACGGTCCACCCCACCAGCCCCAGCTGACTGCCTCTCCTCCCCACTACAGTTTCCCAGCTATCTCCTGTCACCCTGCTTCCATTTGCTGTTGTATATGCTCCAGTTTTTTACCTTCACACAATGAAAACTTCAGGAGCAAAAATTATATTTATGATAATGTAAAGAGATCTTAGAACAACTGAGACTAGCAGTAAAAAATTCAAACTTTTAACAATCCTAGTTTGGGGAGACCAGTTAGATTCAGGGATAGCTATGAAATTGTGCTATCTGAATTGATAAAGTATTTTTCAAACTAAACAGGACACAGTATTATGAGGAAATCACACTGATTTTCACTTTCTTTCTGGCTTGTTGGTTTCACTAAATGCTTGAATAAGAATATAATTACAATACTTCTAAACGATTTTGCAACTGCTCTGAAGCTTGACTATTTACCTCCCACCACTCAGAAGAAAACAAGTGGTATATATCTGGTAGGTTACCCATTAAACGACTGTGACAGATCGTATTTCTGGTTAATTGTTAGTTCCTTATGACCTTAGACTTTGCCTGTGTATTTAATAACACCATCTGCTGTCTAGGGTAGCAATACCACCTTTTTACATGAGGATTACTGTTCTTACTTCGTAAAGAAAAGTGCTCAATCTGAGGTGTTGAAACTCTACCATAGAATTGTTTAAATTATACTACCTATGGAAAGCTGAAAGAAAAAAAATTAACTTTCTTCTCTATGGTGGCTTTATTAGCTTCAAGTAAAATATCATAATTTATACACCATAAGAAAAGTATTTGTAAAAGATTTACAAGTTGTATTATCGGTCTGCAATATGAAATGTTTTAAAAGAACGTTTGTTATACTTGTTTTGTTTATCTTCTTCCAGCCGAGATTCTCATTGTATATGATCTCTGAGTAATTTCTCAATAAACAGATAATTTTTAAAAATTCTCACAAAATTAAATTGAGACGAGACTTAAAAAAAAAAAAAAAAAATCATCACCCAATATCATGCCTCTCTGTTTTGAAGCATTCTGAGAATCCTACTGGTTCATAAAAAATATTACAACATCTACTAACACATGGTCTATAATAAGGCAAACGTAGACAGGGTTTGAAGTCAGCTACCTTTGGGTCTCACAGACAGTGGCGCCCATTAAATGAACTCTCCGTGGTCAGAGTGAGGTGGGTGGCAGGGGGCAGAGCATTTATGTTTAATTTAACCAGGCCCTGCTGTACAGTACACTAATTTAGTGCAATTCTCCAATCCATGAATCAGAACTTCCTAAAAATAGAAGGGCTCTATGTAGTGGGAGAACTGGCTTGCATCTAAGTTGTATCTCCTTCGTGAGGGGAAACAGCACCTTTCTGAGTCAGGAGGAGGGAACTCCACTCATTTACTCATTCATTTATTTGTTCCTTAAGCCATTGCCAGCCTTCATCCAGAAAGGAGCAGAGGTGAATGAAATTGCTGTTTACTTTTACCAGAAAAATGACAGCTCCCTAATAGTGAAAATTTTTTCACAGTAGCGATACTTTTGAGAATCAAGAAAGAGCACTGGAGAATAAAGCACTCCAGGTCAATGTGTGTCTGATTTTGAAGCCTCTGACTTTGGCTGTAAACTGTGGCGAGGCTCACAGAACGGACCATGATACACCCAGCACTCGCATAATTCCTAACTTTATGCTAAAATATGGACACTTCAGAGTGGTTTGTTTTATGTGTGTGTGTGTGTTTTAAATCACTTGGAACCAAAAAGGTTGGCCTGAATACTCACCACATGAAAATAATCAAGAGGTCATTTGCCAACAGAAAACAACTTCAAAAGTACGGAATGTGGAATTCTGAGCCTAAACCATTTGACAGTATCCCAAAAAGGCATGTCCTGACATGTTTTCAGTCTAAGAGGGTTTCAACATTCCAGGCTTTTAAAAGAATGTCTCCTATTACAGGAGCTGCCTATCCTTTTCCACACTCTGAATTCAAGGAATCTGGAAGTCTAATTCTGGAACACCCATTTTAAAATATATTGAGTAATCTTTATATGAAAAGTAAAGTATATGGTGGCTCCTTTCTTGGTTTTTGAAGAATAGTTGAAACAAATTCTTCACCTAAGAAAACACAGAATTTTGAAAACATAGAATTTTTTAAAACTTCATTAAGTTTTCCCATAATCAGACCCGTATAAACAAATGCCATAATGTAACATGAATGTAACATTTCACCATAGTTAACCAAGTCACAACAAATTTCAAAACATCAGAATTCTTTGAATTTACTCTCATAATACCCTTTATGAATTTTGTATATAGCCTGCAAAGAAGCCACACAGTCATTAAGTAGTAGAATCCTAGGTGAGAATACAAAAACACCTCAAAGCAAGTTTCCGTATCCTGCTGACCTACTCGCTAAATGCCTGCCTGTGTATGAAACTGTGTTGTCTGTCTGCTTCTTCAACTGAGGGCCTCTTGAATAATCTGAATAGCCTGTGGATAGTATATTAAGTCTTTGCCCATATATATATGTATGCCTATATGTATATACACACACACACATACACATAAAATTATATATAAACACACATACACACGCATACATATATGAAATAAGGCAGTCTCTTGAGGAAAGAAAAATGCAAATATTTTCCATAAGCCCTGAGACATTGAAGTTGGGCTTATATTAATGCTGATACAGATGTTTTGCCCTGGCTAATTTAAACTAAGTATAGACCGTGGTTTAGATTCTCCTAACCTGGGATTGAGCCCAAACCAAACAGACATGATGTTCTCAGATGACGTGATGCTCTGGTAGCCATTTAACCTCCTGACTTTATTTGGATGGCACAGTGCCCTCAAATAATGGGCAGGCATTTACTGGTAGTTTTTCCGCATTGTTTTGTAATCCCATGTGGGTCAGAAGAATGTTGGGCTTGGGTTTGTCAAATTCCTGTGTATTCCCATCACCCCCACCCACCACATGAGAGGTCAGAACAGAAATGACATCAAGGCCATCACCATCTCCTCCACTCAAGAAAAACCGGCCTAGGGTGTCCAACTGACCTGCCTCAGATCACATGCCAGGTGTACGAAGAGAACCTATGGTCCCCCGGTGATCTCCTGCATAGATATTTACATGCATGCAAAAAAGAACCTATGAAGAAAATATAAATAGGAGGCAGCCCACCAGTGGGCTAAAGAAAGAACTGCAGTTTGGGAAAACTGAATTCTAACTGTCGTTTAACTGCACATTTTCTTTGTTTTCAGACAGATTCCTTATTGCCTTGGTGTCTCGGTTCATAAAGTGAACAGACACTGATGTTCTTAGCCATTATTAAGAATAATGAATTGGTCTGATAATGCAAAGATAAATAGATGGATAGGTAGATAGGTAGATAATTGAGAGGTAGGTAGACAGAATAAAAGCAGCCTGACAAATGTTTAAAATCCAGCTACCTGTTAAATGCTAAAGAGAAGAGCCCTCAGGAAGTTCACATGTGTCCACTTCCCAGGCATGTTTCAGAACCAGCTTCCTCACTCAGGAATTTGCTTGAAGGGCTGGGAGTCTTGCCAGGAAGTCCATCAAAGTTCATTTGTATTTGCATTTTAGCTGTCTGTGACAAGCTTTGTAGTAAACACACTATATTTAGGCAGTCACTTTGGGGAATCCATCAGTGGTCTCTTGCTAGGGCTCACATCTAGGCTGCCTTCCGCCTGTCTGTTTCCTTCTCCCCTGTATGAACTTCAGTTCTGGGTGTGAATCTTAATTCTCCCAGTGGTTTTGCACTCTGTCTCACAAAGAGGCATTACTATGTGGGCACAGAAATGGATGTGCCAATGCATACAGGAATTCACTCCAACTAATCAAGTACAGTCCTCGGTCAGTCTGTTTAACTTTCCTTCCTTCTGTAGGGAGCTCTCTGTGTCTCCTTTACCTACAAAAATGACCACTACTCCTCCCATGCCAAAAAACAGGTGTTGGAGAAAGAATTTTATTGTTAAATGTGTAGATCTCTGAGAGATATCACTGGAATCTGCACTATATACATACAATAATTGTTTCAAATAACAACTTCACTTTATTTTTTGCTGAGCCTATTAGACTAAAGTAAGTAAGTCACCAGAACAGATTAGTGAAACTCCATTGGTAAGGCCAAATTCTCCTGCTGAATGGCATTCTTTTGCAAAATATATTTTCATCTTGTCAAGAGAAAGCCTAGTTCTATTGGCTAATTTCTATTTCATAAGAAATACAAAACATGGCCGGGTGCAGTGGCTCATGCCTATAATCCCAGCACTTTGGGAGGCCGAGGTGGGAGGATCATCTAAGGTCAGGAGTTTGAGACCAGCCTGGTCAACATGGCGAAACCCAGTCTCTACTAAAAATACAAAAATTAGCTGGGTGTGGTTGCACGAGCCTGTAATCCCAGCTACTCAGGAGGCTGAGGCAGGAGAGTTGTTTGAACCTGGGAGGCGGAGGTTGCAGTGAGCTGAGATCGCGCCACTACACTCCAGCCTGGGCGACAGAGCAAGACTCTGTCTCAATAATAATAATAATAATAATGAAAGTTCATTTGAATAATTTATGAACAACTTGTACCCTTATAACTGTGATATTCTATACAATGTTGTTTCATACTTTTTTCTTTTCAGTACCCTGTAGCCCATTGTATTTATTTGTCTGAGTGCAAAGTAGTCAGGATTGGACTCCTACAATTGGAATTAAATTATTTAATGAGTTTTTCCTCTTTTTAAGAAAACAGATCACAAAGAGTTGGAGGTGCAGTATTCAATTTGGTAAGTGCCAAAACCATTTCATCACCCAACTGACTCCCACAATTGAATCTTTTATCCTAACACCAACATCAGTTTTTATCCAAGGTTCATAAAGACCAGCATAAAAATGGTTTGCCATTTAAACAGTCCCACACTAGACATGGTATTGTAGCAACTGTGCCTTAACTCTGTCAGCTCCTTTTGTCTGTGGTGAATGTTTACTTCTCTTTGGATTGATTGTTCTACGAACTATAGTAAAATTTTCCTTTTTTCTATAAATATAGGTATAGATAAGCAAATCTTAACACCTTTCCTGTTAACACTCAGATGTTAACACTCTTTTGCTGCACTCTACACTGTGCTTACATGATTTTTAACAATGCAAAATGCAAATAGAATATTCTCGACTACATCCTTAGGCAATAGGACTCATACCTAGATATCAGTTCTGACACTTTTTTCTTTTCTTTTCTTTTTTTTTTTTTGAGATAGAGTCTTGCTCTGTCACTCAGGCTGGAATACAGTAACACAATCTTGGCTCACTGCAACCTCCGCCTCCTGGGTTCAAGCAATTCTCCTGCCTCAGCCTCCTAAGTAGCTGGGATTACAGGCACCTGCCACCACATCTGGCTAATTTTTTGTATTTTTAGTAGAGACGGGGGTTCACCATGCTGGCCAGGCTGGTCTCAAACTCCTGACCTCCTGATCCGCCCACCGTGGCCTCCCAAAGTGCTGGGATTACAGGCGTGAGCCACCACGTCTGGCCTCTGACACTCACTTTTCATGTTACTTTAGGTAAGTCAGGTTTTTAGTTTCTGAAAAGGATGACAAGATAACAGAATTTATCCTCGAAATATCTTTTTTAAATGTTCATATGAAAGATATAGCAAATATCATGCCATCGTACTGTTCTTTAACCTTTTTGAATTATTACATTATTTGAGTTTTTCAGTTCTTGTGCTATGGAATGTGTATGCAGGAAACATACATTTTTTAATAGGAAAGCTAAGAAGAGAAAATTTACCATTTTTATATTTTCAAACATTATCTGTGAAGTTAATTCATTATTTTGTCAGCACCTTCCTACTGATATCTTTCAAAGGGTTACAGTGAGTGTCTTAAATATTCTAAGTTAAACCCACATCCAGATATTATTCCAGAAAAGTGCATTTCATCCTGCTTTTTCCAAAAAGTCAATAGGAGGTTTACTGGCATCAAATGGCTGTTGAATCTCTTCCAGTTCTACAAATTTCCTTGCAGACTGAGCAAGTGTGTGACCTCAATCTCTCCTTTGTCTGTTTTGTCTGTTTCTCACTTAGCTCTTTAAATTCTAACACAGTAAGTATTTAACCTTCATCAAGACCCCAAATTTTGCTCTAAATAGGGACCTATACATATGTTGACATATAGGCTGGTGACTAACAGCTTCTGTGTACAGTATGTGGATGATTAAGAGCTCCTGTGATTTTATTTGGCTTGATTCTTAGACCCTCCACAGAGAGTTTATCTCCTCCACATGCAAAAGTCTCTTTAATATCTGTATGCTCTCTGTGCACAGGGGAGGTAGGCTACAGAGAGAGGTCAAACAGAGGGAAAGCATTTCTAAAAAAGAATATTTGCCATTTGAAAAACAGTAAGATTGCCACATAAAATGCTGTTACTTAGAAGGAAGACTCTCATATTAACTACAGAAGGTTCATTTATGTCATGGTGCTCCATAGTATGTGTAGATATATTCATATAAACAGATGTGTTCAAATATATATAACTGTTTTTAAAAAATTGGAAAAGCCCTCAATATCACGTGTGCTCTTCAAGCCTTATGACACTTTTGCCAAAGCTGAAAAAACCTGCAATGATGTCCACAGAAATCCTGATGAAATGTGACTGCATTTTTTCTCTTCTTCAAATATGCCAAGGTCAGAGTTTAAGAAGCTTTAGCGTGGTTGCAACATCATGCTATTTAAGGAAACTGCACTCTAAAGAATGAAGGCTGTGATTCCACCTCTGGATAGAGGGTGAAAGCCACGGACTCAGCAGTTCCTAGGAATACCATCTATCTCCTGGACAGCACCCACAAGCTGCTGGGGGAATGGGGCTGCACCCTTCCTGCAGCTGCGTATCCTGGGGGCAAAGTTCAATAAAGTACTCTTGTAGGAACCGCAGGGCTTCCATGTGTTAGGAGCTGCTTGACTGGAGTAAGCTCTGGAAACCAGATTCAGATTTTAGATGTTTAACGCTCACGCAGTAGAAGCCCATTTCAATCTTGGTGTGGGAAGGTCACATTTGTTCTACCCATTGAGCTATCGCTTACAACTGCTCTCTTAGGTTTGCCTTCCAAGCCACTTCCTTATTCCTGCTTTTCTGATAGTGTCATACTGAATGGCTTTCCTTTTACCCCTCAACTGTAATTTTTATTAAAAAACAAAAAAACACTCAGAAATTAGAGCTGGAAAGGACTGTTGGTTTGTCTAGTCTCAGCAGGAGTGTTCTCCATAGAATATTTCCTTTAGTCCTTAAGACAAATTGCAACATTTCAGTGTTCTGGTGAAAAGCCAGCCTCATCCCGCTGCTTCGCCGACACTTGGCCCAGCATCTGCCTGCCTGTCCGTATATGAATGTGCAGGAGCACACTGCAGCCAACCCGGTAACCTTGACTCTGGGTGGCAAAGATGAGCATAATTCTCTTCTGAGAGGACCTGGTGCCTTAAGCAAGAGGGCAGAGTCTACGTGACTAAAACATACCAACTTCCTCTTTCATAAGTCATCACATGATGAGCTACAATTACAATTCCTGCCTTGTCTCTGCGAATTGCAGACGCATTGCCTCACCCTAGAAACCCTGCTCCTGTGTGTGGAGGAGGCGGCTGTAACTGCTGCAGCAGCCGCTTTGGACGGGATCCAACTCCAGTCTGTGCCGGGAGGGAACTGTGGGTGGAAGACAAAAACAAAGCTATGTTTACTTAGCATACATCGATAAAGCTGCTTCAGAGCTACATGAAAGGCCAGGCAGCATGAAACACTTCTGATACAATATAAGGAATTGCTGCCCTGAATCCAGCCTTAACCCCCTTGATTCCGGATCGACCCCAGAACTAAAATAGCCTTTCCATTTTCCATCGGGCATTTCATTAGGGAAGTTACAACAACTCAGTTTCGACATGAAACTGGCAGTGTAAAGAAAGAAGGAAATGTTCTTCCTTTGGAGAAGAAAAGCTCTGTTCTACAAAGATCTTAGTATCTCTCAAGGCAGAATTTGTATCTCTAATTCTATTTTGGGATGGAGTGGCAGGCTCTCCCTTGAGGCCATTACAGTACCAGCTTGCAGAGAAATGAGTATAATTAGGCCACAGCTCTAATGGTGAGTTTTCTTTTAATATGTTTCAGTCAGTGCTTAGTGGGGCCGTCTCTTGGGGGCGTTGAGTTGGTTCATTTCTCTGGAAGCACAAGGACTGGACTTCATCCTCTTTGGGCAGAGACGCAGTGGGTGAAGTCATGTGCTGGAATGAGTGTCACAGGGTCTCTGAGGAGGGTGACCAAAGGGGCAGGTCTTGAAAGCGGTGTGCAACAGCAGGGCCTGGGAGTGACCAAACCCGCTGGCACCAGCTACTCCCGGGAAGGATCTGGGCAGGCCCCATTCTCCCAGCTTGGAGAGGGTGAGGCAGGATTGCAATTGCAGGGCAAGATCCAGGAACAGATGGAGAGACCTTTAAAGCAAGCGCACCTTCTATGGAAATCCCCAAAAGGCATTCAAGGTTAGCCTGCAAAAACATTTAGGTCTGATATTACGTTTTCTGTGCCATTTTCGAACAGGTTTTTTCATGTGTTTTAAGAAGCTCCCTCCACTGTTTCTCTAAGGGTGTTTTTCCTCTTCCTTGTGGTTAATCCTTTGAAGCAACCTGGTATTTTCAATAGCAACGACTAGAGAGAAACGTCAGCAGGATTTTTTTCCTCTCCACCTACCAATCCAGTTGTAGGAAAGATAATATAATTAGTACCCTGTTCTTCCCACACTTAACCAGCTCATTCCAGTCTCAAGGGAGCGTTGTGGGCCTGTGTTCCCAACAAAAGCAGCCCCAGAGGCCGCCCTTAAAGAACTGAAGTGTAAAAGTCCCAATTGAAGAGCGACTAAGCCTACGTGTATTAGGGAGACTAACGACCAGCCCAAAGTGATTTACCATAACACACACCAGCTCCTCCTCCCGATAAAAGTGCGAAACTCAAGCATTCAATTCAGTCTGGGCTGAATCTGAGGCTGCCAACGGCGGCAGAGCTGCAGGCCGGGCTGCTGGGCTGGGCTTACCCCGGCCTGGGTGGCATATAGGGCGCAAGTCTGCCCCCATCGGCGGCCCGCCCTGCACGACGGCGAGCCAGCCAGCCAGCCAGCCAGCCAGCCAGCCAGCCAGCCGGTCGCCCCCACGGCCAGCGGGGACCCCGCGGAGGCGAGCAGGACTTCCCCCCCACGACTCGCGCCCGCGCCTCCCGCCACCTCGAGTCCAAGTTCGGGCCCGGGGCGGCGCCTGGACGCCCAGACTCGCCGAAGGGGGTGGGGCCTGCGCTGTGACGCGGTCGCGCGGGCCGTACACCCCGGATCCCTGGAATGTGCATTCGTTCCACGAGGCCCTAGTGCCAGCGGCGCCGAGGCACGTCTGCGCGGAGCGTGCGCACACGCGGCGGCGGCCGCCCACGGTCCCGAGTCCACGTCACGCGCCCGCCGCGCAGACCTACATAAGGCGGCCGGGGCGACTGGCGCGGCGAGGCCCTAGCTGAACAGGGCGGGCTGGACGGGGCTGAGAGCAGCACTTGGTGTTCGCGAGCTGCTAATCCGAACCGCGCTCCCTCCCCTCCAGAGGGCTCCGTGGAAAACGCGCGAGCCAGCTGGCGGCGTGTGCACGTGGTGCTGGGCTTGGGAACATCCAGACTCTCCCTAGTTAGTACAAGGGGCAGGCAGCGGGTATGTCCTTCCCAAGACAAATGCAAATGCAAAGCACCAGTGACGGATTTCATGCTCTTGTGTCCGACATTGAGCTTTGAAGTATAACTCCTAAAAAACCAGAACTGTGAACCACGCTACACCTAAAATCCCCATTCTCAGGAGACTGATGGAAACCAAGTGACAAAGTGGCCTTGCATGAAAGAAAAAGAAATGGCTTTTAGCACGATTTGGTCCAGAGGCACACTAGGGGAAAACATCCTGAGGGTGGTCGAGACAGCCGGGTGGGGCGTGAAGTGAGGGAAAGTGGAGGAAAAGCACACGACCACTTTGCGCCGTGTTCCGAGGGGACACCGGCGCTGCGCTGCCGCGCTGCCCCGCGACCGGGCGGGCGCCACACAGCCGGCTCTCCCGGCCGCGCTCCTTCGGCGCGCGGGGGAGGGGGAGCGCGCGCGCGGGAGGGCGGGCACGCGCACGAGGGGAGGGAGCCCGCGCAGGCGCCGTGCGAGACTGTCGAAGAATCAAGTCTGTAGAAGTGGAGCGGCCGCGGCGGCAGCAGCAGCAGCGACGGTGGCGGCGGCGGAGCTGAGGCGGGCTGGCCGCTGACGCTGGCGCTGGATAGCGGCGACGCCAGGAGCTGTGAGAGAGCGGCGGAGCGCCCCGGGGCCTGCGCCGCGCCCGAGCTCCACGCCGCCCGGCCGCCG
>NW_016818844.1:57305-82099 GCF_001698545.2 Rhinopithecus bieti
GAACCGCCGGCGCCAGCCTGGGCTCCGCGCAGCCCACCGACCTGGGCGCCCACAAGCGGCCGGCATCCGTGTCGAGCAGCGCGGCCGTGGAGCACGAGCAGCGCGAGGCGGCAGCCAAGGAGAAGCAACCGCCGCCGCCTGCGCACCGGGGCCCGGCGGACAGCCTGTCCACCGCGGCCGGGGCCGCCGAGCTGAGCGCGGAAGGTGCGGGCAAGAGCCGCGGGTCTGGAGAGCAGGACTGGGTCAACAGGCCCAAGACCGTGCGCGACACGCTGCTGGCGCTGCACCAGCACGGCCACTCGGGGCCCTTCGAGAGCAAGTTTAAGAAGGAGCCGGCCCTGACTGCAGGCAGGTTGTTGGGTTTCGAGGCCAACGGGGCCAACGGGTCTAAAGCAGGTAGGGGCGGCTGTGAAGTGAGGGGGTCTAGGGGAGAGAAAGGGACGGAGAGCAGAGGAGGAGGGGTGGTTCTTTCGAGTCACCATTTTACCCCAGCTCAGAAACAACAAACACCCCACTTCCTGATCTGCCTGAGGCGGAACCAGTGCTTAGTGGCAACGTGTTCATGTGCTGAAGCAGCATAACAGAGATGAGTCAGACTGGGCTGATACGCTCTGACACGGGGTTTTCCTTTCCCAGCACATTCTTGGATGGGAGCATGAGGGCACCAGTCACCTTTTAACCTATTGGGGGACATTAGCAGTCACATGCCCAGTGCAAACTAGGGTACTTTTGTGCATGTGTGAAAACAGGCAGTTACAAGCGTGCCATTTTCAGTGGCTCCGTTTTATTTTCAGTCTACTGCCTCAGAACCCCACACGCCTAAATGTTTCAAGTTGCATGTATGTGCACCTGAAACTCGTCTGAGTATTTTCCGTCTGTGCTTTTAGAGAGGAGGAATTGTTTCGGGTTAGGAAGAGAAGGATCCCTTTCAGTGCACCGCCATTTATGTTTCCTTTTTCCTTTTATTTCTTTGTGTTTCCAGTTGCAAGAACAGCAAGGAAAAGGAAGCCCTCTCCAGAACCAGAAGGTGAAGTCGGGCCCCCTAAGATCAATGGAGAGGCCCAGCCGTGGCTGTCCACATCCACAGAAGGGCTCAAGATCCCCATGACTCCTACATCCTCTTTTGTGTCTCCGCCACCACCCACTGCCTCACCCCATTCCAACCGGACCACACCGCCTGAAGCGGCCCAGAATGGCCAGTCCCCCATGGCAGCCCTGATCTTAGTAGCAGACAATGCAGGGGGCAGTCATGCCTCAAAAGATGCCAACCAGGTTCACTCCACTACCAGGAGGAATAGCAACAGTCCGCCCTCTCCGTCCTCTATGAACCAAAGAAGGCTGGGCCCCAGAGAGGTGGGGGGCCAGGGAGCAGGCAACACAGGAGGACTGGAGCCAGTGCACCCTGCCAGCCTCCCGGACTCCTCTCTGGCAGCCAGTGCCCCGCTGTGCTGCACCCTCTGCCACGAGCGGCTGGAGGACACCCATTTTGTGCAGTGCCCGTCCGTCCCTTCGCACAAGTTCTGCTTCCCTTGCTCCAGACAAAGCATCAAACAGCAGGGAGCTAGTGGAGAGGTCTATTGTCCCAGTGGGGAAAAATGCCCTCTTGTGGGCTCCAATGTCCCCTGGGCCTTTATGCAAGGGGAAATTGCAACCATCCTTGCTGGAGATGTGAAAGTGAAAAAAGAGAGAGACTCGTGACTTTCCGGTTTCAGAAAAACCCAATGATTACCCTTAATTAAAACTGCTTGAATTGTATATATATCTCCATATATATATATATATCCAAGACAAGGGAAATGTAGACTTCATAAACATGGCTGTATAATTTTGATTTTTTTTGAATACATTGTGTTTCTATATTTTTTTTTGACGACAAAAGGTATGTACTTATAAAGGCATTTTTTTCTTTTGTTAACGTTATTAGCATATCTTTGTGCTTTATTATCCTGGTGACAGTTACCGTTCTATGTAGGCTGTGACTTGCGCTGCTTTTTTAGAGCACTTGGCAAATCAGAAATGCTTCTAGCTGTATTTGTATGCACTTATTTTAAAAAGAAAAAAAAAGCCAAATACATTTTCTGACATTGTAAGATTGCCTTACTGTCTGTCATTCCTTATTGCTGGCCCCTTTCTCAGGCCGGAGGCCAAGTGGTGGAGAAGGAAAGGAAATGAGTGAACGGGCATGTTGTCAAGTGGCCATGCCACTGGGAAATACCAGTTTACCCTGAAGCATTGTCCTCAGAGGAGTAGGAAAGTAGATTTTGAATCTGTTTTGTTCAAAAGTTCAGTTCCTGAGATAACTGATGACTGAGAGTGCTGCTGGGAAATTTTCAGGATTGTGTGGTCTTTTGGGGTTTTTTGTTTTTTTTTTTTTGAAAGACAAAGTTGACCGCTGTTCACTGTCCACGTGATCAGTTGTAAGATTACAATGCTGCATGCTAGTTGGTTACATAAGACACAATTCCAGTGATGGAAGGCGGTTATAATGGATGGTGGTGTGTACAAGATGGCACTGCCATCTTTGAGCAGCGCCCAGCTCTGCAGCGCCACTTCATCTTTTTAAACACCCTAGAGGTCTGTTTGTTGTTGCTGTTGTCCTTTATTTTGAAAGAGTTGCAAGAGAAGTTACAGTCCTGGTGAACTTGGAGATTGTGGGATTGGTTTTGTTTCTGTTTTGTTTATCATTTACCTGTAGTGCTATTGCTGTTGATACTATCACCTATACCCTGTTTCTAGTGAGTGCTGAATACAGTATGGTACAATGACAGTAACAGCCGCGTGGTGCTGCCAGGACTGCCCTTGGGCATATCAGTGACAGCCCAAATGTGGGTGGAGGAAACCTGTAATTTCCTTCTTACATATGTTTGAAATACCAAGTGAATAATACTGTTCTGGAAAAAAATGATAAACTAGTGGAAATTAAAGAAATTAAGGGTTTTATATGATAGGCCCCACCTCTCAAAATATTTTAGAAGTCTTTTGTAAACTAATTTCTTTTGATCACGATTTTGCATCAGTAAAATGATTTTTTTAAAACCAATAAATCATCAATTATTAGAAATAGTTGTCTCACAGTGATACTGGTTTTTCTTTTGTGCTGTTATGATTTAACATTGACAGGAACACTTTAAAATCCTTATGTTCAGGTGTTTGTAACTTGGCCTTATAATTAGGTTGAATTATGGCTTCAAGGTCTAGAATTTATGTGTATGATTCACAGCCTAGCTTCTATTTTCATTTGAAAATATAGATTTTTACCAACTTTGGATTCTTTTTTAGCTATATGTTTGTCTTTCCTTTTTAAGTTGTTCAAAATATTTTTTAATGGTCAAGTTACTAACACTTGAAAATCAGATACTGCACCAAATACGGTATTTTTTCGTAGTGTTTTTAATGAGTGCACCTATTATTACTACTGTGCGAGAATTCATGTTACCAGTCATTGTTATATTACAAACAGACTTGCATGATTAACCAGTTGTTACACTTTTTTTTCCAAATTGGAGTATATATGACTCAGTTCAGACTGGTCTCTCTTATGTGAATGCACACATGCAGAAATGCAGAGTCAATTTTACATGCCCATAAAGACATTTGTAAAGAAATCAGCTATTATGATCTGTTGTATAAATGTGTATCTAGGCACTTTATTATAACTGGAATTTGACCTCATAGATGTTACAACTTGATCAGTCATTTGACCTAATTTGTGGTAGCTATCTGTATGTTTTGCAATCTTAATACAGATACGCGTTCCAAAAAGATTAATAGAGAACCATCCTGCTGTTTTGGATAAGTCTGTCCAGCTGTGGAAAGGGCAACCTGTGGTTTCTCTGTACTGGTGTTTAATGGGGGAAGAATATGAACAGCTTTAAAGAGCTGTGTATTGTGGTTACTACTATTAAAAAATAAGAGCTGCACGAGTCTGGCCCTTGGGTGGCCTTTGTGGAAGGCTCATAGCTGGAAAGTGTTGATCTGGGTTTTCTGGCATTCTTTTAAGTTAAAAAGTTACCATTGGGAAGTGGGTTTGATCTTTTGTTGTACCTGATGACAGTGCAGAGATTCTCCACAGCTGGATAAAAATGTCAGAAAGCTACTTACTGTACATGGGCAGTATCAGATTTCAAATCCTAGTATTTCAGCTGTGCTTTTAATACTCAAAATATAAGGGGATGGGGTGTTGAAGCTTTCCCTTTTTTGCTTTAACAATTTATAGAATTTAACAGATGTACTGTCTTTCATGTGGCCTCACATTTAAAGTTATGAGAACATACACATGGTTTACAACTTTTACTATATACCTTCCCTTGGCCACCAAGTATTTTAAAAGTGTGCCACCTTTTAACCTTTACTTTTTTTAAGTTGGAGGTGATACTTTTTCTATATATGATGAAACTCATGTCAACTGAAGTGAGTGTAATCTCAGATATCAACATTATTATATTTTAAAATCACGCTATGGAAATATCACCTGAATTCTGTCATTTGTCAGATTTACAGTACCTTTTTTTCTTTAACTTTTAGCATTAAATAAAAATAAAATTGGGAGCACTGAACATTTTCTGAGGCCTTTTTTAATTTTCTACAGCAAGCTTAGAATGGCTATTGTTTTCATCACTAATGGCAATGTGAGTAAAGGATTGGGGTTGGGGTTTGCCTGAACTTCAGGAGATAAAAGACATGGAACAAAAAGGCAACTGATGGTATAAAAAAGAAGTGCCAGGGACTGGGGAAAGGGCAACTGGATAGGAGACACAGATGAAAGAGCTGAACAAAGTACAGCTAGAAAGCATTTGTTTATTTTTCAACTAGCAGCAGAACCAGCCATTCTGCAATAGTAGATTGGAAGAAGATAGTGACGACACTGAAAAGACTGTCAAGACCTGGAGCTGCTCTTTGGAAAGCTTTGGAATAAAACAGCTACCTTGGGCCATAGGAAATGCACTAAAGACAAAAGGGATTTAAAAATAAAATAAAAAAAAAGCAAAGCCTTATACTTTGGAAAGCTTAGGAATGAAAAAAGCTAAAGCCATGTATGAGCTTTATTGATATCCTGAAACCTAAATTTATAAATAGAAAAGGTAGAAAGCACTGAGACACATTTTACTGGCTACACTCATATAGTAAGAAATTTCCTAGATGTTGCAGCTTTTACTCTTTTTATTGATTAACGGCTTGGCAGACTTCTGGATGAAAGGAAGTTGTGAAACTTATAAAGAGTTTGAGGCTAGGATATACATAGAGTTACTACTGTATGTTTTAAATTAAACAGCAACAGTGAATGTGTACTTTAATATATTTACACTAGGGGTGGTCCAGTGCGTGGGGGGGGGGCCCATCACTATATATATTTTAATAGTTTTTCATTATTAGTAAGCCATTAAGGTCATTTTCAAGAAACCATATTCTTAGCAAGTTATAGATAATAATAAACAATTTTTCATGTAATAACTAGGTTAAAAGAAATAGGATGAACTTCAGTTTTTTAAAACAACAGTGCTAAATTTTATTTTTAATGAAATTGAAAATAGCGCAGCTTGTAGAAGTAATTTTCAACGTTTCAAAACCTCTTCCCAAAGATACACTTTAATGACTGCATTTCGTTTTCAGTTAAGAAAACAAACCGGACTCTTGATGTGGCAGATGTCTTTGTTTATTCCCCAAAGGGGAGTTGAGGGAGAGTTAAAAGGAAACTATGGAAATCCTTTTTTAATTCCTAGACTTTTAAGCCCCTCTTTACTCAAAGTTGTTTTGCATATGATTTATAGATGGTTTTATTTGGTTAGTGAAGAGTAAAATGTTTCTCTTCCTGATTCCTAAGTGTATACGTGGAATCATTCAGAAAAATGTTCAGTTGTGTGTAGGCCACGAGAAGTCCTGAGTCACCCTCATTTGCTTGTCTTTTGTTCATAGGGAACAGTATGAGAAGACACGCCTTCCCTCTGTCACAGACCAAGGTCAGATGCATCAATGAATGGAATACATATTTACCCAATTTATCATCTGGGGTTCTAGAAATTGGGGATGGGGGTGGGGACTGTTTTAACTCTTTCAGTGCCACTGGTTAGGCCTCTGACAGCAATAGTACTACAATCAAATAAAAATTACAGGTGTGACTTTCCAGACTACAAACTATCTAGATCTCTTGTTGGCTGTTTCTGTTGACAGCCTGCATTTTCCTTAATATGTGTGAACCCCTCACTGTAACTTAAAAGGCACACAAATAGACAATTTATAAATTACTCGTTAAGAGGTTAGATAGAAAATGAGTAGATTTATGGATTATCTGGATTCCTCCATTAATCCTCAGATAAATCCATAATTTATCAGGGATACCCACACTACCCCTAGTTATTACATTAATTTATACCTAATTTAACAGTGAACATTGTTTTAACTCATTAGTGTATCATCTGCTCCCTCCCCGTGTCAATGCAACTTAACCTAAAATGCTTGATTGGAAACAGCTCTCTGATTTGTTGATTTGAAGTGTAACTTGCCTCTTTAAAAGATTATAGAATACAAAGTCTGTGTTTGCACTGGTTTTTATCAGAAAATTGTGCACATCTGCCTGGCACAGCATAAAACAATCCATACAACCCACAGAAAAGGTATTTTAGGGCAAAAAGTAACTATACCACAGATCATTATTGCGAATCATTTAGACATAGTATCTTAAAAGCTGTTCCTTTATTTTTAATCCAAAAACTGAGTAAAATTTCCTTGTAAAACAACCCTATTAAAATGGTATAAAGTTTCTTCTGTAAGACAAACCTTTATTTGGAAAATAGAACAGTACTGTATGACTCACACTAACTCAAAACATGGAATAATAAATTTTCAATGCAAGTAAAATATCACAAAATCAGCCATGAAAAGCCTCTAGGAGATGATTTCTGCCTAGGTCAGATAAGTCTAGAGACTAGACTACAGGATTCCTAGTTTAAATTGAGAGCTTCAACGCACCGGTTGCTCTTATCCTTTGAATGGGCTTTCAGAAGTTAGATTGCGTAATCCAAAGAGCCTCCTCCAGCAGCTCTGCAGACGCCCTTGATGCTGAGATAAGACATCCTGTATAGGGTAATAATGTCACATTTGAATATTTCTAAATATAGTTTACATTTTGGGGGAAATGAACTACATTACATAATCTGTAGATCACATCACTTACCACTTTTACTTAGCAATTAGTATTTCTAAGTACATCATCACCATCAGGTAACATTCAGATGCCCATCATGCACCAAAAATGAGTTCGGTTTTGTTATGGAGGCACTCAGCAACTTTAGCAGATAAATATTTAAGTCATTGCAAATTTATCTGCAGTATTATAGAAAATATCTATACTAGTTCAAATAGAGTACCTTGAATTGCGTATGTGGCTATTTATGTCTGGGGCGGGCGGGGTAGGGGGGTGGAATTAAAACTCAAACAACATTTCGCCAGAGCTAAGGGCCTCAATTTATTTTAATGCATGGAAAGAGTTTATTAAAAGTGAACCTCAAATTACTGAGCTTTTGCCTTATTGTATGATTTTTAAATTATTTGCCATACCAGTAAGAGTTCTGCAGAGAAGTGACATGTGGGAGTAGAGATTGTCTGGGTCAGACTAAATCATCATTTCTTTGGCACAGGCTCGGCTTGGGCCGTCTGCTTGAGCCGACTATATGTGTGAGCTGCAAAACAGAAAAAAGCTGTTGAGAGCCTTAGCCCAGGCTGAGAGCCCATTACCCCCATTTTGTTATTTCTGCCTGCAAACAGCAGTTCAATTAGCTTTTCTGGTGATAAAAGATAAAGATTTATTGTACCCCATATACAATTGAAATCAAAATTTCACAGGAGGGTCACAGTCATTAGAGAAGTTTTGTAATACTATTCTCCTAATAAGCACCATATGGGTTGTTGCTGTTATTATTTAACACCTACTAAGCAGGCATCTCATTCTAGGCTCTAAACAGCTGAGAGGCTAGCTCCTACCTTTTGTGCAGCTTAAAGTCAAAGCCACAGGTAGGAAATGTCACTTTGCTTGGTTCAAGACACGTATTGACAAGAGTTAACTACGAGTGTTTCCTTCCAGTTTATCTTACAAACCACAGTAAAATTCTGACATAGGAACACAGTCCGAAGTCCAAAGTCCTTTCGCACAATAAGTTCATTATGCCCAGCGTGCAACTCATGCATCAAAGGGGCCGCCAGTCCCCATTATCTTTATACAAATCAAGAGGCCAGTTGGAACAAGGAGGCTGGTCAGAGTGGTTAAATTGTAGCTTTTCCTTTCTTTTTAAAAAAAATTTATTTTTTCATTTTGTATCGCTGTTCAGCATGGCACTTTTTAAATGGAAGAAAGAATCTAGCCCTGCCAAGCCCTGTTTACTCCACGGGAAGGAAAGGGGAGGAGGCTCCCTCTCCAACAGCCTGGAGCCCACGAGGAGCCCTTGCTGCGGTTTTCAAGGCGGCCCCCTGACTTGCGCCGCGCCTCTATTCTAGAACTTTTCCCGGGCTGGAGCAGCGCAGTCTCCGCGCGCCCGGCTCTGCGCACGTGGAACCCCGCGACCCCGGGCGGGGCGGGACTGGACCCGACAGGACTGGACGGGACGGGGCGGGGCGCGGGCCCGGAAACGGGAAACGGCCCCGTGCGCCTCGCCCCGCCCCGCCGCCCCGTCCTGGTCCCGAGCGCCAGGCCGAGCCCGCGAGCCAGCTGCCGGGCTATAATTAGAGCTACCGCGGCCCGGGCCCGGCCACCTCCCCGCGCCCCCCACCCGCGTTCCCGGGGAAGAATGTGCGAGTGCGCGCAAGGGCCCGCGTGCGCCGCCGCCGGCGCGCTCTCTGGAGCGGAGACCGCGTGGTGAACCAAATAAAGTAAAAGGTCTGGCTCCTGCTGGGCGAGGCCGAGCGAGGAACGTGCGCGCCAGAGCAGGGGTGTGGCGAGCCCTCGGTGGCCCAGAAAAGATCAAACGCGCGTCAGCAGCAGCCGTGGCTGCCGCCTGCAAGGGTCCCCGACTGGCCGGGCTGTACTGGGTGGATTTTCCAAGTTGGAGATGGCGCATGACAAGAGCTGCCCCAAATCAAATGTCACTCCCTTTTTGGAAATCATGATGCTGCTTTTTTTTTTTTTTTTTTTTTTTTTTGGCTGCAGCTATAATAAGCCAAATGTTCCGTGCTGGTGAAGTAAACACGCATGTTTAAGAAGCATCTGTGTTAGCACTAATGGATGGTGCATGCTAATAAAAATGTATTTATTAAGCAAACTTCAGGACATGCCCCTATGGGAACTGCCCAGAGTACTGTTAACAACTGACTGCCTGCAATCAGTTTACTTTCCATCAAGAAACTTTTATTTAAATTTTAAGAAAAAAATTTTTCTTTGATAATAGCATTGTTGTGCACCTGAGGTTCTACCCGATTAGTTAACTGCTGATTTTTATTAATTATTCCCTTTAATACTGTGCAGTATTTTCTCAAAAAATAACATGATCCCTGTCACTTTAAAAACTGACATTAAACTGTTTCTCCATCACCAGCTTTGGAGGTGGGGGGGCAGGGTGCTGGCTACCAGAAGTAGCAACTAGATTGTGGATTAAGTATTGTATAATAGTTTTGTTTAAAAGTGAATGAACGGGTGAATGGATAGGAGGCTAAAAAAAATAAACCCTTGCTTCAGGCTTGTGAATTCCTAGACACAACCCTACCCCAAAGACTTCCTTCACCAACATATTTTCTTTCTAGATAATAGGCACAAAAACCATTTAGAAGCTTGAGATGGAAATCGTGCAATACAGTCTACTCGGAATCTGGAAGCTTTTTCGGGTTGCAATGCAATTCCTAGGAAATTATTCTTGCTCTTTTCCTGTGACTGTCTTGACACAGCAGCAATGCAATTTCAGTGGCTCTGCTCCTTCACAAAGACCTTTGAGAGGGAACTATGCTGAGAGATGCAAATTCAGGGTTCTCTGAAAACACCTCAGAATTGTCCAGTTCTGCCCCCAGATAAAACCACTAGAATAAAGGTCAGGAAATCTTCAGATGTTCTTGGGCCTTGTGCAGTCATCTCAGGTAATTCAGTTAAGTTTTGTGTCTGTTTTGCAATTATTAAAAAGAAATAGGCCAGGCACAGTGGCTTACGCCTGTAATTGCAGGACTTTGGGAGGCCGAGGCGGGTGGATCGCCTGAGGTCGGGAGTTTGAGACCAGCCTGGCCAACATGCTGAAACCCTGTCTCTACTAAATATACAAAAATTAGCTGGGTGCCGTAGTGCATGCCTGTAATGCCAGCTACTTGGGAGGCTGAGGCAAGAGAATCACCTGAACCCGGGAAGCGAAGGTTGCAATGAGCTGAGATCGCCACACTGCACTCCATCCTGGGCAACAAAGCGAGACTCCATCTAAAAAATATATATATACACATACACACATATATACACACACGTATGTATGTGTACGTATACATACGTGTGTGTATATGTGTGTATGTGTATATATATGTATATATATGTTGTACTCGACTCAGGGGGCTAAAATATCAAATTAGGTCATCTCTATGACAGGTTTCTGGTTTTTCATTTATCAGTGAGACATGAGAAGGTGCTGTCATACAGGGCGTCATTAGGTGATTGGCACAGTGAGTGCCTACCACCCAAAATAAAGACTTTCAGTTATTATATTAAACAGAATAATAGCAAATCACTTTGAAACACTGGAGAGAAGGGCTCCCCCTGCTGTCATCACAGAAAATGCATTGTCTCAGGCCAGAGTCTTGTACCTGGAGTACTCACTGGGTTTCAATCACAGTACCAGAAGATTCCCGAAGTTATCATCACTTTGGAGGATGTATAGTTTTATTGGAACTAAAATTAAAATATCACAAAGAAAGAATATGAAACACCCTATGCTCAGATTCATTTACTCAAGGCTTAGCCTGCCTATGAACCACCAAAATGGTCTACTTGACTCCGTTTATGACTTTAAAAGTGAGGATGGTATTTGTGTGACTGGTAGCAGCTGGGGGTGAGTGGGTTGAAAATATGTTTGAACATATTTCATTTTTGTTAAGATTTGTTTAAATAAGGAATCAATAAAATGATATATAATGGGAAATAAGAGCATCTTCATTGGATTTTGACCTTGATAAAACGTTGTGTTTGTAAAAAAAAAAAAAAATCATTTAATTTTCTTGTAAATCATATTTCTTTACACAGGAGCCACTGGATTCATGAGTAAGTCTTCAGAGGTCATGAAGAGTTGGGTTTGTCGCCACAAATGTGTAGCACTGGAAGGAACTGATTCAAGGTCTCAGTAACAAATACTGGCTGAGCTGAGTCTCAAGCAATGACCAGACCAAGCCAGAGATCTTTCATCTAGGCCATGTTTGCTGAGGGGTTGAGGACATGGATGGAATTAGGTTGAAACTCTTCATGAACAAGATGAATTGTAAGCGGTTAAGAAGGAAAAAGAACCTGGACATGGTGGTTCACACCTGTAATCCTAGCACTTTGGGAGGCCAAGGTGGGAGAATCACTTGAGACCAGCCTGGGCAACATAGTGAGACACCATGTCTACAAACACTTTAAAATAAATGACAATATTTATTGTTAAATAAACAAATAAATTGAAAAGGAAAAGAGATGGCATGTGCAAGAGTTGAGAGACTGGAGAGGAAAAATTACATGAAGGAACCAACATCTGGTCATAGCCATTCATTCATTCACTTATTCGTTCATTGGTTCACTTACTCTTTCACTGTACACATACATCTCATGGTGTGTATAACATGACCTCTGGGGTCAGACTGCTTACTCTTAACTTCCAGCTCCACCTCTCTCTGACCTTAAATATAAAGGTATTAACAAACAGTATGTTCAGTTTGCTTCCAGAAACCACTTTCTTCATTCTGCCACCTCACTGGCTGTTCTTTCACTGCTTCCTCATTATCTCACTTGGAGTGCCCCTAAGCTTAGTCCTCAGATGGGGTTTTTTTCCTCTCTCTGTCTACACTTACTCCCTGCAATCTCATCCAGAATTATGGTTTTGAAATAACATTATATGCTGACTTTCAGTTTTCTCTAGCCTAGACCTTCATCCTTGAGTGCCAGCCTTATATGTCCAGCTACCTGCTCAGTTGTTTGCTTGAATATCTAATTGACATCTCTCATTTATATGTCCAAAGTTGAACTTCTGATCTCCCTCCCACCCTCCCCACACCACCGCACCACAGTCTCCTTTCAGTCTTTCCCATTTTATAAAATGGCAGTTCCATCTTCTAGTTGTTTGAGCCATAGACCTTAGAGTGGTCTTTGACTTGGATTTTTTTCTCAGCCACTCTCCACCCAATCTATCAGCAAATCCTCTTGGCTCTACCTTCAAAATGTATTCAGAATCTGATCACATCTCACTCCTTACTAGACACCGCCATCACCTCTTGTCTAGGGTGTTGCAGAGTCTTCCAGACTGTCCTTCCAGTTTCTCCTTGTCCTTTGCAACTTATTCTCAGTTCAACAGCCAGAATAAATCTCAAAAATATTCATCTGATCTTGTTTCTCCTTTGCTCAAATCCTTTTGGTGCCTTTCTGTCTCCTTCAGAGTCAAATCCAAAGTCTTTACAATGTCTGTCAAGGCCATGCTACCTCCCAGACATGGCTCCTGTCCTTGTTCATGCCAGCCACGCCAGCTTCCTAGTATTCCTTGACCTTGCTAAGCATGCTCCCACCTCATGGCCTTTGCATTTGCTCTTCTCTGCTTGGAATGCTCTTCCCTCAGATGTGTGCATAGATGTATGCATTCCCTCATTTCCTTCGAGTCTCTATGCCAATGTCCCCTGCTCAGTGATCTTCCCTGATCAGTCCCCTGATCTTCCCTGACCACCCTCTATTAGCATCCTCTTGCTCCTATAACAACATCCCACAAACTTAGTGGATTAAAAGTACACCAAATGATTATCTTACAGTTCTGGATGCCATGATCTAAAATTAAGATGTCGGCAGGGCTGGTTTCCTCAGGAGGCTTCAGGGAAGATGCCACTTCCTTGCCTTTTCAGCTTCTAGAGGCCACCTGCATTCCTGGGCTTGTGGTCCCTTCCTTGCATCACTCAGCTTCCTGCTTCCATCATCACTGCTCTTCCTGCCTCCTTACGAGGATCCTTGTAATTACATGGGGCCCAGCTAAGCAGTTCTAGGATAATCTCATCTCAAAATGGTGAATTTAATCACATATGCAAAGTCCCTTTTACCATGTGACTTCATATATTCACAGGTTCAGAAGATTAGAACAGAGACATCTTGGGGGGCCATTATTCAGCTACCATAATATATTTTATGCACTATATTAAATTATCCATGCTAAGCTACTCCACATTCTGTAGTCTCTGTTCCTCTTTTATTTTTCTTCCTAGTACTTTGCCTCATCAGATGTTATGTATTATTTACTAATTTGTAAGTTTTTATCTCCCCAGACCCTAGGCCCTGCATGCGGTAGAGCAGGGATCCCCAACCGCCAGGGCGCAGCCCCATATGGGTCCATGGCCTGTTAGGAACCAGGCCATACAGCAGGAGGTCAGTGGCGGGTGAGTGAGCATTACCTCCTGAGCTCCACCTCCTGTCAGATCAGCCACGGCATTAGATTGTCATAGAAGCATGAACCCTATTGTGAACTGCACATGCAAAGGATCTGGGTTGCACACTCCTTATGAGAATCTAATGCCTGATGATCTGAAGTGGAACAGTTTCATCCCCAAACCATTAACCCCTTCCCATCAGGTCCATGGAGACATTGTCTTCCATGAAACCAGTCCCTGGTGCCAGAAAGGTTGCGGACTGCTGCCATAGAGTGTAAACTCTATGAGGAAAGGCAAAGTGACCCCCACTGATATGGTATGGCTCTGTGTCCCCACCTAAATCTCATGTTGAATTGTAATTCCCAGTGTTGGAGGTGGGGCCTGGTGGGAGGTGATTGGATCAAGGGGGATGGTTTCTGATGGTTTAGCACCATCCCCCTTGCTGTTCTCGTGATAAAGTTCTCACGAGATCTGGTTGTTTGAAAGTGTGTAGCACCTCCCCCTTGTATCTCTCTTCCTCATGCTCCTACCACGTAAGACATGCCTGCTTCCTCTTTGCCTTCTGCTGTGATTCTAAGTTTCCTGAGGCCTCCCCAGCCATGCTGCCTGTGCAGCCTGCAGAACTGTGAGCCAATTAAACCTCTTTTCTTTATAAATTATCCTGTCTCAGGTGGTTCTTTGTAGCAATGAGAGAACAGACTAGTACACCCACCTGTCATGATCATGTGTGCTGTAAATATTTGTTAAAGGAATAAATTTAGTTTCTAATCTCAACAAGGGAAATATGGTGAAAAGTAATAGAAAATAAGAAAAGAGCCATAACAATGTATTTATAAGATACAATGGAAACCCAATCAGCCTACCTTGGGAGAGAATGCTGAGGGTAGCAGCCATGAGGTGGGGTTGACCAGACAGGATAGAGGAAGAGCAGAGCTCAGAGGAATATGAGGGGTTTTGGGATGCTGAGCAAGCACAGGGACCCCACAAATGCTGTTCAGCCAGGACACAGGGTCCACACAGACAGACCTGGATCAAAAAAACCAGAAAGAAGCAGTCAGAGGGCGTATGGTAACTAACCACATCAGAGTCCCAATCAGAAGGGTGATGTGTCTTGAGATGCTTTTACAGGTGCAGAGTTTCGGGGGATTTAAGATAAAGCAGGAGGAATTAGGCAGGAAGCAGTTCTCCTTGTAGCATAGGATGGTGACCGCTTTGCTCAGGCTGAGCCTGCAGCAGTGGTGGGACTTGGTTCTGATTGCTGGGTCACAGGTGGATGCGGCTACCATCTGATCAGTCACTGTGGTCTTCCACCTTCTGGCATGGGAGGAGACAGAGGGTGGTAGGGGGAGGGCAAGACTTACTTAACAGCTCCTTGGGTGCTCTTAGGAGTATGTTAGCAGCAGTTCTTTTTTTTTTGAAAGATTCTAAGTGGTCATAGGACAGTGTCATGGTTAAAGGCAGGACTGCCTTCAAATCCCAGCTCCACCATAGCTTAGCTGTGTGTCCTTGGAAATACGTTTTGTTCTTTAAGAGATTGTCAGGAAGAATCAGATAGGAGCAATCAGGGTGTTGTGAGTCCTGATTATGCAGCAGATATTAATCATATCATGTGACTCCAATCGTCATGTCCTAATACTGTCCTCCAGACAGAGGTAAGGATTATCCCACCTGACAACGGATAAGTTCTTTGATGTCTCTAAACCTGTCTCCTCATCTGTAGGATGGGAATAATAATAGTACCTGTTTCTTAAATTCATTGTGAGGGTTAAATGAAGCAATGTGCCAAGTCTCCTTGAGTCTGTGATTTAATATATGTGGGGTCTTATTATTTATCCCAAAGCAGGAAGCATCAGAGTTCTGGGAAGGTGACTTAACCTCACCTGCTCTTCCTCTCACACAGTCTTCCCACTCAGGTCTTCTGTGGATAGAGTTCCTCTGATAGTATTCTTTTTTTTTTTTTTTAACCAGATGGAGACTCGCTCTTTTGCCCAGGCCGGAGTGCAGTGGCATGATCACGGCTCACTGCAACCTCCGCCTCCTGGGTTTAAGCGATTCTCCAGCCTCAGCCTCCTGAGTAGCTGGGACCATAGGCACATGCCACCACACCCGGCTAAGTTTTGTATTTTTAGTAGAGATAGAGTTTCGCCATGTTGCCCAGGCTGGTCTCGAACTCCTGAACTCAAGCAGTCCACCTGCCTCAGCCTTCCAAAGTGCTGGGATTACAGATGTGAACCACAGCGCCTGGCCAATCTTCTTTAAATGCTTATTTAACACCCTCAAGCTTCTGAGACCCCTCTCCAGATCCCTACTCGGTGAAACCCATCCCCACCACTTCCAGAGGTAATAGATTTCTGGTCCTTTGTCCTGCTCATGCTCGGCAGACTCTGCTCTAAGTCTTCAGTTGCAAGTCTGCATGCCTGTGCTCTGTTCAGGCTCCTACGAGCCCCACTGTGGGGAGCTCTGGTCCCTTTTTGGCTATGGGGAAGAGAAGCAAGAAAGGACACCATGTTCTAGGAGCCAGAGAGAGGTTGGTTTGGAGAATTTTAAGGCTGCTTTAGTTTTGGTTCTGTCTCTCCCTAGCAGCAAGGGCAAAGGTCAGTTTTATGCTAAATTAACTAAATGTATTTATCACTCTTCACACCCTAGCTGTGGAGGGAACACTAATGCTTATATTATAGAATTATGAGCATGAAAATGCTCTGCAAACTCTTAAGTAACATGAAAATGCTGACTTTTATTGTCTAACTTGGGATTTTCTACCCAAACTTTGCTTTAGTGATGAAGTTGGGAATCTACTTTTCTTACACAACATTTTTACAAATATCAAGACTACTGATGAACTCTTCTCTGACCACCTGAAATATGTATCCAACACAGTTCTTCCAAATCCTAAGCTCGTCCTGAGGACACCGCCTTTTCTGTGAGGTGGTTCTCACGGCTTTTGGTGCAGTTATAAGTCACTGGGTCACGTTTCTGCACTGCCTTGCAGAAATGCTCTGCTCAAGTTTGCCATGAGGTCCACAGTAGGAGCCAGGAGGTCAAAGGCACCAGAAGAGACCACAACTTTCCTCCTGGCAAAGCTGGGAAGACCTGCCAGGCTAGCTGCCCTTTGCTTTAGTCCCCATAGGAAGGCCACTATATTCAAGTCTTAATATAGAAACAGAAGGAGGCTGGTTCCTTTGGGCATATCTGACAAGAGATTGGAAATACCTCTGCTACTAATTGGGGGCTTATACAAATGAATGTGTCATTTCAATGTGTGGCCAGGATTCAATGTAAGATTGCTAAGATGGGAGCTATGGCCTACCTGCTTTGTCTTCCTTGAGCCATAATAAATGCATTTATAAAACACCATGGGGGCAGATATAGTCACTCTGCCAGGAGAGAGGTAGCAAGGGGGATGGGTTCGCAGAGAAAGAGACACTGAAACTCCTTTGCTTTGGGCTCCCAGGTCCCATCATGAAGGCTCACATCCGCCCCAGTCCCCAGGCTGACCCAAGTATGCGGTGGACTTTTGAGGGGCCTCTCCCAGTCTCAAGATCATCTTGTGACTCTGAGTTCCCATGTGGCTCCCTGGGTTTCCTTCCCTGCCCCAGGGCTATTGTCCTTAGGAAAGGCTTCTAGGTGGCTCCAGGCCCCTAGATCACACCTCTCAGCTACTTCTTCCCTCTCTGGGCCCATATTGGGCAAGTCCATGGGACAGGACTGTGCCTTGGCCCATGACTAAGCTTTATTTGGTTGCCCTGTCCCCACAACCTTAGGTCTCTTCTAGGACTGGAGATCTACCATAAGCCCCAGTGCAGTGAAGAGGATTCTGCTGCTTGCCTGGTTTTCTTCCCAGCATCTCCTAGGGGATGGCGTTCTGTCCAGGTTCTCTGTCACCATACTGTGCCTTCCTGTTGAGTCTCTCCTACCTCATCTTGGGCTCCATGATGCCGACCATTTTCTGGACCGTGTCTGAGACTCTTGGAGCTTAGGATGCTGCACCTCATCCCAGCCCATCATCTCCCAAATCAGATTTTGCCACCAAATCAGTTGAACCAGTGCCTGTCCCTTCCTAGTAAACAAGTTTGGTGTCACTGACTTATAAGTCAGGGCTCTCCAGAGCCTGACTAATAAACAGAACCAATAGGATAGAGAAAGAGAGAGACCGATTTGAAGGAATTGGCTGATGTGATTGTGGAGGCAGGAAAGCCTAACATCTGTAGAGCAGACCAGCATGCTGGAATTTTGTTGTGGAGTTCATGCTGTAGTCTTCAGTCTGAAATCTGCAGGCTAGAAACTCAAGCAGGACATTTATGCTGTAAACTTGAGGTCCTGTTCCTTCTCTTCGGGAAACCTCAGTTTTGTTTTTAAGGTCTTCAGTTGATTGGATGAGGCCCATCTACATTATGGAAAGTAATTTGCTTTACTTGAAGTCTACTGATCTAAATATTACTCACATTTTAAAGTACTTTCAAGGAAACATCTAGACTGGTGTTTGGCCAACCGGGCACATAACCTAGCCAAGTTGACACATAGCATTAACCATCATGGCCGTTTTACAAGTTTCCTTTCCTTCTCCCTTGGCCTCCCCAGATGATGATGCCTCTACCCGCTGTGATGCTTTCAAGGGCAAAATCACAGAAAATCCTACTCAAATAGGCTTAAACGTTAGGAACTTAATGGCTCTGGGAACTAATAAAATCTACAGTCAGGTAGGCCCTGGGTCTGACTTGCTTAAGGTTTAAGCTTCTTCTCTCTCTGATTCTCGTATCTGTGGCTTGGCTGTGTTGATACTATCTTCAGGCAGCCTTCCCTCCTCCTTACAAGATGATGTACTTTCTCTCACAGCCAAGAGGAAAGAGGGCAGAGCATTCCTTCCAGAACAAGTCCCAAGCTTCCCTCTGATTGGCTCAGTCTCGACATCATCATGGTGGGCAAGGAAAAACTCTGCTCTGATTGGCTCAGGTGTGCCCATTCCCTAACCAATCCCAGGGCAAGGGGATGGGATTTCCCTGACTGGCATCTAGTTAGGAGTCTTTCCCTGCGATTGGGAATAGGATCAGTCCCACCACAATAAATGGTTGCTGCAGAGTGGCTGAGGAATGGACTGGATGCTGGGAGATAAACTTAATACTCCACATCAGCCTCCAAAGCAGGGCTGCCTGGAAAGAAGGGTGCTCCCTGCGTGGATACCAGAGCAGTATCAGTACAGCATGGCGGAGTGGGGTTGTGGCTGGTGGACATGTGCTCACTTCAGATGCCCTTGTCCCTGATCCGTTTGCTCCTCCCTCTGATCCTGAGGGAGCGCTCACCTCAACAGGATTAAACTCCTAGCAGCTGGCTTTACAACTGCGGGATTTGGGATGTTGCTGGGAGCCACCCAGAGCTGAGGTGCATGATTCACGCTGTTCTGATTAGTGGCTTGGCAGGGACAAAGAATGAAGGAGGAAGGTGGCTTAGAGACAAGCTGGGGCAGCCCAGAAGAGGGGGTTGTCTTTGAGATTTTGATCTGTAGTTTGTTTTTGTTTAAAAAACCAACAGCTGAGGTGGGAAGACTCACATCTTAACAAGTTGTAAAATGCCTCCTCCACCCCGTCCTCTGTCTAGGCCTCTTCCCTCTTTACTGTTCTGCCACTGCAGTCTCTGGCACAGGCACGTCACACAGAAAGCCAAGGGAGGGAGGGTGATGCAGCCTTGCAGAAAAGCACACCGGTTCCTCGCGCACAGTGAGACGGGAGCGCACGGCCTGTTGGTGTGGGCGGCCCCCGGCGCCGCTTCGTGCACTAGGTGTTCCCATTAGTCTTTGAACAAGGGCCATTCACAGTCTAAGCAGACACACGCCAGGTATCTGCGTACCACGTTGGAACTGAGAAAGACTACGAGAAAAAAAAAAAAAAAAAAAAAACAACCAGCCGAGGTTTTTGTGGCTTCAGTATCACTCCGGGCGAGTGAGAGAGGCATTTGAGGACCAAGCATTGCTGGGATTAAACGAGGGCGTTGCTATCTCAACAGGTACATAATTCTAAATTGTGCGAGGGGAAAAAGTCATCCTGTTGACTCTGAACAAAATGCCTTATGGTTTACAAAGCTGTTTTGCCTCTGTCGGGTCATTTAATCCTTGTAACTGCCTCTAAGAAACCTTCTAGAAACACTTTTACAGAACAAAAAGACTGAGGCAAAGCCCGATCCCGACTAGGCTATTTGAAATCTTACTATATAGCTGTCATAAAGTGAAGCTGATCTAACTCTAATCCCATTTCTTCTTTTCGCAGTATTGAGAGTTACTTTTTTTTTTTTTTTTTTTTTTTTTTGGCCCTACTCAGTACAGGCGAATTATTAGTTAAGACGTGCCATCGGAATGGATTATACAAATCCCCCAAACCCCTTTGCTTACAGACTGGTTTATACTCATTCTTCATGCTTAGCTTGCTAATGTAGGAGTCACATGTTACTGTTGTCTTTATTCTCCTGGTTTAATCAGGAAAACGAGCCAGAAGAGCTGAAATGATTAGCTTGGGATCATTAGAAGAGGAAAGAATTTATATTCACAGTGACTGTATTTCTAGTCCATTGATTAGTCAATTTTGCTTTTATGAATCAATTGTCATGATTGCTATGCTGAATAAAATGTGGAATTGCTATCACAAAGAAAACATAAATTATTTAGTTTTAAAATACATACTATCTATGCACGGACATAAATAGTCAATGGAATATTCCTGTTTCCTCTTCCTAATTTTTATTTAGGTTTTCTCAAGGGGCACTCACATAGGTCCCTCGGTTCTACTGTGGCAGATAGCAGGGTGATTCAACAACTTTCAGTGTCCTGCCATGTGACATTGTTAGTTAACTCTCATTGACAGCCCCATTGTAGATGCAGGTTGATTGTTCAAATTCAGTACAGTGTGGTTTATGGGAAACATCAGAGACCGCACATATATACCTTGAATCTGCAGCTCCAATTCCAAAGGCAAGGTGATTTCTAGATATATGTATGATCACCTTTGGGAAGTCTAGTAACAAATGTACCAGCAACCTCATCTCTTATTAATGTGTTAATTTTTTTTCCTTAGGGTGTATAAAGGTCATTTCATAAATTGCACATTTCACACTGATTAATCTTCATGGATTATCTCTTGCTATAGCAAATATGATAATGTCCAATAATTGCAATTAATAATCATGGAACTTTATTTCATGAGAGGGTGTTTTGAAAACCAAATAATCACTGTTAAGAGGATGGCAGAAAACTGGATAGGGCAGAATAGAAGTGGAAGAAAGAGGAGCGAATAAACACATAGAAATTGATGTAGTGCTTAGGATACTCAAACATTGAAAGGTCTGGGTTTAGGAATTAAAAACAAAGGAGGTATTTGGCTTAACCAATCTGGGGTTTTTTTTTTTGTTTTTTTGTTTTTTTTTGAGACGGAATCTCACCGTTTCACCTAGGCTGGAGTGCAATGGCATGATCTCGACTCACTGCAACCTCTGCCTCCTAGGTTCAAGCGATTCTCTTGCTTCAGCCTCCTGAGTAGCTGGGATTACAGGCGCGTGCCACCATGCCCAGCTAATTTTTTGTATCTTTAATAGAGACGGAGTTTCACCATGTTGACCAGGCTGGTCTCGAACCCCTGACCTCATGATCTGCCCACCCTTGGCCTCCCAAAGTGCTGGGATTACAGGCGTGAACCACCATGCCTAGCCACCACTATGGGATTTTAAGGATTCTAGATACCAAATATTTCATGGATTAAGTCATTTGACAAACATTTATTATGTGCCTCCTATGTGTGTGGTACTGGAGATTTTAGATTGCTATTATGATCTGACAGTCTTATAGCCTACAGCAAAAGGACAGGACAGAGAGAGAGAGAAAGAGAGAGAGAGAGAGAGAGAGAGAGATTTGATGAACATGAAGGAAAAGGAGAAAGAGAAGGAGAAAGAAAAAGCAGAAATGAAAGTAGCAGCAGCAGCCAATGTCAACAAAATCCCCATTGCAAGCCCTAATTTTTCCCAAGCAAAATATGTATAATGTTTCTGAACTAACACTTTCCCCAGTTTTCTTCAGCAAAGATCAGTCAATCATAAACAGAAGCATATTATGCTATTTCTGTAAGTTCTTCTCTCTAGCAGGTACCGTGAGAAACACAAGTTAAGATTCACATTCTGTAATGGTTGAACTAGTTTACAATCCCACCAACAGTGTAAAAGTGTTCCTATTTCTCCACATCCTCTCCAACAAACTGTTGTTTCCTGATTTTTTAATGATTGCCATTCTAACTGGTGTTGAGATGGTATCTCATTGGTGGTTTTGATTTGCCATTTCTCTAAGAAAATGTGGCACATATACACCATGGAATACTATGCAGCCATGAAAAAAAGAGTTTTGCGGTCCTTTGGTAGGGACATGATACCAGCTGGAAAACCCATCATCTTAGCAAACTATCACAAGAAGAGAAAACCAAACACGCATGTTCTCCTCATAGGTTGGGAACTGAACAATGAGATCACTTGGGACTCGGGAAGGGGAACATCAACACTGGGGCTATCGTGGGAGGGAGAGAGGATTGCATTGGGAGTATACATGATATAAATGATGAATTTATGGGTGCTGACGAGTTGATGGGTGCAGCCACACCCAACATGGACACAGAATATACATATGTAACAAACCTCACGTTATGCACATGTACCCTAGAACTTAATAATAAAAAAATGAAAAAATAAAAAATAAAATAAAATAAAAAATAAAAAAAGTAAAAAAAAATAAAAAAAAGATTCACATTCTGTTCTCAAAGAACTTAGAGCCTATTTGGCAATTTCAAGCTAATGCACACTCAATTATGAATCCAGTGTAAGATAGTACGCACGCAGGTGTGGAGCGGTAGGGTTTGGATTGGGGTGCATGGTAGTTACAGAGGGGAGTGAAAGGGAGAAGGAAGTTTTCATGGAGAAGACAGACTCAAGTGAGGTCTGAGAGGAGGGACATGAGCTGTGGGACAAAGAGACAGAAATTAACATCCTATATTTTGGGAACCACGAAGAACTGTCTACGTGATGGGAAGTAAATAGGGTAAGATGAAACTTCCAGGGGCCCAGAAACTCGTGCACAGGGAGGGGCCAAGAATTCAGTGTGGCCCATGATGACAGTGGCAAGTCAGGCAGCCAACCCTGGAACAAGGCAGGGATAGGGTTAAGGCTGCCAACAGGCCAGTATGATAACCCAATTCTGGCCCAGTATGGCAGCAGAGAAGGAGCCGATGAGACATTTCAAAGAAGGTGCTGATACGACTCAGAATCTGACCTGTTTAAGGACATGGAAAAGAAGGAGGCTTCAACGATGACGCCAAGGTTGCAAACGTGGGTCCTTTATGAGAATGGAAGTACCACCCAATCTTGGAAGAAGTCTAAATGCCTAGATGAGCGTATAAGAATGACTTGCTGTTATGCTGGGACATGCCGCAAGGCAAAACAAGATCTTCCTCTCCTCCCGCTACCTCCAGGGTTGGGCAAGAGTGGTAGTGGGTGATGTCAAAGAACATCAGACAGGAAATGGGCCAGGTTGCCGAGGGTCCAGGTTGGGCCGAGCAGAGCTGGGGCCGAGGAGTTCTGGGTCGAGACCGGGAGTCCAGACTGGAGGACGAAGATGAACACAGGAACTAAGCAGAGTAGATTTCATGATCAGCAGCCCAAACAGAAGTGTCCTTGGTGCTCAGGATGTGTATATAGAGGAGTCTTTTGGTTATGTAGCCCGTAGATCCGTTTTTGTATTTGTGCTGTCCAAGCAGCGCTTTTCCATTCATTCCTCCACCGACTCACGCATTCGACACGCGTGACTTATCATTCACATGCACCAGGCACTGTGCTGGGTGCCAGGGCAAAAAGGAAGAAGCCAGGCCCTCAAGAAGCTCCCAGCCTACACAGGAGGGCACAGATACACAGACTTTCAGAACTCAAGACAGAAGCAGTAAGTCTGAGAAAACTATCTGAAATAACCACTTGGGATATTTTCTCAGAAATTAACCAAAGGGATGTTGTGTTGAACTGGGATTTAAGAGTGTCAAGATCTCAGAGCTCTTCCCTTGGGAATTCTCTGCAGGTGGAGCAAAAGCAGAGGGTGGCAGGATTCAGGGTTAGAAACATGTTTCAGTGTATCCAAGAATCCAGGGCTGTTGCCACAACAGTTTGAGGAAGTTGAGCAGCCCCTACAGGAATCTGGTGTGGCCTCTGAGAGGCTAAGATACAGAGCACAGGCTTTTTGAATTGAAGGGTAAAATTGAGCAAAGGAGAACTGGCTCATTTTTATTTTCACCAATCAGGATCCTTCTAAATCCTATTTCATGGGCATATAGTAATGTCATGAAATGCAGATTTTATTTTCATCAGTTGATGCCATAGACAGAGAGGACTCCAGAGAGTAAGCTCACATCTCCCCGCAGAGGTTCCTGGCTGCGGGCCAGACACCATTCTTTTAAGCACCAAGCATCAAGTAAAGGCAAGCTCTCCAGCAATTCTGCTTCCTGCGGACAGATTGGGTCCAAGGAGAAAGCAAGAAAGGCCCTGAGAGAGAACTTCCCCTGATGGTGGAGACTTGAGCCCCATTCAGCAGCTTAGATGTTCCCCTTGTCTCTCCAGCATGACTGTCAGGCTCTTACCTGCTTGGAAAGGAGCCAGGAGGTGGGAGCCCCCTCCTCTAGGGCCAGTCCTTAGGTCCGTAATAACACCGTGACATTTCATCCCTGACACTTCTGCCTGACTTCACCTCCAATCCCACCCAGAGATATCCCTGAGTCCTAGATGCATTGTTCTAGGTTTACAGAGAGGTACAGGAAAAGGAATGAAGCTTAGCAAGGTTGCTAACAGCCCAGGTTTGGTCAGTAAAAAAAAAAATGGATTTGAATTCTGTGTCCACAACGTGATTCACTATTTAATCCTGGACAAGTTAGTTTCTAAGTCTCTGTTCCCTTTGTAGACTGGGCATAGGCTAGCACCAGTCTCATAGAGACTTTGTACATATTGAATGAGATGAGCTATGCAAAGTGTGTAGTACCGTGTCTGCTGCCTCGGAAATGCTCACTGCACGATCCCTGGTATTATTAAGAATGTAGCTCTCGGCCGGGCGCGGTGGCTCAAGCCTGTAATCCCAGCACTTTGGGAGGCCGAGACGGGCGGATCACGAGGTCAGGAGTTTGAGACCATCCTGGCTAACACGGTGAAACCCCGTCTCTGCTAAAAATACAAAAAAACTAGCCGGGCGAGGTGGC
>NW_016818844.1:82717-117190 GCF_001698545.2 Rhinopithecus bieti
AAAAAAAAAAAAAAAAAAAAAAAAAAAGAATGTAGCTCTCCACGTTCTGTGTGAGTTCGAGGACTAAGCAGCATTGCCTATACCCTTCTTTCCTTCTCTCCCCTGGCAACTCAACTCAAATACCCGCAGCTGAAATGGTAACTTCATTAAAAGGTCGAATGATCTATGAAGAACCTCTACTGTACAGAATAGTTTTCACTTTGCTGCCTTATTTTCCTGTTAATTTTCTGGTTAGTCTGGCAATTTGAACAAGAATATACTCCCTCCTTCCCTCACTCCCCACCCCCCACAGCGCGCGCGCGGGCACACGCACGCGCGTGGACACACACACACACACACACACACACACATTGGAAGATGGATGTGTGGGCAGCTGGAGAGGTGGGGTCATGGCAGACCAGAGGTCAGTGCTGCCCTGTAGGAGAGCCCACAGAAGAAAGAGGCTCTTTGCCAAAGGAGATTTTTATTTTGCTGTCTCCAAAAGGTAAGAGAACCTTTCCAATAATTTGTTTTTCTTTTTGCTTACAGTCTCACAATTTAAACATAGGACACTGAATGGTCAGAACCTTGGCCCACCCCCGAATGCCCGGGACCTGTTGCCAGAACCAGGAGTTTGAGTTCCTGCCCAGTAGGCTTGTAACCTGAACTTTCTGTTTCTAAACTCCCACTTCTTAGCAGCCGGCACAAATTCTGGGCCACAAAATTCTGAGAATTATTGCACTTGTCAGCTGCTAAGTCACATGCCCTTCAGCCTGGTCCCTGCTAGTGGGATAATAGTGCTTCTGTTAAAGCCTATGAATTTCACTGTCACATAAAAATGGGCACCCCTAATAATACCATCCAAGGCTTGCCATAATCACCCAGAAATATACCATTAGGCCTGTCATAATTAATCAATTTTCAGGATCCCCCAGGATCTCCAAATACAATGACTGGTAGCAAATTAATAGAGACTTCGGATCATCCCATTTAACTTCATCAGGAAACTGACCCCATGATGAAAATTTAGTTTAATTAGGATAATAGCTCATATTTAAAGAGTGCCTCAAAGCGAAAGAAGCCCGCAGATTTTTGTCTCTTAATTTTCAAAGTAGTGCAACATACCACTTAGAGCCAACTTCTAGGGAATAGGTACATTTATCCCCATTTTATGGATGAGACAACCTTGCTGCACGTGAACAAGAACAAGGACTACAGAGCTAGGGGCTGAGAGCATGAGCCCGGAGCTCCAGATCACGCTGGACTTGCTTAGTGTATGTCTGTGAACTATGAGCAGCACAAAAACATATACGGACTGACATTTTCGAGCACAGATTTAATGAATAGGGTATCCTGTGTACATGGCAAAGCCATAAATAGATATCAGTAGTGGAATGTTGGAGTGGACAAATATAGAATGTAGCTTGCGCTCAGCAATGCTAGACGCCCCCACAGAGCCCCATGCTGGTCTGTTTGGAAGCTTTTTTTTTTTTTAGGTTCAGTTGCATGATAGTACAAAGAGCCTTCTGTTATGGTCTCAACACTACTATTTATACCCTGTGACCCATTAAGCACTGATTCCTTGGTTGGGGTTCACCCAACATCTCAAGGGAAAAAAAAAAAAAGGGAAAAAATAGCGTAGTTCTCATTTACAATACTTGAGTCAAGAATTTGGAAACTTGACCCTAGTCAAAGCCTTCTGAGCCATCGTATCAAATGTTGTTATTTTTGGGTAGCTTGAAAATAAGGCTGGTTGAGGAGTGGATAAGGAGCCCCAGTGGCTGTGGCAGGAAGGGGGGTGGGACGGCTGAGGGATGACAAGGAGGGAGTCTGTTGGAGAGGGTCCCGCCTGGGCCTGGGGATGTCAGCTGCTGGGCTGGCCCCAGAGCCTCCTGGGGAGGAATGGGAGAACTTCACCTGTGGGTGGATGTGAGATGTCACCTTTGCCCTCTAGGTTTCCCAGAAGTACCTTGGCATTGTTGTCCTTCCAAGTATCCTGGGTAAAGACATTCAGTTAAGTTCAACCTTCCCGTCCCCAGTTTGTTTTTATTTCAATAGACAACATTGTCCATGACAAGTGAATTGCCTCTCCCTGTTTGGGAAAGTTGCCTGCCCGTGATATTTTTATGCTCTGTCTGCAGTGGGTGAAAGGGAATCCTGGCTTAAGATATCACCGGTAGGGTAATGCACTCCTCCAGCCCCACAAGGTTGTGACCACATCAGAACTGAGACACTGCCCATCTTTGGAAATACATACAACTCACTCACTCTATTCCTCCTGTTCTCCCTTGCATCTCAGTGTGTTCAAACACATGCATGTGTGCACTCATACATATACACCCAGGCATGCACGCAAACACGCGCGCACACACACACTGGGCTCAGAGGCCAGATGGCTATGTGCTGTGTCATGGACTTTTAATACATATTTGAGAATTATTCTGGAGGAGCATGAGGGAAAACTAAGATATCAAATAAACTTTCCGGAGAATACAGAGACAGGAAGCCTAAACTCGATTCTTGCATTATTCACATGCCCTCAGAGTTACCTTAGATGAAAAAGTCTTTAAAATATTTAGACTCAATTCCTCTTTGTAGAAAAAAAAAATCAATGTCTAACTGCCTATGAACACTGCAAAATATGAGATTGTCTATTCTTGGCACAAGTTTCAAGTTTTCGTGCCTTGCAGACTTTGCTTCGAACTGACCCAGCCACACGGGCCTCTGTGTGTCCACCGAGCCTTCCCATAGAAATTCCACCTGCCCTGTAATCAGCACGAATACTAAATTCCTCATACAGCTTTCTGCAGGCCCCCAAGTGCAGACGGACAGTCTCCCACCTCTAGGCACTCACTGTGCCTTTTGCTACTTAGCACATTCATGCTTTTCACCTTTTAAGGGGTGTGTTTCCCATCCTTATAAGAGATGATGAAATCCCAAAAGACAAAAACTATTCTGTCCATCACTGATGTCTCTCAGGTTGTTACCACAGTCCCTTATCTTGATTGGCATTTGCATTATGTGGGCCAGTCCCAGTGTTGGCCAGGACCACAGTCCCATTGAAAGAAGCTGCCCCACTCATGGGTTCAGCTGAGAGGAGCCCAGCCTGCTCCAATAGGCAATAAACAAAGACCACGAATGGGATGAAACCAGGATGGAAGATCACAGCATAGCACGGGAGCACAAAATACAGCATCTCACCTAATTGAGAGAAAAAGAGGCCTTGCTGAGTAAATTAATATTTGAGTTGGGACTGGAGGGTGAGGAGGGGTGATATGGTTTGGCTATGTCCCCACCCAAATCTCATCTTGAATTGTAGCTCCCATAATCCTCTTGTGCCATGGGAGGGAGCCGGTGGGAGGTAATTGAATCATGGGGGCAGTTTTTTCCCATGTTGTTCTCATGATAGTGAATAAGTCTCATGAGAAGTGATGGTTTTATAAAAGGGAATTCCCACACACATGCTCTCTTGCCTGTCACCATGTAAAACGTGACTGTGCTCCTCATTCACCTTCCACCATAACTGTGAGGCCACCCCAGCCATGTGGAACTGTGAGTCCATTAAATCTCCTTTCTTTATACATTACCCAGTCTCAGGTATGTCTTTACTACCAGTGTGAGAACAGACTAATATAGGGAGTTAACTGGTTAACCAAATGATTGGCAGAGGTATGCAGGCAGAGGGAGGATCTGCTTCAAGCCAGACACACACTCTAGAAAGGAAAACAAATGTGTTAGACTGGGTAAGAGAAAATAAAGGAAATTAGTAAGAGATGGATTGGGAAAGGAGCAATCCTAAATTTTGGATGTTCTTATCAGCCAAATTAAGGAGTTTTACTCTAATTTAAGGACAATGGAAAACTATTGTTTTAAGTAGAAGGGAGAGTCTAGGTTGCTTGTGTCCAAAGTAATGTAATTAACATGGTGGTCCATAGTGTTTCTAAGTGGGTAAAGTAATATTTATTATCAGATAACCATAGCAGAGGACCCTGGTAACTCCTGCTCCAATATGTTAGTTTGTGTTGTTTTTCCATTTGAGAATCTTCCAAAATGTATCAGTGTAAACAAAAGTTATCTTTCTGTCAAGAGCTTAATTCCTCATCAAAATAGGCATAGTATGAATGGATAAGCATATTCACTAGTATCTGAAGAACCATGAGTTGCTCACTCTCTTAAACAGTATCTTTCTCATTTCCCGTTGATAGATAAACTTGGCCCTTTTCATGAGCCTTCTAGAACTTTTAGTAGAGTCATGAATCTATAATCTCTGATACAGAATGATCAAACATTTTTCAACACATACTAGAAAAGATATTAGGAATTTAATCTACAGCCATTTTTAGCAAGTAATATGGTTTTCTGCCTTCATGATGGGAAGTGTGGGTCTCAGGTCACATGTATAGTGAAGGCTGACTAACAACCATATTCCTCACAGAGCATGCAGTTTGTCCTCATAGTGGTACTAGGTGTATTGCAATTTCATGTCAACACAATTTTCAGGAGATTTTATCTCCTTGCCCCAGATACTTCTTCTCCAATACCAGTTTGTTCCATTTTCCTAGGAATTTTGTCTTGCATTTGGCTCTTTTGATCGATTCTCGATGGTCTGTGTATAGTTTGAATATTACAACTCTTAAACACGAGATATTGACCAAATGCAGTGGCTGACACCTATAATCCCAATACTTTGGGAGGCCAAGGTAGGAGGATTGCTTGAGGCAGACGTTCAAGACCAATCTGGGAAACATAGGGGGGAATCCCTGTATCTACAAAAAATAAAAAAGATAGGAGGGAATGGTGGCACACACCTGTAGTCCCAGCTACTTGGGAGGCTGAGGTGGGAGGATCGCTTGAGTCCAGGGGTTGGAGGCTGCAGTGAGCTATGACCATACCACTGCATTCCAACCTTAGTAGTGTTTGAGTTTAGAGACCCTATCTAACAAAAAGAGATATGAGATATTGGTGCCTTATAAATTGTTTCTTCATAGACCACAGGAGAAAAGAAACTTACTATTTTTTATTCCCATCTAGAATAAATATACTGGAACTGTTTCTGCACATGCCAAAAAAAAAAAAAAAAAAGCCTTTGTGTTGTTGGTACATGTGAATTACTATGGAAGGAAAACATATAAATCTTCATAAAAGCCTCTCCTTCCTGGTAACCTCTAGCATCAAGAGTTGGTTTCTGCCCAATGCAGCAGAAAGTCAGATGGCTGAAAGGAAGGAAAGATCACAGGTACTCTCTTCAGCACCTGTGTGATGAGGCAATCTGCTTAAGGCTGTGTCTGGAGATTCTGGAGACTCGAGAGAGGCTGTAGGTCTTAGCCTCTAACTCCTAATCTGGAAACACCTGCCACTGCTTGATGCCAGTAAGGTCTGGGACAGCTCCCAGGAGGTGTCTAGCCTAACTCCAAAATCTTTTTTTATTCCTGAAGCATCTTTTCTGAAATGTGCATTATTTCCAATTTAATTGATCTAGGTAGAAGAAAGGCTGACCCTAACAAAATATAAGACTTATTTCTTCTAAAAAGAAAAAAGTATGCAACTCCCAAGAACCCTTCGTTCTGCAGCATTGGGAGGGAGGGGTGGAAGTCACTGGTATCCCTGACCCCTCACAGTCCTCCTGCCCACGTGCTCCTGTGCCCTGGAAGGACTGCTTGTGCTGAGTGGCACATTATATGGGTTCAGGAGGCACAGCACAGGCAACCACTGGGTTTCTGAGCCTGAGAGGAAGGTGTATTCCTCAGATGCAACCACCAGGAGGGCATTCCTGCCACAGTTGTTTTCTCAGGCCCGGGTACATCACTATCGTATGGATGTGCTCATCCCACACTCCTGCTCTTTTCTGTCTCTTCCTCCGCAGAAGCTTATATCCACTTATTTTTTCCCCTGCTCCCTGTCCCTGTCCCTGTTGTCTCGTTCCACAAATACTCACGCATGAGAGGTCCAGATGGAGGACTTTTCCATACCCACAGGCAATCACTGTCCTTGTGACCCAGCCTGTGATTCCTGTAAGAGTCACCTAAAATTCCAGGTGATATTTGTAAAACATAAGCTAAAATTGTTCATGCAAGCCAAGTAACAATGCTAACCCCAGATCTTATCATAACTGCACTCAGAAGAAATTAGGCTTGCCCTTGTGGAGTCCTATAGGCCAGTGCATCTCAAACTTTTAGGAGCCTGTGAAAATCCAGATTCCAAGTCAGCAGGTCCAGAGTGGGGCCTGGGAGTCTGTGTTTTCAACAAACTTCTGGGCCACGCTGGTGCTGCTGGTCTGAGCCCTACCGTTTTAGTGAGAAGGTATAGATCTCAAGCTCCTGGGGGGCCTGTGTCAGATCTGATTTAACCCTGTATCCTCAGTGCTTGGCACTGTACCTGGCACTGTACCAGCTGTGTGTTTGTGTTGCGGTGGGGGGTGTTTGGAAGGAAGGGAGAAAGGAAGAAAAGAAAGAGAGATGAAAAGAGAGAGAGAAGGTATAAATTTTCCATTGAGTAAATCTTTTCTGTTCTTGATATTTACCACCTATTAAAAACCAAGACAGGCACAGGTGAGGCAGAGGTGCAGTAAGGCTAGTGGAAGCTTCTTAAAAGATAATGTCTTCCCAGCCTATTCATACATGTGCCTGTGGCCCTCAAGGCTTGCTTCCGATCTGGCATGTCCCCGTGAGGATGCCAGCATTCTCTCAAAGATGGGGGAGCTCTGGCGTACCCACAGGCCCTGGTCACTGAAGAAAGGAGACATTCAAGTCACAGGCTGCTCTTATCTCAAGCTCATTGACCAAGTGGCTCCAGGTCCGGGGAACGTATGAGCAACAGCACTTTCTTTAGGAAGTGGTAGCACTTTTCTGTTTCCAGAATTTGTATGAAAGCCTAAAGACTCAGATATTTGCATCTCTGTTCCTCCTAATGTATAAGACAAGGCTAAAATGCTTGGTCTAAAAAATGCATCTTGCCAACAGCCAGCAATGGAGACTCTCCTCTGCCATGATAGCTTTCCTCCTTTTTTTTGTTTTGAGTTGGAGTCTCACTCTGTCACCCAGGCTGGAGTGCAGTGGCATGATCTTCGCTCACTGCAACCTTCTGGGTTCAAGCAATTCTCCTGCCTCAGCCTCCTAAGTGACTGGGATTACAGGCATGTGCCACCACGCCTGGCTAATTTTTGTATTTTTAGTAGAGACGGGGTTGCACTGTGTTGGTCAGGCTGGTCTCGAACTCCTGACCTCATGATCTGCCCACCTCGGCCTCCCAAAGTGCCGGGATTACAGGCATGAACCACCGCACCCGGCTGCTTTCCTCTTAAAGACTGTACAGAGCCAGGAAGGGGGGGGGGGGGAATAGGCGTGTTATATAAACAATTAGGTGGTATGCCTGTTTGCAAATTATGGGAACTTGTGCTAAAATTCATTATTGTTTTCAGGAAAAAATGCATTCTAAATAAATCGTATTTTTATTATAAAATTAACCTGGCCAGGCATAGTGGTGCATGTGTGATCCTAGCTATTCAGGAGGCTGAGGCAGGAGGTTTGCTTGAGCCTGTTCAGGGTTACAATGAGCTGTGATTGCACCATTGCACTCCAGCCTGGACAACAGAGCGAGACCCTGTCCCTGTTTCTAAAAAAAGAAAAAAAAGAAGAAATTAATCTAATCCAAAACCATTTTAAAAACAGAAAAAAAAAAAAAGGGAAAAAAGTCATTCCAATACATTAACACCTACTACGTTAAATAGAACTTCTAAGAACATTTAGTTATATTTTCTTCATCTTTTCTTCTGTGTTTTTTCATGTGTATACTAATTTTTACACAATCGTGACATGTGATATGTATAATTTTATATGGTACTTTTAAAATGTAACATTGTATCTGTCAGAAGTATTTCCCATCTGTCATAAGTATTTATGATACCTTCATAACCATCATTTTCACTTCCTTCGTGATTGTCCATTTAATGGCTGTCTCAAAGTTTATTAACTGAGGCACTAGTGCAGTTGTGTATTAGGTCTTTCCGTTGTTTTGAAGGTTTTACAAATATAATTGTGCTAAAAATGTAATTTTGGAGGAGCTTGTTTGTACATGCATATAGAGATTTAGATTATCCTAACCAACTTGAAATCCAAAACAGATATATCGATCCAGATTTTTAAAACAGATGTGTAACAGACAACATTATAAAAGCATTCAACAAATGGTCTCTATGAAACAAATGGGGAATAGACAAAGTTGAGGCTCCTCAGCCTCTGCTAAGAAGAGAGGATGAAGCGGCCAGGGCCCAGGCTGCAGAGGGATGTGAGGTCCGAGAGGCCAGGGGAGTGACCACTCACCACACTTGGCAACCAGCTGACCCATGACTTCTCCCTGTGTGCCAGCCTCCTCATGGAAACTGGGTAGTAGTACCTACCTTGAAGGGTGTAGCAAGGGTGAATGAAATATACAAAAGCACTTGGGACAATGCCTGTCCCAGTGTGAGCTCTCAATAAAAGTTAGAAAACATGGCTGGGTGCAGTGGCTCATGCCTATAATCCCAGCACTTTGGGAGGCCAAGACGGGCAGATCACCTGAGGTCAGGAGTTCAAGACCAGCCTGGCCAGCAGGGCGAAACCCCATCTCTACTAAAATACGAAAATTAGCCCAGCATGATGGCAGGTGCCTGTAATCACAGCAACTTGGGAGGCTGAGATGGGAGAATCGTTTGAACCTGGGAGTTGGTGGTTGCAGTGAGCTGAGATCGTACCACAGCACTCTAGCCCGGGTGGCTGAGTGAGACTCTGTCTCACGAAAAAAAAAAAAAAAGAAGTTAGAAAACACCATGGTGGCCAGGCATGGTGGCTCATGCCTGTAATCCCAGCACTTTGGGAGGCCGAGGCCGGCGGATCATGAGGTCAAGAGATTGAGACCATCCTGGCCAACATGGTGAAACCCCATCTCCACAAAAAATACAAAAATTAGCTGGGCGTGGTGGTGTGTGCCTGTAATCCCAGCTACTCAGGAGCCTGAGGCAGGAGAATTGTTTGAATCTGGGAGGCAGAGGCTGCGGTGAGCCGAGATCATACCACTACACTCCAGCCTGGTGACAGAGCGAGAATCCATCTCAAAAAAAAAGAAAGAAAACACCATGGACCATGCTGTGGCTGGGTGCAGTGGCTCACACCTGTAATCCCAGCACTTTGGGAGGCCAACGCAGCTGGATCACTTGAGGTCAGGAGTTCAAGACCAGCTGGCCAACGTGGTGAAACCCTGTCTTTACTAAAAATACAAAAAAATTAGCCAGGCGTGGTGGCCGGTGCCTGTAATCCCAGCTACTTGGGAGGCTGAGGCAGGAGAATTGCTTGAACCTGGGAGGCAGAGATTGCAGTGAGCCAAGATTGTGCCACCGCACTCAAGCCTGGGCAATGGAGCAAGACTCTGTCTCAAAAAAAAAAAAGGGGAGGAAAACACCATGGTGCCAGCACTCACAGGGAAGGGAAGTGAAGCTGCTCCTGCCTTTATTTCTGGGGGCCTGGGGCACAGATGCTGTGTGTGTAGATATTAAAAAGATAAACAAAGAAAATAACCACTAAGTATGTTCCATCCTTCCATCTTGACAAATATTCTTTTATCACAAAAGGTACAAAATATGTGTAAAGCTGTGATATAATGGATGTAAAATATGACAAGAATTAGCAAAATCTCAAGGAGAAAAGAGTCTAATCATTTGTGAGCCTGTCTGGGATGTTATTCAGCTAGCAATGTTTGGATGAGTAATAAGAATAAACATATATAAATTCATTAAATCTCATATATTTATTAATACAATTTATTTTCTTGCCTTCCTTTCAGAAAAATCACTGATTATATTCTTATAATCAAAATTTTCATGCAATCTGTGTTCCATTGATAGCAATAATCTAACAGATTGAAAATAAATGTAATTATATTAAAATATACAAAATTTGAGTGCGTTTTCATCAATATGCAAATCAATGTTAATATAAAAAACTAAAGGTTTAATTATTTTGGATGTTTCAAAATGTTCTTTTCCTCTCAAATATTCAAAATTATCCTTTATAACCAAAATGCAAATTAATAAGTATCAAAATTAAAATAAAAGTAAATAGATCTGAAGAGTTTTAATCTTTAAATGATTTAATTACATTTTATTGCATATTTTATGAAAAGAAAACAATTTGTAATTCTAGCAAAGTCCATTTAGTTGCTAATGTAAAGAACTGGTTTTGTACTTCACATATATTACATCTACAACTATATTTATATATAAAGATAAGAGAAATAGGAGTTATATAATATTACAAAATTAGTGTATGTGAACTATTGCATCTACTGTGTGCAATATTTTAGTACCTCTGGAATTCTGAATTGGAATGGGAAGAGAAGTGAGAAAAATGAACTCTTGGCTCTATTGGGAAATAGTTCTTTATTATGCAAAAATCTGTCACATCCTTGCTGTATGACAGGAAGACTCTCACAAGGTAGTGAGTTTGTCTTTTCTTATCAGCACTTCTGATGCTCACATCCTCTCCACACTCTAAAGTGGTGTGCATTTCTGAAGTCAACAGCAGGTTGCACAGACACCTCAGTACTGGGATACAGCTGCCTTTTATTGCAAAGGCCAGATGCAAGGACAGGCAATGTGAGGAAATGTCCCTGGGGCCTGAGCAGCACTGACTACAAGAGTGGATGTTGAGATTGCAGGTTGCTGTGGCTGCATTGAACGCTGGGGCTCAAGGGATGGGGTGTCTGTGTACACTTTAGTAAGTGTGTAATATGTGTGTATGCCTGTGTGAGGTCCAGGGGCTATTTAAAGTGTGAGAACTGGATCAAGGCCTCCTTTGCCCTGAAGGCAACACCACAGAAAATAAACAATTGTTACTATGGACAAATATTTATTGGGATTATTTTTTTCTGCAGTGCACAAGTTCTTCTTACAAATATCATTATCCAGATGTTTTTGCCTTGTTGACTTTGAATCTATTCTAGAGTGTTTCTCAGTACCTTACCCATCTTAAGTGACTTGACTTTTAAACATTGAGCCTATATCAGTTTTGACATCCATTTGTTACAGAAAATAGAAGAGAGAGGGATCCCTCCTTTCTCATCACCAGGGCCACTTCCAAATTTGACAGCCCATCCTAAAACAGGGCTGCATATCTGGAGAGAAGTCTCATGATACGGAACAGAGAGGCAAAAGCCCAGAGGAGGAGAAATAGTTTGAAATGCAACTCAGAGTCCCCGCTGCGTTCATTAAGAATCTCTTTGAATCACGATGCTTTTTTCATGATCTCTGAAGCTGCTGAGTTTTGCTTCCTACCAGAAGCCTCCAGCCATTTGTCAGGGGACAAGACTCCAAGAAAATAAGCAGAAAGTGTGTTTGAATAGGAGGCAGTTGTTCCTGCAGCCTAGGCAGTGGTATAATGATATCATTGTCTGTGGGTCTGGGACTCTGGGCCCTGGGGCAGAGGCAGGGTGGCAACCTGAGCTGCCTGGCAGAGATGTCAGAATCCACAGATTCTGGTGAGCCCACCAGCCAGGAGTGGCCGTTTGTCCAGTTGTCTATGAAAGAGTATCAGGTAATGCACTAACCCTGAATTCTTCCAGTAAAATTATCACCTTTTTGTCTAGAAGTTTTTTATACTGCTGATCTTTGATTTCTAGATAGACTACATTTTTTTTTTTTTAGTCAGAGTCTCATTCTGTTGCTCAGGTGTTGCCCAGGCTGGAGTACAGGGGCACGCTCTCAGCTCACTGCAACCTCCACCTCCTGGGTTCAAGTGATTCTCCTGCCTCAGCTTCCCGAGCAGCTGAGACTACAGGCATGCACCACCATGCCTGGCCTGTATTTTTAGTAGAGATGGGGTTTGGCCATGTTGGCCAGGCTGGTCTTCAACTCCTGACCTCGTGATCTGCCCTCCTCAGCCTCCCAAAATGCTGGGATTACACACGTGAGCCACCGTGCCCAGCTAGCTTACTCTATTTTTAAAAGCCCTCTCTCTACCCTGGATTTAGTCCACTGTTTGAATGTCATCATTTCAAAATCAGAATTTTCCTTCTTATTGGGTTAAGGCAGTGACTTCATTTGCAGTCTACCTTAGATTATAAATTCTCCCTCTCCAAAGCATGTTTTAGGGTAGGGTCTCAATATACTGTCTGTTGCTTTATATATATTATGATTAAATAACTACTTTCTATAACATCAATATATATTTATTTCAGGTATACAAAGATTGGTGGGAAGGCAGGGAGAGGGGAAAGAGAATAAATCTGTGGTCCAACTGGGAGATGATAAATCACTTCCACAAATCTTTCTGGAGAGCCCACTACGTGTTTGATGCTGTTGCAGTGCTGGGATCAGGGGTGTGTCTTCCTCCCGGCTGCTCGTAATCTAGGAGGGAAGGCAAACCAAGCTCACAGATAATTGTCATTTAAGGGAGACTAAGGTGAAGTTATTAGAGAAATACAGTCCAAACACTGTTTACAGCTATTCATACGGATCAAGCAACATTTCCTGGCAATAGTGTTTGAAGAGAAGTGAATGAGCATGGTCCCAGAGGCCAGAAAACACAGAGGGCCAAGAAGCAGCCCACTTTGATCTCAGCCACATTGGGTGGGGCTTGGGAGGCGAGGCTGAGACATGTGCACTTCATTTGGTAGGCAGTGGGGAGCATGCAGTTTTTAAGCAGGGAGAGGATATGATAAGAGCTTCATTTAGGAAGATAAATCTGGCAGCAATGTGTATGACAGATTAAAGTCAAAGAGGTAGGAGATAAAGGGGCCTGTCAGAAGTTATTACGGCATCTTTGCATGGAAGAAATGAGGGTCTGAGCTGAGAGGAAAAAACAGGACAGTGAGCCAAGGCCTCCTGAGTTTACTCGTAGAGATACGATACACCCTTTCAAGACTGAATGAAGCTCCTATTCCCGCCTGTGTCTGCTTGTGTGTTTCACATGCATACACTTCAAGCATGTCTTTTGCCCATTATGCCTGGCCCATGCAAATAACATGGTCAGCAGGTCTTGGGTCCCAGGTTAGCTCAGTCATAGGCATTGCTGGGGTAGTAGGATGGTCAAGTGAAGGCTTGGACTAGAAATACAGCCCCGTTGTTGGCTGAAGGTATAGGTGAATCCCATAACACGGTAATGAACACCAGGACATTCTAGTGGACTGAAAAGGAAAAAAAGAAAAAGAATTAATACCCATATGGCAGTGTCAAAAACCAGGTGGGCAGGAAAACCAAATCCTGGGAAAGGTTTAATACCACATCCTACATGAGGCCTCACTCTGCCAGTCAGGAGGAAGAGGCCATGCCCAGAGATACTGGACACACTTCTGTGTTTTGCTGGATCCCTGGAAATCAGAGTCTGAGGCTGCAGTGTGCAAGCCAAGATATTTACTGGAGAGTACTTCAGGGTCAACATCTGTCAGGGGTGAAGGATGCTGAATTGGGGAAAAAGAGAGGTTGAACCACGAAACAGGTGCAACAGAGGCCTCACCCAATGCTCTGGACTGAACATGGCCCTTCCCAGTTGGCCCCAATTAGGGCTGGAAGGCAGGGCCTTTGTATCCTGCATTGACCAATTACTGAAGGTGGGGTCCTCCCAGGAAGGGGGCATAACCCCAGTCAGGTGGCTTCCATTAACCAAGGGCAAGTCCTAGAGAGGGTCTCAGCTGTGAACACGCAGCAGCCGACCCTCCTTTGCAGCAGAGAGAGTGAGGGCCCCAGTTCTTCGGAGAGATCTGAGGGCACCATGGCATCCAACTACGTCATCTACTTTCTGGGGATGGGCTTTGTCTGTTTTGAGAATCTTGGGAAAGAGGCCAGCAGAGGGGATGTTATTACCTAGAGCTGAAGGACTGTGCAAAGCCAGCAGTTGAGGGGTGTGGGGTGACAAGGCCAGGGAATCCGAGCTGGACAGCCTAGGGAAAGGTAGTTGAGGGTGGTGGCAGGGGTGAGGGCCTGTAAGCAGGCAGCTTGGTCTTCAGTCTGCCGCTTACTAGCAATGTGACCTTGGGCAAATTACTTCATCTCTTTGTCCCTCAGTTTCTTCCTTTGTCAAACAGGGACAAAAATAGTTCTTACCTCATAGAATTGTTGTGAGACTAAATGAGATAATGCATGCAAAGTGCTTATTGCTAGCCCATAATAAGTAGGGCCCAATTGAGAGTGGCTGCTAGTATCATTATCTCTATTGTTCAAAATTGTAATGAAATAGGTTGCCTAACTCGGAGAAGGGCCTTAGGCAAATACTGGGAGCCAGAGTCCTAATCCAAGAGGTGGGAAAGGTAGGAAAATTGGGGCAAATACAGAAGCAGAAGGTGTGTGTTCGTGCAGAGGAGCCTCAGCAAACACCCAAGAGAAGGGCTGATGTCCCATTGACTTTGACGATGTGTTTTCCACCAGATAATATAGCAGAAGCAGTCTCATTTTCAAAAGCCAAGAGGAAAACAGAACACATTCCTGGTAAGAAAGTTACTGTGTTCTTTATTTTACTCTATTCCTTTAGTTAGATTGAATCGCAAACTTCTGCTTCCCACTGAGTTTTCTTTATCTTGGATTCCGCGTCCTGGCTTTGCCACCTACCATCTGCGGGCCTTGGGCAAGTCACATCACCTCTCTGACCCTTGATTTCCTCATCCATAAAATCAGATGAATAATGCCTGGTCGTATTTGGTGGTTGTGAGATTCCGATGATAAATTAATTATATTTGGAAATCGTTTGCAAACTGTAAGACACAAGACCAATGTCACTATTATTAGGATTGTTCTGCCGATTGCTTTTGCTTTTCTGGATGTAAGGCTCATAACCAACAGAGGCTGGAGTGGAAAGCCACGGTAATGAATAAGAAGGCTATGGGAAAACTGGGGTGAAAACGGTCTCCACGGTAGCTTTCCTGTCTGAGTGAAGATTATACTATGTTTTGTCCCTTCATGAATAAAAGGTGTGTTTCATGCCAGACCCAGTTTGAGGCCTTTAAGATCGAGGGAAATATAAGATATTATCCATTCTGTCAAGGAATTCATGACACATCTGTTTGGTTATGTGAATTACATTCTATTTCCATAGGTAGCAAAAGAGGTGCCCAGGTTCACCCACACTCCATCCCCCAGTCCCCAGATTATCTAGATAAAGCCCTTTTGGGAACATGAAGTTCCTGCCAGGTGTCTATCATCCTGAATTATTGCCATTTGGGGTGTGGCAGCCACCTTTGGCTAGACATCTCACCCGTGGGGTGGTGATACCCAAGTGTGACACACACTCACACACAGGTTTAACTTCCTAATTAAATTGGAGTTGGAGAGTGGAGTCATCTTATGAGCGTAAATGTTAACCTTTAATGGATTTTAATTTATCAATCTTTCTTTTATGAGTCATACTTTTTTTCTGGTCTAGTTAAAAAAATAATTGTCTTTTGGCCCGGTGCAGTGGCTCACGCCTGTAATCCCAGCACTTTGGGAGGTCGAGGTGGGCGGATCATGAGGTGAAGAGATCGAGACCATCCTGGCTAACATAGTGAAAGCCTGTCTCTACTAAAAATACAAAAATTAGCCGGGCATGGTGGCAGGTGCCTGTAGTCCCAGCTGCTTAGGAGGTTGAGGCAAGAGAATTGCTTGAACCCAGAAGGCAGAGCTTGCCACTGCACTCCAGCCTGGTGACAGAGCAAGACTCCATCTCAAAAAAAATAAAAAATAAAAAAAAGTATTTCTTCTGCTCCATGGTCAAAAAGTTTGGGAGGTTTCCTTCTGAGATTTAAGTCTGAAATCTAATTAGTATTGACGTCTAGGGAATATGAAGTAGGGATCTAACATTTTTTCCTCCATATGTATATAAATTTTTAACATAAAGGACATTTCCAAAATGATAGGAAATATGAATGTGTTGGGAGAAAGGAAAAAACAAATAGAATTGAGTTAGAGATTATAGGAGGTTAAGAAGACTAGGCCAGTCCTCAGAGTTGATTAGGATGAAACCCTTCAGGCCAAGGGGTAATGATGTCATTTTCTTACTCCTCTGCCCTTCTTGGCATGTGTCATTTTTATTTTAACTCAGCTTCCATATTGATTGCATGAGTCTGTGAGCCAAGCTGGGTCATAGTGGTGAAGAGGAGCAGTTAAATAATAACCATGCTATCGATTTGTTCATTTGCCTTAAAAATGCCTATTGAGCATCTGGTACTGGTATATAACAAGGGGTAAGTGTAATTTCTTCCCTCATGGAACTTGCCCTCAAATATGAGCAAACAAATGCAGTGTAGTTTCATAAATAGATGTGAGCATCTCATATTCACGAAATTATCATAGTTAACAAAGTTACTCTCATATATGATCCCCGTTTGCATGTCTAATTGAGGCTCAGGGACTTGTCCAAGGTAACACAGCTAATTAGCATAGAGTTAGAATTAGAACCTAGATTTTTCTTTTAGTTCAGGGTTTTTTCAACTATTCTGTTTCCCAGCATAATCTCAATTTGCTGATGGCTTTTGTTGTACAATTAAATCTCCTGCTCTTTAAATCTGTCTCTATTTATCTACCAATCAACCTCTATCCGTTCATCTATCCATTTATCTGTCCATTTATCTATCCATTTTTCTATACATTCATCTATCTCTGTATTATCTGACTCTCTACTTCCCTATCTGGGTAGATGGAGTTGGTGGTGAAAAAAGTATTGGAAAAGATTTGAGGATACCTGAATTCAGCTAGATCCCAGGCTTATTCCCAGCTAGTTGCCTAACATCAAGCCAGTTACCCTATATATTTGCAAATCAGTTTTCACATCTATGAAATGAAGATTTTGGACCAAATATTTTTTTTTTGAGATGGAGTTTTGCTCTTGTTGCCCAGGCTGGAGTGCAATGGTGTGATCTCAGTTCACCGCAACCTCCGCCTCCCGTGTTCAAGCAATTCTCTTGCCTCAGCCTCCCAAGTAGCTGGGATTACAGGCATGTGCCACCAAGCCTGGCTAATTTTTTATATTTTTAGTAGAGACAGGGTTTTTCCATGTTGGTCAGTCTGGTCTCAAACTCCTGACCTCAGGTGAGCCACCCGCCTCGGCCTCCCAAAGTGCTGGGATTACAGGTGTGAGCCACCATGCCCGGCCATACCAAATGTTTTTTTAAAGTGTGGTCTGGGTCTAATATGATGTCTAAGTTCATTTTGTGCTGCTGTAACAGAATAACAGAGATTAGGTGATTTGACTCATGGTTCTGGAGGTTGGGAATTCCAAGACTGAGGGGCTGCATCTGGTGAGGGCCTTCTTGCTGTGTCATCCCCTGGTTGAAGGCAAAAAGGCAGAGCACGTGCACGAGAGAGAGAGAAAGAAGGAAAGGAATTTGAACTCATCCTTTTATCAGGAGCCCAATCCCTCCAAAGTGAACCCACTCCAGCAATAACAGCATTAATCCATTCATGAAGGCAAAGCCCTCACAACTTGATCACCTCCTTAAGGTCTAATCTCTCAACACTATTGCTTTAGGGACTCAGTTTCCAACACATAAACTTTGGGAGACATATTCAAACCATGGTACATGATTTCTTATTAACGTGATTTTTCAAAGTATTGCCTTCATTAATACTCTTTTATTCACTAATAGGTAACCTCACATGTGTACACCTGTTGTCTACAGCTCACTCCCAGGCCCCTTCTCTGTTCTATTGATTAGGCTTCTTTGATTGCAATTAAGAAAAACACAATTTAGGCTAGGCATGGTGGCTCACGCCTGTAATCCCAACACTTTGGGAGGCTGAGGTGGGTAGATCACTTGAGGTCAGGAGTTCAAGACCAGCCTGGCTAACACAGCAAAACCCCATCTCTACTAAAAATACAAAAATTAGCTGGATATGGTGGCGCACACCTGTAGGCTCAGCTATTCAGGAGGCTGAGGGACAAGAATTGCTTGAACCCTGGGTCAGAGGTCGCAGTGAGCCAAGATCGTACCACTGCACTCCAGCCTGGGTGACAGAGCAAGACTCCATCAAAATAAAGTAAAGTAAAGTAAAGTAAAATAAAATAAAATAAAATACTCAAACTCACTTATGCAAGCACAAGACTCTATTGGCTTATATAGTTGGAAGTACTGGGTTGGTCAGAATTGAAGCAGTAACTAACAGAACCAGGGCCTCTGGACTGGAACTAGGAATTCTAAGTGGCCATATCTCATCTGTATCTGTATTTTATGATTTTCTGTTTCTCTTTATTTATAGAGCTCATTCTCCTCTACTGCAGAAAGTCTTTGGCCATGCAACAGAAGTATGGCTCCTGGCCTCCCCAGCTAAGCAACTCCAGTAGAAAAATTCCTTCTCGTGTTGTGTGTATGCCAGTACAAAGGGAAGGATTCTGGCCATTCTCCACATAAAATCAGTCTATTATTGGGACATTGGATGATTCTGGAGAGGGTTCCTGTAAGCCACAGCCCCAGGACAAACCCATGGAATAGGGGAAGGAATGTTCTCCCTCAAAAAGGATGCTGAACAGTAATAGTTTTTAAAAATATCCTTTACTACCATTAATCAAATAATAAGGGGCTTATAGGCAGAAATATCATCAGGGGAAAATTAAGGCAGAATAATTGTTAGGATCACAGACCCTGGAAACAGCTTTCCTGGGTGAATTCCAACCTCACACTTATAAGCTATGGGACCAAATTACAAGACCTCTTTAAGCCTCACTTATTTCACCTATAAAAAGAGAGACCAGTGTTCCCTATGTCAGTAAATTACCATGAGGATTAAACTGATATAAAATGCCAAGCACAAAGTAATGATTGTAACAGTTGGCTATTGCTGCTTCTATCACTGTATTGCTATTAGTATTAAGATCATACAACAGGTACATAGTAAATGCTAGAGTCTGAACTAAAGCAATGCCCCCTGATGCCTGACCTAAAGCACTTCCTGTTACAGTGTGAATTAGAGCAGGGGAGTGTTGGAGAGCAGCAGGTAAAACAGTAGCGGAGGTGAGTTAAGCAGGATTATGCTGCTGGCATTTCTAGATCCTTGCCAGAGGCCAAGTGGCCAGTGACCTCTTCTTTATTTCTTACTTTATAATTACTATTATTACCCATTTTATAGAAGAGTAAACTAAGGCCTAGAGTGATCAACTTGCTAGCAGGGTCACCCACCTAGGAGATAATGGAAGCTCTCCTTTAGGGCCTTGCTGATGCATTAGCAGAATAAGCAGGTTCCTTAGTGCCCTGGCTAGACAGGATGAACACTTGTTTCTTTTGTCACTGCGCTTGCCTAGTGGGCTGTCCAGCTCATGGTTGGCACTCAGTCTTTTCAAAGAACAAATGTCAACCACGACAATTGATGACGAAGAAAGCAGAAAAATGTAGCACTCAGACTCCACCAAGGTGTATGTTACTTTGAAGTTATAGATACGTTTCCCCCAAATAAATAATTGTCACTATAGCCACTATTTTGTTAATTAGATGCCCCACTTCCATGCAAACTTGGAACTGATTTTTGTCGCAAAAATGAACTTTGATCTACCTAAGACTTCGCCATTCTCATTTTTTACAATCCAGAAATTTCAAAATAATAAGTGTATGCTAGGTCATCTGTAGACCTGTTTCTCTTTGTTACTCAACCCCACGGTCTGACAGTCTGCTCTGAATTTCTGTGGGCTGTATCATTCTGTACCTGCAGGAGAGCGGTGACTAAGCCTGTGGAATAACTCCCTTTCCCTTATTATGACATGTCACCTTTATTTCATTGCTGTGGCATGTTTCTTGCCCTGTGGCTGAAAAACAAGGCAACCCAGTCAGGAAACCAAAGCAGATTCTCTACTTCTGAGTCAAAGCATGAGGTCTGCCAATCTAGACCTAGAAGACATGCTCTTACACCTTGCTTAATCATCCAAGGAAGTTGATTTTCTCTTCCTCAACCCCATCCCTTCCTTCCCTCCAAGCCCCCAAGAGGGCATAACCATGGAGCTATTTTTACCTGAAGAATAAATCCAGGGGACGAGATCTTTTAGGTTGCATTTATCAAAACAGTGAATGTTCAGATTGTTGACTTATTTAAACATTAAATATTTGTCTCTGCAAGGATTGATTTATCTGGTGTTGGTAGTACTGGGTTACACACAAGGATTCTATGAGTTACACACTGGGAGTCTACGACTACATTGCAGCTGGATTGTCAGACTGTCTGTGGTCATGGAGACAGCATGGATAATGAATGAATAGAAATGTCAGGGCTTTGAGATTTTCGAGGCCCTTTCCTTATCTGGAAATGGAGATTAAAAAATAACTCCTTTTAGGGTTGTTGTAAATGGGAATATATGTAAATACATGTAAGAAGATACCTCTTATCTATATCAAAGTAACCTTTCCTATTGACTTGCTGTGTAACCCTCACCATGATACTGGTTTCTGCGTTAATTGTCCCAAATGATAAAACAGAGATAATTGTATTTGCCTCTAAATCATGTTTTCAAAAACTTGAACTAATAAAAGTATAAATTAGTATAAATTTTCTGGAGGCAATTTAGTTTTATCTATCAAAAAATTATATATATATACATATGCATGTATGTGTATATATCTCCTTTAATACAATTTTACTTTAGGAATTTGTTGTAAGAAACTAATCAGATATTATTCGTAAGTATGTTAATCATGACATTGTTTATAATATGAACAATTACAACAACCTACAAATCCCACCATAGAAGATTGGTTAGGGTAAATTATTACACATCATTATATAAAGGAATATCATCTATGCAGTCAGTAAAAATCATGTTGTAGAAGAATATTTATTTTTATGGCAAATGTGTGTTCTGTAAACAGCAAACCGCCAAAAGGATACACTGGTATTTTTAATAAATAAGAAATGCACATACATACATGGAAAAAAACACTGGAAGGCACACCCTGAAACATTCATCATAATGCTCTTTGGTTGAAATCCAAGTGATTTTTGCTATCTTCTTTTGTGCTTTTCTGTGTTTTACAAGTTTTCTTTATTTCTGTAATTAGAAAAAAGATCTTAAAATATGCTGTTAAGCAAATCTCATTTTCAAATGAGCGTTATTGTTCAATCCATTATTTCTACCTTTAAAATGCTTTAGAACTACTTAGACAAAACTTTGTAGGCCAGGTGCAGTGGCTCATGCCTGTAATCCCAGCACTTTGGGAGGCTGAGGCAGGTAAATCATAAGGTCAGGAGTTCAAGACCAGCCTGGCCAACATGGTGAAACATCGTCTCTACTAAAAACACAAAAATTAGCTGAGTGTGGTGGCATGCACCTATAATCCCAACTACTTGGGAAGCTGAGGCAGGAGAATTGCTTGAATCCCAGAGGCGGAGGTTGCAGTGAGCCAAGATTACGCCATTGCACTCCAGCCTAGGCAACAAGAGTGAAACTCCATCCCAAAAAAACAAAAAAACAAAAACTTTTTAAATGTAGGCATTGAAACAAGGCTGAGAGGAAATGTTAGCAATGCTACCTGCGTGTCATGGCTCATAGGTGATTTCATGTTTGCATCTTATACTTTGTGTTTTCAAAGTGTCTACACTCTGCATGTGTAACTTTTATACAGCAGAAAAGTGCTAGTAAAATGTCTGTTGAATAATTATTATTTATAAAGAGCAATATTTTCTGAATGTCTTCTGTGAGAGCCACTTTATTTGGGCTTTTATCTTAGCTGAATTTAGTTTATCTTACACTTGGTTTAACTGGCTCAAAGAAAGCCCTTGTTTCTCAGTTGCACACTGCCTATTTGGAACAAAACCGAATTTCTTTTTAAAATCTTTCATTCCTACTTAGGGTCATTTTAATTTGCAATACTGAGTTGTTCAAAGCTCAAGCCCCAAGATGCCTGAGGGAACACAGCGCTCAAGCACAGCCAGCCCAACCCGAGGAAGGCCTGAAAACCTTCTAGGCCCGTCTGGCCTCGTGGGATTGTCAGATGGATTCTAGATCAAAGGGGTTTCAGTAAATGCATTAACTCTAGGCTCTTGCTTTCCCCTAAGCCTAGGATCCACTGGATGCTTGCCCATTTGGGCTGAGACCTATGGTGGCTGTTTTTGGAACAAGGGTGTCTTGAGGTCACATCTAAAGCACTGATTTTTATGTCTGGTAAAACAACAAGAATGTGTTTACTAACATGAATGGTAATTCCAAGGTCAATTCTGGATTTCTAGCAAAAGAAAAAAAAAAATTGATGTTCAGGATAGGGATAAAGAATAAACAAAGTTATAGGTCTAGGGCTGAAACGCCCTGTGTGGTGAACCACTGTGCAGATGCCTGTCTATGACCGCTCTTCAATGCACACCCCACCCTCTCGCCAACAAACTGGACCTTATCCTGGACATACTATGGGCAAATAAATCTGGGACCAGATAACATTTGCCCCCATCTTTTTTCTTTTTTTAAAGGACAAGAGTTACTTTTAGTTTTTGAGGAATCTTTATTTTCTTTTTTTTTTCTTTGAGACAGAGTCTCGCTCTTTTGCCCAAACTGGAATATGGGGTTGCGATCTTGGCTCACTGCAGCCTCTTCCTTTTGGGTTCAAGTGGAATTACAGGTGCCTGCCACCATGCCTGGCTAATTTTTTTGTATTTTTAGCAGAGATGGGGTTTCACCATGTTAATCAGGCTGGTCTTGAACTCTAGACCTCAAGCCATCAGCCCCCCTCGACCTCCTAAAATGCTGGGAGTACAGCTGTGAGCCACTGTGCCTGGCCTCAGAAGTTACTTTTATATTCGAAAAAGACTCTTACTGACAGATGTGAGCAATGGTGATGTGTTCTTAGAATAAACACCACCACAGATTTTTTTAAATGAAAAGCAATAAAACTAACAAAGTATTTCAGCTGGTGGTACCACAGGGAACTCGGTTGCTCAGGCCAGAAATCTGGGAACCACCCTGGCCTTCCCCTCTCCTTCAACCCCACCTCCGATTCCAAACCATCGCTTAGTTTTCTCTAGACCATTCCCTTCTCCAGTTGCCTACTGGTGTCCTAGCCTGGTCCTCATGACAGCCTAGCTTGCCCCCTGTGTGTGCGTGCAGGGCAACCTTTGCCCTTTTCCCAGAGTGGTCCTCGTGGAATGCAGGCCTAACTACTTCATTCCTGCTTAAATCCTTTCCTTACTTGGATAAAACCTGAGCTCCTGGATGTGACATTTGGAGACCTCAGGGGTGTAGCCTTCCCATATTTCTCTAGCCCCTCTACCACTCCTGCTGCCCACCTCCAACCTCAGCAACATCTGAACTTCCCGTAGCTCCCTGTACCCCAGTGGGGCTGGGCCCGTAAGTGGCAGGACCCAGGGCACAGTGAAATTGCAGTGCCTCTTGTTCAAAACACGGATTCAAAGCTAAAATTACCAAGAATTTCAAAATGACAACCATAGTGCATTAAACCCCAAGCACAGGGCCTGTGTGAGTACTTGGGCCACACACACATAGCCCTCAAGTGTCTTCACCTCTGCTCCCCTGCCCCTCCAGTGCTTTGCCTAGAATGTCCTGCGCAGTCTCAATTCCTACTCTCCTCCTTCTCCGTCAGCTGTAAGAATCACTTGGCTCGGCTGGGCGCGGTGGCTCACGCCTATAATCCCAGCACTTTGGGAGGCCGAGGTGGACAGATCATAAGGTCAGGAGATCAAGACCATCCTGGCTAACACGGTGAAACCCTGTCTCTACTAAAAATACAAAATATTAGCCAGGCACGGTGGCAGGCACCTGTAGTCCCAGCTACTCGGGAGGCTGAGGCAGGAGAATGGCGTGAACCGGGGAGGCAGAGCTTGCAGTGAGCCGAGATCGCGCCACTGCACTCCAGCCTGGGTGAAAGAGTGAGACTCCATCTCAAAAAAAAAAAGAAAAGAAAAGAAAAAAAAAATCACTTGGCTCAGGGATTGGTGCACAGAAGTCTCCCCAAGCCTCCCTTTCCATGACCTCAGGCCTGGAGCAGGGGTGGGGATTCCTCCTCAGTACTCCCTCTAGACCAGCAATTCCCAAAGGTTGATCCACCAACCACCTACTACATAAGCACCTGGGATGGTTGTTAAAAATGAATCTGACTGGGTGTAGTGGCTCACACCTGTAATCCCAGCAGTTTGGGAGGCTGAACAGGGAGAATTATTTGAGGTCAGGAGTTCAAGACCAGCCTGGGAAACATAGCGAAACCCCGTCTCTACAAAAAATTTAAAAATTAGCCAGGCATGGCTGTGCATGCCTGTTGTCCCAGCTACTTGGGAGGCTGAGGCGGAGGATGGCTTGAACCTGGGAGGTCGATGTTGCAGTGAGCTCAGATCACACCACTGCACTCCAGTCTGAGTGACAGAGTGAGACCCTATCTCTAAAAAAAAAATAAATAAATGAGAATGAATCTGAATCTCAGGGGACAGGGCCTAGGCCTCTGCCCTTTAAAAGATCATCAGCAGAGCTCTTTGCATGCTGAGATTTGAGAATGAGTGTGCATAGCACACAGGCTCCTCGTCAAGGTCTGTGCTCCGTTCCTTTGCTTCCTTCACGTCTAGCACCATGCCAGGCAGGCAAGCACTTGCTTGATGTCCACGCCTACCTGTGGGACGCAGCTAGCCTCTTCCAGCTTGAGGTCTGCTTTCAGAATCCCACCTGTACTTCTCGATGACAATCCTGAGTCCTCTTGGGGAGTTAATGTATCTCCGCATGGCCGCAATGACTGGGCCAGCTGGTACGGGCCACTGAGGGTCCCCAAGAGTGACCCGTGGGGTTGGCACTTCCTGGATGGGGCCGCCAGCTGGTCTGTGCTGGGTCCTTGGCTTCCATTATCCTGTACCCTAAAGCGAGACTCAGCGTGTGCCTTGGCTTCCTGAGAGCTCCAGAAGGGAGGAGAGAGAGGACACTCTCTCCATAGCTGTGTGCGTGACAGGGCATCTCATTTTCTCTGAGGCTGAGAGTCCTCGTGTGAGTCTCCAGGCAGGCTGTGGGCCAAAGAGACTGCAAACGGTGCCACGAGGCCCCACACTGGCAGCATTTCCTCAGCTGTCTCCCTCTTCTTCAATGAAGAGATGGCATCAGGAAATGAGCTAAAAAACCCAGGGGCCTGGCTCTGGCTTGTGTCAGGCCCAGAGAGAGTGAGAGGCAGCAGTGAGCTCAGCTGTGGCCATGTTTGCCCTGGTCCTGGCCCCAGGGCTGGGAGTGTTGATCATGGAATCCAGGGAGCTGTCCCCCAAGCCCAGAGCCAGCCCAGTCCCTGCCCCTCCAACCCTGGGAGGCAGAGCAGCACCCATAATGCTGTAATGATCTGGGTGCAGGCTGCCTCCTGCCCAAGGCCCCAGCGCAGAGTGCTGGGCATTTCCTTGCACTGGGCTTAGGGCTTCCTGACCTCAAGGGGAAGAATTCACCTGGGGGTGGTGGGTGTGCAGAGGGAGAGCAATTGGCCTGAAATCTTTCCGCCATTCATTCCTGTCTTCCCTGGTGGAGTGCCAGCACTGACAGGTGCAGCTCAGTGATCAAACACTCATTCCGTGCAAAAGCGTTGTCTCTGCTGGGCTCACCCTTGGCTTAGCCCTAAGGTCCCAGCCGGCCACACTCCCAAGACCAGCCCACAGCCCTCCTGGATCAATGAACCTCTCCATGAGCAGACCAACAGGGGCCCTTGGGTCTCCCCACTGCCCTCCTGCAGGGCATCAAGGGTCCCCTTGAGCAGCAGCCTCTATTTTTTTTTTTTCTTTGAGACGGAATTTCTCTCTCGTTGCCCAGGCTGACATGCAATGCTGCAATTTTGGCTCATTGCAACCTCCGCCTCCTGGGTTCAAGTGATTGTCCTGCCTCAGCCTCCCAAGTAGCTGGGATTAGAGGCATGTGCCACCATGCCTGGCTAGTTTTTGTATTTTTAGTATAGATGGGGTTTCACTATGTTGGCCAGGTTGGTCTCGAACTCCTGACCTCAGGTGATCCACCCACCTCAGCCTCCCAAAATGCTGGGATTACAGGCATGAGCCACTGCGCCCAGCTGAACGGCAGCCTCTTTTGTCCCTATTTGGAGGTGTAAGCACCAGAAGCTAGAGGACCGCTTCACAAAAACTTGGTCCTCTCCCTCCTGTTTTGATTAGATCCAAAGTGCTTTCTCTCTGTTTCAAAAATATTTTTGGTTTATTTTATGGCTGTTGTTTCAAAGATGAGCTCTTTCTAATTAGGGGCATGATCAGATTAGAAGCCCATGCCAGCCAAACTAGGCAAAACGTCTGGGCCTCCAGGAAGCTGGTACAGGGAGGAGAGCCCTGCGGTTCAAAACCCCTCAGCATGAAGGAGGACAGGTTGCCGCACGGACCATTAAACAATTGTCTGGGAGCCAGTTGTCTGGTGGTCTGCCTATGGTTGCCTGAGTAAGCAGATGTCTCACGGATCAGGAGATAATCAAGCCACTTACATATCTAGTGCTTCAGCCATGCACAGTATCTCGCTATCCCCCTGAAGTTTTCCTTAATCATGATCATCATTACTCAATAATCATAGCTTAAATTCATGGAGTGCTTGATATGTGCAAGGCCTGGTGTGCAAGGCACGGTCTGGAGACTTAAAGGGTTTCATTTACCACCATAATAACCCTGAAGTGTTGCAGTTGTTAGCGCTGTTGATAGATGGGATGACTGAGGCTTGGAGGTGGGGATAACCAGTCCAAGGTCAGACAGATGGGAAGGTTTAGGCTGCACCCGATGCTGCAGCTGTAATGAACCTTGGCAGGTACTGTTCCCTTAGTGGGTCTCACCACAGGCCCCTTCCCTTGTGCAGCCTGCCCATTTAGCAGAAGAAGTGATCAGTCCTCCACCTCCCTGTAGTCCTGCCTCAGCTCTCTATAGCATTTCTGCCACCTGTGGTATTACACACACACACACACACACACACACACACACACACACACAGAGACAGAGAGAGAGAGAGACACAGATATATATATACACACACACATATGTATATATAGGTGTGTATATATAGGTATATATATAGGTGTGTGTATGTGTATATATATACCTGTATATATATATATATATATGATTTGGTCTTTGCCCTGGTTCCTGACACAGAGCTCCTAAAACCTTTGGAATGTCCTGAATGATGGGAGTGCCTTTTGTTATTGATAATAAGCCTTTTTGGTACACCTGGGTTTAGGCTGATGAGATGCTCACAGGGGTTGTTACCCAAGCATCACCCACCCCAACCTCCAGAGAGAGAAGGGGGGCTGGGAGTTGAGTTCAACCATCAATGGCCAGTGATTGAATCAATGATGACTACCTAATGAAACCTCCATGAAAAACTCTAAAGGAGCTGGGCACCGTGGCTCACACCTGTAATCCCAGCACTTTGGGAGGCCAAAGCAAGAGGATCACTTGAGCCCGGAAGTTCGAGACCAGCCTGGACAACACAGAGAGACTGTGTCTACAGATAATTTTTAAAAATTAGCCAGATGTGGTGGCATGTGCTTGTGGTCCCAGCTACTCAGGAGGCTGAGGCAAGAGGATCACCTGAGCCTAGGAGATCAAGGCTGCAGTGAGCTGTGATCATGCCACTACACTCCAGCCTGGGCAACAGAGCAAGACTTTGTCTCAAAAACAAACACACACACAAACAAAAAGTCCCAAACAAATCTAAACCATGGAGTTCGAGGAGCTTCCAGGTTGCCGAAGACATGTGCCTGTGGGGAGGGTGGTGTACCCCGCCTCCATGAGGACAGAGGCTCCTGTGCTCAGAACCTTCCAGACCTCGTCCTTTGTACCTCTTCATCTGGCTGCTCGTTTGTATCCTTTATAATAAACCGTAATGTAAGTATAGCATTTTCCTGAGTTTTGTGTTCGTAGTGAATTACTGAACCTGATGGGGGCTCAGATGTGAGGTTGGCTGGGCAGAAGTATAAGTAGCTTGCTGTTTTTGTCTGTTTGGGTTGCTATACAAAACCTCAGACTGGGTAATTTATAAACAACAGAAATGTATTGTTCATTCTTCTGAGGCTGGGAAGTCCAAGATGAAGGTGCCAGCAGATTCAATGTCTGCTGAGGGCCTTTTCCTCATAAATGGCAGCTTCTACGTGTCCTCTCATGGCTGAAGGGGTGAATGAGCTGCTTCTAGCCTGTTTCCTAAGGGTCCCATTCATAAGGACTCCACCCTCATGACCCAATCCCCACTCAAAGACTCTACCTCTTAACACCATTGCAGTGGGGAATAGGTATCAATATGGATTCCAGAAGAACACAGACATTCACACCATAGCACATGGGACCCTATTTGTGGCTGGCATCTGAAATGGGAGCTGTTTCCTTGGGCTGAGCCCTTAATCTGTGGGGTCTGGGTTCAATCCGGGTAGTTAGTGTCAGAAATGAATTGACTTGTAGGACACCCAGATGGTGTTGGAGAATCTGAGAACTGACTGGTTGTTGCTGGAAAAACCACCACACCCTCTACTGAACTGTGAGCTTCGTAGGTCCAGAGTGGGACTGGAGTTGCTGTTTCAAGAACATCAGGCCAGGCATGGGGGCTCACACCTGTAATCCCAGCACTTTGGAAGGCCGAGGCGTGTGGATCACCTGAGGTCAGGAGTTCGAGACCAGCCTGAGCAACGTGGTGTAACCCCATCTCCACTAAAAATACAAAAATTAGCTGAGCACGGTGGCAGGTGCCTGTGATCCTAGCTACTTGGGAGGCTGAGGCAGGAGAATCGCTTGAAACCAGGAGGCGGAGGTTGCAGTGAGCCAAGATTGTGCCACTGCACTACAGCCTGGGCAACAAGAGTGAAACTCCGTCTCAAAAAAAAAAAAAAAAAAAAAAAAAGGATCAGGGGTCGGCACAGCGCTTGGCACACCACAGGTGCTGATTTGACCCATTAATCAGCAATTTCAGGCTCTTAGTCTCCAGGCTTGGTTCCCGAAACGTCTTCCTCTTCAGTTGAGTTAATGAAACAGATATTTCCCGGGTTGGTCATGGTAAGCATGGTCTTCAAGTGGCAGGTGTTAGTGAGTTTCGGGGCACAACGCCTAAGGTCACATCGATTGTTGGTGACATAACAAGGACCCATCACCTCAGTCTCATGACTGGGACACAGTCCCTCAACCTCACTACCTTTCAGCTTTCCAAAGTGTCCTTCCTTATTCCAAGCCATAGCACCAACACAGAATCACGTCGCCATGAAGCTGCAGCAGCCTGCCTTAGGACACCTGATGGAAATGGTTTCCAGCTCTGTCATCCCCATTCCAGACTCCGAGTTGGATACTGTTTTCCCCATAAGGCGGTATAATGGACCCTTACATCCAGGCTTTCCCCTCCCACCAAACGTTGTGTATCTCAGGCCTTTGAGACTCAAATCCTCTCTCCTCTGAAGATGCAGAGAGCTCAAAGCAGGTGGGGAGGGAGATGGTTCCAGAAAGGCCCCTACTGCTGTCAGCAGCTTCCAGGGCAGAGTCGATTCACTGGGGTGAGCAGTTCCTGAGCGTGGAGACCGGCTGGGTATCCATCATCAGCTCCTTCCTCTCCTGGAAATGGCTTCTTCAAAAGGATCTGTGTCAGCCTTGCTGGTGGGGAGGCCTGCTCTGAGCCTCCGGGGTTGTTGGAAGGTGGAGCCGGAAGGTGGAGCGCGGGTGGAGGAGGAGTGAGGAGGAGGCCTGGAAAGCTGCCATCAGAGTGCGGCTGGTGACAGCAAGAATCTATCAATCTTGCCTGCAGAGCCAAATACGGTGCTGGGGCTCAATAGGTAATAAACAATGGTCACATTGCAGGCTGGACAAGGAGAGACATTACAGATGAGAGCGAGGGCAGGCCTGATGTCACCACGTGTGTGGTCCTGGCTGGTGCTGACTGCACTGCCCCTCCCGGCTCACCCCAGGGTGCAAGGAGTCCATATTTGTCCTTGTTGAGTCCACTTGTGTTTTTATTTAATTTTTTAAATTTTTGTACAGATGGGGTCCTGCACTATTGCCCAGGCTGGTCTCAAACCCTGGCCTCAAGCAATCCTCCCACCTCGGCCTCCCAAAGTGCCATGATTGCAGTCATGAGTCACTGCACTGGCCCTCACGTATGTTTTTCCTTGATGTGCTCAAAAGGGGGAAACTGAGGCCTGCTTGTCATGTTGCAGGGGTATTCTTGGTGCTGTGCCGTGGCTCCGAGGCTCTCAGAGGTATGGCACGGATTGAGCCCCGTCTCACTGTCTTCACTTGCTTTCAGTAGCATTGTCTGTGCATTGCCAGACTCTTCGCAGTGATGGGAGCACATATTGTTACTGGAAATGGCCAGAACTGGCAAGTTTTTTTTTAGCATAAATGGTTTAAGCACACATTATTAAAATCTCAGTTTTAGCTATTCCAGGATAGCTGTTTGTAGAGAGCTGGGGAACACGCAGATGGCTAAGGACCTGAGGACAGCTTGGCTGGAGAGACAAACACTTGCACATAAACGTCTGAGAATAAGCACTGTATTTTCTAGCCCAGGGCCAAAGAGTAGGCAAGGCAAGGATGCGAGGCAGGGGCCCGAGAAGACATCAATGGCGTCTTTCTGCACCTTAGGTTCACGCATTGGCTTCACCAACAGGGTGAGATCTATTCCTTTTCCTTGTGCCTCTGTGTGTATTAGGGTTTTTTCTTAACAATCAGATTTACCTGGAGCTTGTGTCCCATATAATCACACAGAAAAATGGCAGTGAGGGAGGTAGCATCACATCCTGCTGAGAAGAGCACAGGACTCTGAGCCGGAAAGAACTGGCTTTGAACCCCAGCTGTGACCATGATCGACCGTGAGACCTTAGAGCAGTCAAGTAACTCATTGAGCTTCCATCTGCTTGTCCATACAACGGGGGACTCCCATCCGCTCAGCAGGGCATTGTGAGAATCAGAAATAGCTCTCGAAAGAGCCCAACATAGTAGGTTTTCAATAGATTATAGTTGCTCTTGAAGCGAATGTGGGTTCTTCTAAACTGAAATGATTAACTGCCTGGAGGTGGTTAATGGTTAGGAACTCTCCTTACCCCTGCTGTACATTTTTGCGGTTCAGAGCTCTTTCCAACAGGCTGTGGCTTTAAAAATGCAGATAGCTCCTGCTAAAGAGATAAAGCTTTCCCGAGGAAGCTAAAGGGCATCCTGTTCTGATTAGCACTGACTCTGTCTGGACTGTAATGCCTGCGCCCGCGTCAGTCACAGAATGCTGAGCAGGGATCCGGAGGCTGCTTTGAAATGTGATTGCAGGCCTGACCATGAGACTAGAATACATCACCATCATTCTATCGGTCACCCTCAAGGAAAACCCACTAAAGGTTTCAGAAAAAAAGCCTGGGAAGGGGTCTGGAGCCTGCCATGTGGGAGCCTGAAGCGGGGATGGCCAAGATGCATCTCCTGGGCTGCCCTGGAAGTGACAAGCTTCCCAGTGTGTCAGGACAATGTGGCTGCCACACGGTGCAGGGAGGGATGGTCGCCATATGCAGGCCACATTGACCGTGCACGCTGATCTGACCCAGTGCTGTTACTCTGCAATCACTGTCTGAACGAAAAATCAGGAGATCCATGCGCATTTGCTTCATGTTGTTCAGGATGGAAAATCTGTATCCTTTGTCCCCGAAGAAAAAAATCTGTGAGGCCATCAGTCTAAGCTTTAAAAGTCATGGAGGGAAAAGGTACCAGCGCCATCTAACTCTGCTGGACCAAATCCATGAGGGGAATGAGGTAAAAATGGGAAATGAATCGGGACGTCTAAAAAAAGAGGCAAACCATTATTAACGCAAGAGTGGGACTCAGCCTAAAATTCTGCTTATTAGCCTTCATTGTGAGCTTGCAATTCATATGACTCCCACAATGAAGCTACATTAAGAATAGTAGATTAAATAAATAAATAAAGAGTAATGGAAGAATGTGATGATTGCCATTTGTCACCCATAAAGATCCACATTTCTACTCTGTGGCAACAAAATCAGTGATCTAAATATTAACCAGTAGCGCACATTATAAACACTTACTTATATATTATGATCACCATAAAGTCATTACAACAGAAATAAAAACTATTTTTTATTTTAACTATTAATATTCATCAAATGTTAATGAAAATACCTAACAAATAATTATGAAAAACACATTGCTTAAGTAATAAAGATGAAAGAGATGATAATCATTGTGAATATTTAATCTGCAAAATAAAGAACATACCATTAATAAGACTTAATTATGTCATTAAATATTTAACTTTACTTTCACTACTAAATTTTGCTTGCATTTTGCATATTTTAAATGTAAAAAGCTTCTTAACAAGATTTGTAGTTTCAGCAACATAAAATGCCCGACCATTTAAGTTTGACTTACTGTCTTCATCAAATTGGTCAAACATCATTTTATTTGTCATTAAGTGAAATGAACAACCCTCTTTGCTGTTTATTACAAGTGACGCTTTATCCATAAGGGAAGTTTAATAATTGATTCCAGGTTTATACACACAAAAATGATGTTTTCTACTGGTGAAGAAAATGAATTGCCTTCCTTCTCCATTTTTTTTTTCAGTATCACACAATCTCCCACATTTCCTACTGTTTGCGTAGGAGAATATAGATCTGATTTGACCTTAGCGTGCTACAGAATAAGTTCTACACCATCACAATTAGATCCATTCAGTTCCTCACAATTGACCCCCATCACTTATAACTCTGGCTTTGGAGAAATCTCATTTCTTTGGTTTAAGATCAAAGATAGTTGGCTGGGTACAGTGGCTCATGCCTGTTAATCCGAGCACTTTGAGAGTTTGAGGCAGGAGGATTACTTGAGGCCAAGAGTTTGAGACCAGCCTGGGTAACATAGCAAGACCCTCTCGCTACAAAAAATTTAAAAATTAGCCCACTGTGGTGGCGTGTGTCTGGAATCCCAGCTGCTCAGGGAGGCTGAGGCAGGAGGATCACTTGAGCCCAGGAATTCAAGGCTGCAGTGATCTGTGATCGTGCCACTGTGCTCCAGCCTGGGTGACAGAGCGAGAACTTGTCTCTAAAAAAAGATGACAGAGGCTGGGTCCGGTGGCTCATGCCTGTTATCCCAGCACTTTGGGAGGCCAAGGCGGGTGGATCACTTGAGGTCAGGAGTTTGAGACCAGCCTGGCCAACATGGTGAAACCCCATCTTTACTAAAAATATAAAAATTAACCGGGCATGGTGGTGGGCACCTGTAATCCCAGCTCCTCGGGAGGCTGAGGCACGAGGTTACAATGAGCTGAAATTGCACCACTGCACTCCAGTCTTGGCGACAGAGTACAACTCCATCTAAAAAAAAAAAAAAAAAGACAGAGAGCAAGTTAGATTCCTAGTACTGGCCGACCTGCAGTCAAGGGTAGTCTCAGATCTCTGGAACTTATCTCAACACGAAGCCAGGGTCTCCCTCTCAGGTGCCCAGCATGGGGCCTGGCTATCTCTCCCACTGTCTCCTCTCACGCCCCTTTGGGACCTGGGCCTTGGATGACCAGTACCTGGGTGGGTGAAGCACAGGTACTCTGGGGCGGCATCAGGCATCTCTGTGCATTGGGACAGGCAAAGCTTTCTCATCCGTGCATCTGCATCTCCTGCGTTCCTGGTGAGGCAGCCGAGGCAGTGAGGTAAATGCCCATGCTAACCTTGTCCTTTGCTGGCTAAGACATAAAGACCTCTGTGTTGGAAGCGGAAGGAGAATCCTGACATGCTTGCCACTTGGGCAGTACCTCAACCTGGCTCTGAGGGCCAAGGGGGGCAGCTGGACAAGGTGCAAATTGGCCCAGGCCTGAGGGCCTCTCTCAGGATACAGGAACCTTCAGAGCTAAAACCAAGGATGGTTCCAGACAAATCTGGAGGGCTGGTCACCCCTACAGTGTCTCTGGTCTGTGAGGCTCAGAACAGTCTCGGATGAGACCTGGAGGGGCAGAACAAGTGGAAGACAAAGAAGTCTGTTTGAAAAGGCCTCTTCCTGTCCTGGCAACGGCTGGAAAGAACAGGAAAAGGCAGGGGGAAAGCCTGAAGTACCAAGGAGAAATACAATGTTTCCATCCTTGGGCATGGACAGGGGTCTGGAGCTCAGTGCTTCTTCCGTTTAGGAATTCCATTACCTAGTCTCCAGGGCTCTCTGGCAGCTTGAGCCCCCAGATGCTCTGGTGGAGGCTGTGAGCCGCTCCTCCGCCCTCCTCCCGCCTGGCTGTCAGCCGCCACTGCCTGTGCAGGAGGCTCATCGCTATGCCAGGGATGTAGGTCTGCTCAAAGCTTCCCAGTCACCAGAAACATGTTCCTCTGGGGCTGCCTTTCCCACTTGGCTGGCGGTGCCTGACTTGCATATGAAACTGGCCCTTGGGGGCAGTAGGCTGGCATGTCAACCTCTCAATGCTAGACCAGCAGACCCGGCCAGACTCTCAAGGCAGCCTGAGCCTGCCCTTTCTTCCCAAGAACACATGGGGTCTTTTTAGAAGAGCCATCGTGAGAGATGCTAAAATTTCAACTTTGTAAGGACCAACAATGACCAGAATAATAATGGGGCACATCTACCTGACTCTACATGCTTTCACTTGTCTTAGAAGGGAGGTGTTTTTTTTTTTTTTTTTTTTTTTT
>NW_016818844.1:117524-143514 GCF_001698545.2 Rhinopithecus bieti
ATAAAAGTTTTTTCTTTTTTTTAAAGGGGGGGGTTTTTTTTTTTTTTTTTTTTTTTTTGAGACAGAGTTTTACTCTGTTGCCCAGGCTGGAGTACAGTGGCCTAATCTCGGCTCACTGCAACCTCCACCTCCTGGGTTCAAGCGATTCTCCTGCTCCAGCCTCCCACGTAGCTGGGATTACGGGTGCGTGCCACCATGCCCGGCTAATTTTTGTATTTTTAGTAGAGACGGGGTTTCACCATGTTGGCCAGGCTGGTCTCGAACTCCTGACCTCCGGTGATCGGCCCTCCTAGGCCTCCCAAAGTGCTGGGATTACAGGTGTAAGGTACCGCACCCGGCCGAAGGGAGCCAATTTTTGTGACATCTGTAGTTTCCCATTGTACCTTGAGCTGCAGAAGCCAGGCAGGCCCCAGGGCTGCTGGTTCACTGGTGGTGTTGAAGGTGCTGCTAGAGGGACTCAGCCCCAGCAGTGTTAAATGCACAGGCTGAAGCTCATCTTGTCAGTCAGCAAGATGCTGATTGAATGTCCCCAGGGGATTCTGAGACGGGGCCTTGTGACTTTAGGTGCTGTTGAAGGTCTGATCACTCCTGCACACAGCCTGCCATTTCCTGGGGTTTTAAGGTTCTGCTCGGGACTGCCCCTTCCACATTGTCCTCCTTGGTCTCCCCGCTGAGCTAGGGCTTCTTCTCCAGGCTCTCCTGCCACTCTGTGCATAAATCCATCACTGCTCTTACTCCTGGAAGAGCAGGTGACCCTTGAACCACATGCGGGTTAGGGGTGCCAAGCTCTTAACAGCGGAAAATCCACATATGACTTTTGCCTCTCTCAAAACTTAACTACTAATAGTCTGTGTTGACCAGAAGCCTTGCTGATAACTTAAACATTTGATTAACACACATTTTGTATGTTCTAGGTATTAGACACTATTCTCATGAGAAAGTGAGCTAGAGAAAAGAAAATCATAAAGAAGAGAAAATATATTCGCTCATCACGAAGTGGAAGCGGATCATCTTAAAGGTCTTCATTCTTGATGTCTTCATGTCAAGTCGGCTGAGGAGGAGGAGGAAGAGGAGGGATTGGTCTTGCCATCTCAGGGGTGGTGGAGGCAAAAGAAAATCCATGTATAAGTGGACGCGTGCAGTTCAATCATGTGTTGTTCAAGAATCAACTGTGTAGACTTTCTCCTTCTCTAGACATGGGACTTCAAGATAGAAAGGACCCTCTGTCATCATTTTTGCATCTCCAACAGCCACAACAGTGCTTTATATACAACAAATGACCAATAAATGCCTATCAAATGCATTGAATAATGGAGAACACCTTTCCTTCTTTTGAATCACAGCTTAAGGGATTACCTCTTCCAGGAAGCTTTTTGGGTTAATGGAGGGCACCTTCACCATTCAGTATAACCCTAGCCCTCTCTTGTTTTTGAAAAGAGTTAATGGGGCATAATTAAGAGTCATATGTAATATTTACTAAGCACTTACGACCTGCCAGGCTGTGTTGTAAGCACTTTACATGCATTCCTTTACTTGGTTCTGATAATAATCTGCTGAATTAAGTTCTATTACTATCATTCCCACTTTGCAGATGATGAAATTGAGAAACTGAGGCACAGAGAGGTTAAGAAACTTACTTAAGGCTGGGTGTGGTGGCTTATACCTATAATCCCAGCAGTTTGGGAGGCTGAGGAGGGAGGATCACCTGAGGTCAGGAATTTGAGGTCAGCCCGGCGAACGTGGCAAAGTCTTGTCTCTACTAAAAATACAAAAATTAGCCGGGTATGGCGGCACACGCCTGTAATCCCACTACTCTGGAGGCTGAGGCAGGAGAATTGCTTGAACCTGGGAGGTGGAGGTTTGGTGAGCCAAGATCGCGTCACCGTACTCCAGCCTGGATGACAGAGTGAGACTCCATCTCAAAAGAAAAAAAGAAACTAACTTAAGTTGACATACGACCAAAGTGGAGAAAGGATGAAACCCACCCAGTTTGACTTTAGGCCTGCTTATGCATGCTGTCCTGCTGTCTCTGAATTTTATTTTGGCTGCATATTGAGTAAATGACTAAAAATCCAGAGCAGTGGTAACAGAACTTTCTAGTACGCAGAAATGTTCTATATCTGAATGTCCAATCAATAGCCACTAGCCTTATGTGGTCATTGAGCCACTGAAATGTGACTAGTGTATCTGAGAAAGTAAATTTTCAAATTGTAATTAATGCAAATTTAAATAGCCACATGAGTTTAGTGGCTACTGTATGGGACAATGCCACTCTAGGAGAGAAAGGACCTATTTTTAAATTTTTAATTATTATGGGTACATAATAGCTGTCTATATTTATGGGGTACACGCGATGTTTTCGTACTGGCATACGATGTGTAATAATCAAATCAGGGTAATTGTGGTATCCATCACCTATCATTTCTTTGTGCTAGGAACATTTCAATTCCATTTAAAAATATACAATAAATTATTGTAAACTATAGTCACCCTACTGTGCTACCAAATGCTAGATCTTATTTATAAGGAAGGACGTATTTTAATTTTCTTTTCTAAGCATCTTACCATGTAGCCCATGGTCATCGAAAGAAGGACTCTTTCTGAATGACTGAATATTAGTATCTCTCTGTACTGGGGAAACATCCAGCGATCAACCTGGAGTTAGTCAGTGAAACAAACTCAATCTTAGTCCTTGAAGTCTCCTTTCTACTCAAGTGGCTTTCTGAGCACATGAAAAATGTACAATTCTAGTTTTTTCACTCACAGAGGCCTGGAGAAGATTAGGTGCTCAACAGAAGACTGGTGAACTAGAGCTGGGATAAGGGACAGGAAGGAGCTTCCCTTATCGATGCTAGACCTGGTCCTGGGCATTCTCTTATTCCATCCCCAAAGCAATTGAGGGACCTACCTTCAATTGTAAAATAGGATTCCCATCTCACAGCTGAGGAAAACTCAGAAAGGTTAAGAAACTCCCTCAGAGAGAGGCACTCAGAAAGAGAGCTGTAGTTTCAGCTGGGTTTGTCTGATTCCAGCGGCGATGGATTGTGGTTGGAGGGTGAGGGGTCACTGTTCAATGGCAAAGGGAGGTACTCGAGGCTGACCATCTGTTCAAAGAGTGGGTGTGTGTAATTATCACTCCCATCATGATGCAAGGCATGTGGTTAGAGTCAGTGCCTGAGCCAAAGAGACCTGTTTCCTTCTTTCCTTCCTTCCTTCCTTCCTTCCTTCCTTCCTTCCTTCCTTCCTTCCTTCCTTCCTTCCTCCCTCCCTCCCTCCCTCCCTCCCTCCCTCCTCCCCTTCCTTCTTTCCCTCCTCCTTCCTTCCTTCCATCTTCCCTCCCTTTCCTTGGCCCTCCCTTCCTCCCTCCCTCTTTTCCTCCCTCTTTCTATCTCTCTCTCTCATACGCATAACACACATAATAATAAATTCAGATTTCAAATAATCAGTATGAAAGGATATAAAATATCTCATCAATAATTTCTGAACTGATTTTGTTGAAATGATATTTTGGATACACTAGGGTTAAATAACATGACACAGAAATTATATTAAAGTTCATTTAACCTGTTTCTTTACCTTTTGGATGTGGCTACTAGAACATTGTAAATTCCATAGTGGGCCAGGTGAGGTGGTTCATGCCTGTAATCCCAGTGCTTTGGGAGGCCAAGGTGGAAAGATTGCTTGAGGCCAGGATTTCGAGACCAGCCATATCTACAAAGAATTTAAAACTTAGCTGGGTGTAGTGTCTCACACCTGTAGTCCCAGCTACGTGGGAGGCTGAGGTAGGAGGATTACTAGAGCCCAGGAGTTCAAGGCTGCAGTGAGCTATGATTGCATCACTGAGCTCCAGCCTAGGTGACAAAGTGAAACCCTGTCTCTATAAAAATAATAATAAATAAATAAATTGCATAGTGGCTCACATCATATTTCTATTAGACAGACTGGTCTACAGGATGCGTGTATGAGTCTGCATGAAAGACCAATGACTTGTCAAAACTCTCCTCAGCCTGAGCAAATGATTTCATCCCATTAATACCCACACCAAAACAAAGTGAAACTGGCTGGGTATGCACAGACTTTGGCCTCTGCCTGGTCCGTGGCCCCTCGGGGGTATCATGCTCAGGGCACCAGCTGGAATTGCTCACTTTTTTTTCCCTCTGCACACAGAGCCCTTGACACTCTGTCATTTCTTTGCCTTGAATGGCACTAGCATTTCTTTCTTGAGCAAGGTGCTTCGTCATTCCTCTGAGGAAGGCAGGTGGTGAAACCGTGACACAGAAAAATGGCCTGCTCCCTCCAAGGCCATTCCCAAAGGCCATGGCCCAGCCGAGCTGAGCATGCTGTCTACCATGAAGCTGATCACCATCAACTGCCTGGACATTCTTTTCCGGCTAACGATCTTATGGCAGGTGGACAGGTTCAACACACAGGCTTCCAGGGGGAAAGGATGGTGGTGTCTGATAGTCCCTGACCCCTCCCATGATCGTAGTGTTCAACCCTCCCTGGGCTCAGTGACTTATTTCCTCCTCTTAGAGGTGGGAAGTGCCATAGTATTCCTCTTTGATGATTTAAAAGTGGTATATGCCTTTTACTCTTTCCTCTTTCTATCCAGCCCTTTCCTTTCTCTGTGCTGCTTTTACACCAGTTTCCATAGTAACAACCTCTATTGTATCCCTGACTGAGAAGAGAAATCATGCAGATGTTCGAAGGGATACAACACCTTCCATCACCTATTTTGATGCACCGGCTCCTTATCTCCCTGCACTAATTTTCTCGTCCTTCTCTTCTCCTTACTGCTGCCCCTTCCTCCAGATACTTACAAACTCATCCCAGGCTCCCTCTCTCCCCAGTTTGAGCCTGGGGGAGTGGGTGGGGGGAGAAGGAGAGTGCTGGCAGAGAAGGGAAAGGTCTCATTATGAATCTTAATCTTTCAGGTGGCTTCAGACAGAATGACAGGCACCAGTCCTAGACAGGACACCCACAACACAAAAGCTCTGGGAGGTAGAATCAAAAGTACCAGAGCCCAAGAGCCATGGAAGATGGCTCTCCGATTGCCATCGGACAAGCACCCTTACCTGCATGTTTGCAGAATAAACAGACTAAACAGACTGCCTTAACTATCTGTGCCACCCACCCCACCCCGCTCACCCCTGCCCCATCCTCATGAATAGTTCCTGCATCCTATCTGTGAGTTTGAAGGTCTGTCTTCCTTCTATGCACTTTCCTTGGAGAGATCAGTCACCTTTTCTGATGGGCAGGGCAGAGATGGAAATACAGCGCATGCGTGCACACACACACACACACACACACACACACACACACACACACAATCACACACACCAGGGCTTTGAAGACTTGTAACAACAGAGTTGCCCACCTTTCCTCCAGCGGCCAGGCTCAGCCGGCCACCTGGGAAGGCAGGAGGAATGGGGGTTCATTAGTCATCTCCCAAAATTGTTTGAAGAGTTCTTTGCACCATTCCTCCTCGGAACTGGACATGACTCTTTTGATTACACAAGCCTGACAGCCTGATCATAATAAACATGTAACTGAAGAGAACCTATTACTGTCCGGCGGCATTATTTGTTCACCTAAAGCAAAGCCTGAGCTATATTTAGCATATGATGTCAGCGGGTTGTTTGGATTCTTGGAAATTGGCAGGAAGCCACCTCTCACATGATATATGAAATCACTGATAAATGCTTCTTTTCACCAAAAGAAAACAGCTTAATAAATGTGGCCTTTTTCTGCTTTCATCTTCCCTCCCTTGCCTAGGCCCTCCCTCCCTCCCTTCCTCCCTCTCCTGCACCCTCCTTCCTTCCAGCCAGCCCCTCTCCCTCCACCTCCTCCCACCCCTGCCACATCTGGGATTTGTCTTTCTGTGGCACAGCTCAGCAGAGCCTGTGAAGTGGAAATGAGTTGCTCAGTATCACAGATCAAAATGAGACTGTTGGGATGCTCAGGGTGTTTTTTTCCTCTCCTCGAGCCTGGAAGGCTGCCAAAGTGCTCGTGAATCAGACGCACACGCACAAAAAGGCAAACCTATACAGCAGTGGCTTTATGGGGCCCAGTATTGACGGCGTCACACTAGCTCTGGGTTGCTGTTTTGCAGGCGAGGATGGGAAATAGATAGTGATTCAGGACTGCCATTAAGTGTGGAAACAGCCCCTGTACAGATTGTGTGTAATAAACCCAGCACAGAGAGAAGCTGTAAGAAGCTCTGGATTTGCTGCCCTGGATCAGCCACGAGGCCCATCAAGTTCAAGCTCCCGATAGGTGTGGTGGTTAATACCTGGTGCTCTGTCTTCCCCATCCTGCACTGAGTCCATTACACTAAAGCTGTCAGAGGGGTGGGAAGGGGTTGTGTGTGTGGAGTTAAATTAATTCTTGCCCTCCTGTGGAGATCAGTTTATATGGCCTGAAGCACAAGATTTAATTACCCTTATCTTAGCTCGTGTAAAAACCAACATCATTATTGATCACGGATTCACCAGGTCCCTTTCACAATTAGCTGTAACATTTAACTCAGTGACCCCCTGCAGGCCATGGGAAACGGGGAGCAGCAGCTCCCAGTGGTGGTTTATTGACATTTATTTGTCCTCAGCTTCATCCAGTGGCCTCGTCTCTCACTGGAAGATACTGTGAAGACAAGGGAGGGGCTTGTTTCAGCCCTTTAGTGTCTCGGATACCTTCATGACAGTCCCATCTAACACAGGCTCTGTCAAGGCCAAGCAATCCTGGCATGGGTGATATCAGCCACGGCCCTATGAGGGACCTGCAGAGTTTCCAAAACAGTCCCGTGACACTGACTGCAACTGGCCTTTCTCCCACACCCACACATGCGCAGAGCTAACTCGTCTTCATCCTGGATGGGAGGCAAACACAAAAAGGAAGGGAGTGAGAGCAAACCATGTCTGTGTTCTTGATGTAACCGCCTCAAGTTTTTGCTGGGGTGAGGAATGGATGCGGCAATGAATAGACAGGTGAATAGGCAAACAGGCGATTGGACGGATGCTTACATTAATTAACCAACAGTGAGAAATCCCGCAAAATGAACACCGGTTGTAGGAAAAAGCTGTTCTTCCATCCAGTCTTTAAATCAGCATTCATCTGGGGCCCTATCATACAAACTGCAGATGAGTGGAGGGCTGTATTTTAATTGGAATTATTTCTTTTTCTTGCTTAAAATGAGGGGTGTTGAACCCAGATGCACTGTTACATCCCTTTCAGCCTCTGAAATTCAAAGGTTCTGTACTTCTGTGATTCTGCAACTTTATGAATCACTCAGGGTAAATTAACTTTTTTCTGGAAAGTAACTGTCCTCCTCTTCCCCCAGGTGCAGTGAGTAAGCTCTGCTCTACCCTAGGGTCCTATCCTCAGACATGGATGCTTCTGGCCTTTTTCTGCATGGGGGATTGGGACTTCTCTGGGACCCGAAGAGCCAATAAATACCCCTCCTCTGGATGGACACTTGTCGTCACCAAGAACACAGCTCATCTGGGCTCTCTGGAGGGCCCGGATAGTGTTTATAATGATGATGACAATTTCTGTTTTATGCAAAGAACAATTCTTTCAGCCTAAGCTGCTCAAGAAGTTTGCCATCGTTTCTATTAGCCCCAGATCTCACACAGAATCGCACCGTCGCATCTGGCAGAGCACCAGGTGACAGGGACAAAATAACTCACCCGCCCATCTCTGGGCCAGGGCTGGCCCACAGTTTCCCTGGCTCTGGGCTGCAGTCACAGTCTGTCTCATCACATTACCTTGGAGGAGGTGCAGGAAGCCCAGGTGAGGTCGGGAGAGAGATGGAGAAAGTTTAAAGATTTAGTATTCTCACAGTGGCCTGGGAGACTACAGCACAGCATGCAGGGCCACGTGGGGAAGCCTCGGGGTGGGTCAGGAGGCAGAGGGAGAGTGGGACAGTGGCAGGAGCCTTTCGTGTGGTTTCCATGGGAAGGAAAAGCAAGGCAGGGTGTGCAGGCTTGGGACCGGCTAGCTATGTTTGCAAGTGGCACCCCTGCGAAATCCACCTTTACTGTAACTGTTAGAGTGTAGAGTTTAAAGTTATCTGAGGACTCCAGATGTCTATGGGTATATTAGTCAGGGTTCTCCAGAGAAACAGAATCAATAGAATGCATGTGCAGAGTGGAGGGGTGGGGGAAGAGAGGGAGAGAGAGAGAGATTTTAAGGAATTGGCTCACATTATTGTGGAGGCTGAAAAGTCCAAAATCTCCAACAGGCTGGAGACCCAGGGAGGAGCTGATGTTGCAGTTCAAGTTAGAAGACCGTCCACTGGCAGGATTCTCTTCCTAGGGTCAGGCTTGGCTCTACTGGAGCCTTCATTGATTGGCTGAGGCCCACCTGCATCGTGGAGGGCCACCTGCTTTGCTCAAAGCCTGCTGATTTAAATGTTAATCTCATTCAAAAACATTCCCACAGAAACATTCAGAATAATGTTGGACCACACATCCAGGCATCACGGCCCAGCCAACTTGACACATAAAGTTAATCATTGCAACGGGTGAGTCACAATTGGTTTAGGTTGGCTAATAGGCCCTTAGGTGGGTGTCAAAGCATCACTTTACAGAAATTAAAAGCATGGTTAATACTGAGTCATTGACTCCTTACAGGGGTAGCTCTTGTGGGGCAGGATCTGTGACGGGGCCTCACCTCCCAATACCTTCACCCAGGTGATTTCATGCTTCCCTTGGGAAGGCAACTTGTAGCTTGCAAAATGCATTCACTTCCACTATCTGATTATCCGGTTCTCCCAACAGCTGGCAAGGTCAGCTTTATTATCCTCATCTCAGAGACATGAGAACATGAATGGGGAGTTGAGGTGACTTGGACAACTTGCGAGTGTAGGAAGTCAGACTGTATTCCATCTTCAGATTCCAAATGCCAGGAGCTGGCACACAGTGAGCGATTGCCTGTGTCAGGCACACTTTCTGTGCTTCCTTTGTACTAACTTGATTTTCAGAACAGCTCAATGAAGGAGCCATTACTGTTTAACAGGCAGGGAAACTGAGGTACTCTCGGTGTATCACACAAGGTGGGCTGGCATCTGGGGCCAGCTTGGAGTCCAGAATCTTCATCACCTTCCTCCTGCCTCCCACACAGCCCAGGCAATACCCTGTCCCCCCGTCTCCCACTCCAGCACACTGCTGCTTACCCACACATCTTAGCCTATCTTCGGAGACTGTTAGCAATCACCCTTTGAGCAAGTGTAACTGAAGGCTAGCATAAAGATTTGGAAATGGAAAACAGAGAAATCCTCAAAGTGGAACAAGCTCTCAAAATGAGACTGGGGCTCCCAAAAGCAAGCGCCACCCCCTCGAACAGCCTGTCTAGGACTAGTCCCAGTTGCCCCAGCTTATCAGGAGGGACTCCAGGGGCGGCTTCCCTGTGGAGCATCTCTGGTCTCAAAGCAGGGTCCCTTTTTATTGTCCTTGCATTACACACTGGGCCCTGCTGTTGCCTTCGTCATGATCTGCCCAACATGGGAAGCACATTCATTTGAGAAACCTTTGCTGAGTACCAGGCACTGTGCTGGGGGCCAAGAACTGAGAGACAGGGAGGAAGGTAGCCCTGACCTCAAGGCACTCTCAGGCTAACCGAAGAGACAGACCTGCCAACCAGGCAGTACCAACCCGATGGCCATACCAACCTGATGACTGGGCAGCTGGCCCTGCTTCCCCGTTAAGACCTCCAGAAAGCACCCTGGACCCACAAAGTGAGGCACCGTCAGTTCTGCCTAAGAGACACTGGCAGTTCTGTGGGGAGAGAGAAGGTGACCTAGAGCTGAAAGACAGTTCACAGATGGAGGAAGGGGCAAGGGCAGCCGGCAGAGGGAACAGCACGTGCAAAGACACGGAGGCATGAGAGCATTCAGTTCTGCTTGGCTGGAGCACACGGCACACGGGGCCAGGACCAGAAAGACACCAAAGGCGGGCAGGCTAGGTGGTAAACAGCCTGAGGGTCCACCAAAGAGCTTGGATCTGTTCTTCTAAAAATACCCCGCCTGGCCCTTGTGCAATCTTGCCATTGTTTCAGAAACTTTGCAAACAATGCGTGAAGGTCTCTGCAATCCTCCAGGGAGTTACAGAGTCCTGGGAAGGAGCCTGGGGCTGGATGTTGACTCCTGACCTCGAGGAATTTATAATCTAGGTGAGAGCAAGATTAAGTATGTGAAATATTAGCGGCCATCCCCGGAGAAAAATGAAATGTCAGGCAGTGTGGCCAGGATAGTTAAGTGTGGTGAGAGGTGGTGAAGGGATGGGATTAGGGTGCTTCCATGTGCAGATTAATAAATCAGAAAAAGTCATTGCTTCCTGCTTCTAAACTGGGCAAAGCTCTCACCACTGGCCTCTCTGTGAGACCCTGTCCTTTTTTTCTTAGAGGATTTCCCAAGCACAGCCTCATCAGCTCTCTTCAGCGCAGAGGCTATTTTTTCCTTTTGGCCAGCACCTATTAATTTACCCTTCTCCCAGATGAATTTCACCTTCCTCGGCTGAACATGATCTGCTCCCCCAATGCATTTAGGTCCATCCAGGGTTTCAGACCCTCCTACTTTTGGGGGTTTGCCTAAAACCACTCCAATTCCTCTCCATAACGCAGCCTGGGGGATAAAGACATTCTAATAAACGCTTGGATGATGGAGATGTCAAGTGTGAGAGTCTCTGTTTAAAGGAGTTTTCTATTTCTGCCAAAGCTGGCAATTTATTATGAATTCCTTTGAATGCACTTGTTTGTACCTGGTGGAGATTCCCTTGAAGTGTGGATCAGTGTTTCCTGTGTTGTTGCTTCAGAGCAAAGTGGTATCTTTGTGTGTGTCTATTACAAACACATTAACCACACGTGTGTCCCATCTTCTCCCTTACACCACGCAGCTAGGGTGATTGAAACACGACATTTTAAACTCAAAAGCAAATTACAGCAAGGAATTAGTGTGAAATTACTATCCTCCTCTCAGAGTTCCTTTTTAAAAGTCAGCAGCAGCGCTCAGGATGAAAGTTGGCCTGTCAAACAAGTCCATTCAAGCTTGCAATTCCGCTGTCATTTGCCCGACGGGCTTGTGATAAAGAGCGAGGAAAAAAAAATCTGCCAAAAATAGTGCCACTGAGAAACCTAAACCGTGGCAAACTCAAGGGCCAACACCACCCGCTGCACAGCCCTCTCGGATAGGACAGCCGCCTCACGGGCTTGTTCTGACAGAGATGTCGTGTTCAGGGTGTGCGACCTCAGATTGCAGCACCAGAAAGACTTGGAGAGAAAGGCCCTGGAAGAGCTGCCTCTGTGAATCCCCGAAGAAAGGGAAGGGAGAACAAAGTTTACACTGAACATCTTGACTTCCCAAACAGCATGTTGAGGCAGTCCCACGGCGGACAGGTTTTGTGGCAGGCCTGGGACTCGCCCAGGACTGCTGCAGCCTGGAGATTCATCTAGAAAGAATATAACAAGCCTCCTTCTCCCTGGTGCCCATGTTACTCCCTGTTGCTACTTTTTCCGAGCCTTCAGTTCCCTGGGCGGTACCATCGAGTGTGAAAGAGGGAGTGCCCCTTGGAAGCTGGGAAGCAATTTAGGCCCAGGAGAAAATGGAAGCAAATCCATCAACTGGTGAGCTGCTGAAGAGGCCATGCGTCTGGTAGCAAGAGCTCTGGATCAAACGGCGTGTGCATGCATCCTATTACTGGCTCTCTTGCCAGCTCTCAGGGGAGGTGGGCAGGCCGACTTCCCAGCTCTGTGCCTCTGCTCCCAGAAAAAAGACGGGAGACCTCTCCTGCCAGTTCACTGTGAGGGCTAACGCTCTGGGAGGTGACAGGTCACGTCTGTATACAGATTCCGACTTCGCTGTTTCAGCTCATATTTATCATGCTCCTGGAGGTGGCCTTTGACCATCCAAACCACCCTGCCAGATAGATATCTTGAGCTCCAGTTTACAGGTGAGGCCATCGAGTCTCAGAAAGGTTAACTAACCTGCCCCAGGTAACGCTGCTAGGAGGTGGCTGAACCGAGAATGAAATCCAGGTCTTTGGGTTCTAAGTCCAGTGCCTGCCATAAAAGGAATTTCTCCAGCCTGTTTCAGAGGCAGTGGCTGCCGTGCAAATGCAATCTGTTTTCACCTCCAACACGCCACATCTCCGGGCAGAGATTTTGTTCCCACCTTTGTCACCGTTCTGATGTCCCACCACGCATTTGCTGTGAGGAGCAACTTGCATCATGAACCAGATTTTAAAGTCGTTGCAAATATTCATCCAGCAACTATAAAACCTGATTTGTGTTTCGTCTATAAGCATGCCAAATGAAGCCACAGAAGGTGCTGTGAGGATTGCAATGTGGTACATGTTTCCCGGTAAAAGGTTCTTAGAGGGGCCACAGCTTAAAGGCAATCTATTGTTTAATAGGCCCCAATGACAGCCATAATAATCACTGTAGTTATTATTATCATGATTGTCATCACTGCTAGATCTTACATCTGTGTGGCACTCTGATCACTAGCTAATCAGAGCGTTCACCTGGGCCTGGCTTGCCCTATTCTCACTGTCTGTCTTTTTTTTGTCACTCATTACAGACTCCTGCAAGCAGAGTAGCCCTTGGGGAGCGTTCCCCGGGGACCCTTTTCTTTGGCATCCTTAAACAGCTGTCACACTGTCCCAGTTGTTTTTCAAGAAGAAAGTCCCCAGGGTTTTACTGAGGCAGACTTGAACTTGACCTTGTCGCGTTGATTGGTTCACTTCTGTTTCCCCCGGAAAGAGGGGTGCCAAACTCTGGGTGCCCATGGGTGGATCCTGGCAGCCTTCTACCTTACAGCTCATCACCTGTTGTTTTCTACCCAGAACATGCGTTTGGACATGTAAGGATTTCAGCAGTTCCTGCAAAGCAAACTTCTCTGGAGCAGCCCGAGAGACCTCTTCCGTACAGAACAGCCTTACACCCCACAGGGCAGCCTGTCAGCAACACATTTTAAAGGGGAGCACATAGGTAATTCGTTAGGTGGGTAGTGTGAGGATGGGGATCATTCAGCACTTGATCCTGAATGTTATTTGCCAGGTATTTTTAAATAACTTCTGTTAGCTGTTCCTCCTAAACATCCTTAGGGAGTGGGTAGGAATTGTCCTCCTTTTGAGAATAAAGAAACGAAGAGACAAACATCTTCAGGGACACATCCAAGGAGGAAGAAGAGGTGAGAGCCTTTAGTAGTGGGGGTTACCCTTAGCTGCCGTCCTCTGTCCTCCTTGGCCCCATGGGCACCCAGCAAACACACTGCGGGGGACGAACTCTGGAGCGCGGCTTTCATCCAGGAATTGTCTAAAACATTAACTCGCTGAGAGACGGGATCTAGCCACTCTCACACAGCACACGCAGGCTCAGAGAAGTAAGCTATCCGCAGCAAATCGCAGGATGAATGAGCGCCCGATAAGCACGGAGAAAGAAGGCTTCTTCCTCCCCATCCACTCCCTGGGCCAGCTTTGAAGAAAGATATATTTTCAAATGCAAGCCTCGTAGAGAAAATGTTCCCTAGCACGTCCCCATAGCCTACTAATGGGGCAGTTGTTGGCAGCTGGTACCATCAGCCCGTGCTCAGGATTGTGTTCTCAATGTTTATTTCTGTTCTCGTCCCTTGGTATATGATAGGGGTTGCTGTCCCTGGAGACTCCAGGGCACTGATGAAAAAGATTTCAGTAGGCTCTTGCCTTGCTCTCAATTCAAGGCTGATTTTGTTCAGCCTTTGGGCCTGTAGGCCTGAGGTCATTTACTGAGTTAGTAACCGTTTTTTTTTCGTTGTTGTTGTTGGTTTGTTTTTGTTGTTTTTAATTATTATTCCTCCCACAGACTCCATGTCAACTGCCCAGTGCTTCCCAGAAGGCTGGGGTCCCTGCATGGCCCTGAACTGAAGAGGAGCTGAAGTCACAGAAAGCCAGCCACTACTTGATTGCCCAAGAAGCAGCTGCCACACTGGCCCGGCTTCAAGGCTTCACCTCCCTACCCTGCACATGAGAATAGCCATTCCTGTGTCAGTTTTGCTTCCTTCTGGGTGCTCTGATTAGGATTTATTTCCTTCGCTAGAGAAAATAAAGAGAGCCTACAAGTCCTAATTAGAGCGACTCCTCTCTGATGTGTTCAAGACACCCTGCTGAATGGGACGGGCGAGTCCCTGTGTGTTGCTCTCGTTGTTTTAAAGAAGCCATTTCTGACCAGGGTGGCTGAAGGAGACGCCCTTTGTCAGCCTCTCATGGTCTTGGCCCTCGCCAAGGGAACTGTTCCTGCACTGCTGTGTTTATTTGAGTTATGTAATATAAACAGCTCCAAGGAGATGGGCTCCTCCACTTCTGTTTTCAGACTCAGACTCCAGTTGCCCTCTGCAGAGCTTGTTGCTTGGGTGGTTTCCTCCAGCATTCTCTGCTTTGCTGCTGGAGAACAAAATAGACCTGCCTTGACCTTTCTCAGGGACCAGCCCTTTCCTTTCAACGGCCCAGCAGTGAAAGTGAGGGGCAGTTTATGCTAACCTCTGCCAGAGCTTGAGGGCCCGCCCAAACCCAACAGAGAAGAATCAGGGGTGGGTATGACTTTCCCTGTGACTTCTTCACTGATACATGGTTCCTCTAAGTCCAGAGCATCCCCAGAACATTTCAAACATAATCCCACTTTGTATGTGGATTCACACCCGACTTTTCAGGAATGCATCCGGTGTTAAAACCCATGACTATGGTTAACAGGAAAGTTCAAAAGATATGGTAGATACCAGCTCTGCATTACTTTACTATTCACATCTGCTGAAATCACACATTTTCAAGGCGTGTCCTTGCTAATTAGACCAAGCTCATGGTTTAGCCCCCTAATGGCTCCACGCAACAGAAAAACACGAAATCTTTTCCCTCTGAGTCTGGCTTGGCACAATGGCATACGAGGTACAGTGGGATTATAACACATTTTTAGCAACAGATTTCTTAAAACAACTCTTGAAGGGTTGAGTCTCTTATTCCTTTATTTACACAGTTGTCTTAAAGCAGATCTGAAATTTCTTATTGCAGGCTTCCATCTCCTTCTGTAGAATTTCATTTTGCAACATTCCCTCTCACTCTAGAATCACTCCAACACACATGCTCATTATCTATCAGGGTCACCCAGCAACCCTGGGGTAAGAAAGATGTCCTTTTCATCTCTTTAGAACTGTGAGTCTGGGGGAGAAGGATTAGAGAGGTGGGAGTCACAGAGGTTTGGAGAAGCAGGTCCCTGGAGGCAAGCAGGTCCCAGGTAGCAAGAATGACCTTGAATGGAGCAAGAGGGAGAATCTGCCAGTCACATTTCTTTTCCTATCAGTTTCCTGGAAAACTTACAAAATATCTATATTACAGCGATGAGAGGGAACCAAACAGAATTGGAGATTTTTGTATTAAGAAATACTTCAAGATCTACCAGTCGGAGCCCAGTTGGGGCCGCCAACAAAGCCACACAGCATCCTCTTGTCTCTTACAGCCTTTCAGAATATCTACGTATTTTTCCAGCAGCAGCAGCAACAGCAGCAGCAGCAGCAGCAGCAGCTTCCAACTCTTGCACATTCGCTAATTTGCCAAGTCCCTAAAGCTGCCCTGCTGTCTCTTTCTGCATTTCTCTCTTTCAAGGTCAAACTCCAGTGCACCTCAAACTTCCAGTGCTTTCCAGTGTGGTGTGAGCCTCCGCCTGCAGGGCCCCTCCCCTGAAGGGCGGGAGTCACAAGGAGCCAGGGTCCTTGTGAGGAGCCCAGAGGAAATCTGTGCAGGCCTTGACTTTCTCACACATATTTCAGATGTGCAGGGGTGTGATTGTAAACAGCGTCTTCAGAGCCGGCCTCCCCGCCTGTGTCCTGTTCGTATCACCCTAGGGGTTCCAGTAATAGGGCGTAAAAGCAAACAAAGAAAAACAGTAATCTGGTGTTCCAATTGCATTTTTTTGTTTTTAGAAAATGTTAATGATAGGTTATTTGATTACCCTAGGTTTGGCCCCACGCGCTCTTGATTAAGCACATCTGGTATTTAGTAACAATATAAGTAGCAGGAGTTTTTTTGGCACTTGAAAAGCAGCTCATCCAATGTTGCCATGCAGTTTGGAAACTCGTCAGTGAGGCCAGCCAAACTTGTGGAGATACAAGACTTTTTCTGCAGGCTGGGCAGCTGGCCAGAACAGCTAAAAAATGTGAATTGGCTAAGAACTGCTGCCACGCAAACACTTCTGGAAATTTCTGTGCTTGGGCCTGCCAAATCCATTATGCACAACATGAATTACAAGAGTTTCTATCTCTCCAAGCAGTTGCTTTTTGAGCTTAGTTCTCCTATACGCTTTACGAAACGCCACACACACAACGAAAATGAGAAAACACCCCAAATCCACTACCATCCTTTTTTTTGTCTTTTTCCATTTGGGTTGCCAAGCTCACAGCTTTTCCTGAATTAGGAGAAATAGCCTCAAACTTTGGTTTGAATTACATTAAATCTAAATGTGGGAGGCAATTGTGCTTCCTGGAAATTCTAGAAAGGAAGGATGTTTCGCATCAAGGAGACAGCCTAATATCTAGGTAGGAAAAACAGTAAAATGCAACAAAAGAGCCTGGAAGGGGAAAAACATGTACACCCTGCTCGTGTCCAGGCATTGGGATTTTGGCCTTGCAGGAGTATTTTGCTCAGACTAGAAAGAAATGCTGTGAGCCGAACGTGCCTCTCTTGTGCTTGAGACTGCGGCCCTGCTTTGAGATGCACTCAGCCTGAAGTCTTGGGTTTCTACTCACATCCCTGCAGACTGTCAGCCACATGGGCCATTTTGGAAGCAGGGTGTGCCAAGCAGGTCAAAGGGAGAGCACACAGGAAAGACAGCCAGTCCTTTAGTTCAATCCTGCTTCTTCCCATGCCTTCCCTCCCTTCCAGGGCTGAGAAAGGTTTGCATCATGTGTTTTCTGAATCCAAATTGAGACTTGTCTTTTGCTGGTGATTCAGATGTGCAGGATTACTCAGACTCTGCCTAGGATTGTTTTGAAGGGCCTGCAGCTCCACTCCTATTCTCCAGAAGCACGGAATGACATTATTCATAGGGCACACATAATAGCTAATACGAGATAATCACATTAGCACATTCTGAGACATAAAGGACAGCTAAATCCTTCCAATTCCCACTAGGAGTAATGCTGTCTTGATACATAGCCTTTTTCTTGATAACCATAAAGTCACTTCTCCATCATCCCTCCCCTACCCCTTTATTTTCTGGAGGTCTTCTTTTGTCTTAGATACTCCTGTCAATTTCAGCCAATCAAAACTGACGTATTCTAAGAGCTAATGGTCCCAACTGTGCCATTCCATCAAGTTGCTACCTGAGCTTGCGTCTCAGTTTCTCTCTCTGTTGGGAGAAAGGCTGTGTTTGCAGGTGGCCATTCTCCCAGGGCATGGTAGAGCCCAGTACAGCAGAAATGTCATGGGATTTGGTATCAGGTTCTGGCTTGGACACTTGTAACTTTGTGTCCTCACTTCTAAAATGGGAACAGGAACGCCTTCCTCACAGCACAGTCATGAGGAACCAAACGTAATGATAATTAGGCAACTGCTTTGCAAACAGTAAAACAACATACGAATACGGCTTGTTATTATTATCTTGCAAGGCCTAATTGTAGAAATCTGACCACTTATGTTACTGTGAACATGATATAGAGAGTGTGGGTCAAGGTAGTCAATGCCCGTGCAGAACGCAATGTGGGAATGTGTTAGAGCTGGCAATGCCAAGTGATTGTTGATTTCTGCAGCTGAGGCAGAATGACCTCCCTCAAGAATAATTTTTGAAGTGTGTCACTTGCTCCTCTCTCTCTTTCTCTGTCTGACTTTCTGTCTCTGTTTCTCTCTCTCTCTGCCTCTCTGTCTCTCTTTCTCTGTCAGTCTATCTCTTTCTTCCTGTCTCTGTTTCTCTGTCTCTCTTCCCCTCTCTCTGTCTCTCTCTCTGCCTCTGCCTGTTTCTCTTTCTCTGTGTTTCATTGTCTCTCCATATCTCCCTGTGTGTGTGTGTGTGTGTGTGTGTGTGTGTGTGTGTGTCTTCCTCTCTCCTTTTCTCTCTCTTTTCATTCAGGAGTCAATTGGTAGAAATCACTATTCTTATGCCAGTTTACTGTATTGACCTAAGAATGAAGGTGAGGTCACCAGTGCTAATTAAATTTCCTTTCCCATAGTGAACTGTATCCCAGAACCAGAGTTCACACTAAGCAGTTAAACAGGTTTGGGCATTTGAAAAAAAAAAAAAAAAAATGCTGGGGCCCCAAGAAAGTACTCTTGGCCTCATTTCTATTTGGCTCACATTGTCTGTCCTGTTCTTGGCTTAAATTTGGATCACAGGACACATTTTCTCATTTTCCTTTTCTCATGTTCCTGGATCTTTGTTGTAGAATTGTAGGAAACACAGAGTCAGGAAAGTCAGCCAAGAAGTATTTCTCCCCTCCCTGGAAGGTCTCCGGCCCTGCTCAGACACCACATGCGCAGGGCTGACTGCATTCCCACAGCGACGGCCTCCTGGCCAGCATCATGACTCTTGTTTTCCTCGCGGTGGCCATAGCTTTTGGATTTTACATTCAGATTGGTTCAAGGGGCCTTTTCCTTTTTCTGTTTGAAGGAAGCCACCCTCTCAATCCCCCGTCAGCGTGGCGTCCTCTCAGCAACTGCTCCTGGTCTTGCTTTGACTCCTGTGCTCCCGGGCTGCCGAGAACACATCTGGAGCTTTTAAATCAGGGTGAGTCCCAGCCACCGGAAGCACTGAACAAAAAGGCCACCGCCGGGGAGCTGCAGGGGCACAGACAGAGTCTGGGAGCGGGGCTTACCATGGGGAAAAAGGGGAGGTGGGAAAGAAGGCCCGGCCACCTCTACTGCTATGGCCACAGCGACAACAGTAGACAGTGACAGGCCCTGCCTGCCCCACACTGCAGAGTCTGTGGCTCTCCCTGTTAAGAGCAGTCGGCGCTGACGTTCAGTGAGGTCACGAGGATACTCACAGAATTTTCTGGAATAAGGGTCAGGCTGCAAAGCATTCCCCAGACATTGTAACATCCAGCCAGTCACTCGTGGCATTTAGATTTTAGGTTCATCTCTGTGAATAATCATCACAACTATTTACTGAGCATCCTTCATTTCTTGGAAGCCTCATGGATTATCTTGCTGAATCCTCACCACAGTAACCCGCTGAGGGAGATGCTATCATCGTCCCTGTTTTTCAAGGGAGAGAACCAAGGTTTGGGCAGGTGCAGTGACCTGGGGTCGTGTGGGGGGTTGGGGGTGGGGTCTGTTTCTGGCAGTCCTTTTTACCCTCATCTTGATTTAATAATGCTGTTTCTGCATTTACTGCAAAATGGGCTTCCGCAGGGACTACCCACAGCGATACATTCTCTCTTTTCTCCTCCACCCATGCGCTCAGTTGCGTGCTACTTTATCTGCCTTGTCTTCCCAGGTGTATTTTAACTTCTGCAGAGCAGACTGAGACTTGGTCCACCAGGCCAGAGCTTTCATTGCCCCCACCCAACCCTCTCCTGTCCCTGCCCCTACCTCATTCTATCAGCTAGCCATCACAACAGCAACCAGAAAATCCCACACTTCAGTTAGCAAAGCTAATATTAGAAAGAATCACTAAAACTTAAGCTTTAAGGTCAAATCCATTGAGAAGTGTTTAACAGACTGACCATTTCATCTGACATTTACCCAAGCTGATCTTGAACTTCTGGCCTCAAGCAATCCTGCTAGTTCAGTCCTCCAGATTGCTGAGATTATGGGTACAAGCCACTGCACCTGGATTTCTTCTGACATTATAAAGCGAAGAGTATTTTCAAGAGCTGATGCTATTTGTGCATATTCCATGTTTGTTGAGCACCTACTACTGTGCTTACTATGTCCCTACTAAGTGCCAGGCAATTTTCAGCACTGCTTTAAAGGGTCTACAGGCTTAGAAAGAGCATGGGCATCTCTTGAAATCCAGTGTTCTAGGCGAAGTTTTTCTTATGATTTTGTACAGAACCCACCACTTCCTGTCCAAGGTGACAGCTTTAGCTGGGAGAGAAATTAAAAATGCCTTTTTGGAATAGCTATCTGATGTGTCTAAATACGACTGCTGATGTTAATAGGACCTTCCTATTAGCAATTGGTTGGGCAACTGTATGTGTGAGGCAGGGAGAGAAAGAGGAAGAAAATATAGCTCTCACTATTGTTTCCAAATGGCAAGACTGGTTTTCCTACTACAGAATAGTTATCAGTATTACCTATCACCTCTGCATCTTATTTATGTAATATTCCAAGAAGCTAAAAAGAAAAAAACAAACCCCCCCCTTTTTTTTTTTTTTACAAATCTTAGATTTTACAGAACCTTGCTAAATTATGTTGAGCAGCCACTGCTTCCTAGATCATAACTGCTGTGTAACAAATTGTCATACATTTAGCGGTTTAAAACACCACACATTTACTCACAGCTTCCACGGGCCACGCATGTGGGGATGAGTGACTGGGTCTTCTGTTCAGGGTCTTTTACAAGACTCCATCAACGTTTCAGCTTGGGCTGGGGTCTTATCTGAGGCTCAGGGTCCTCACTCAAGGTCACAGGGCAGAATTCGTTTCTTTGAATCTACAGTTCTCATGGCGGCTTGCTTTTTCAGGGCCAGCTAGGGAGAGAGTGAATCTGTTGCTTTTAGTGTCTGACCTCTCGATCTTTTAAATGGCTCATCTGATTAGGGCAGACCCACCCAGGATAATCTCTCTTTTGATTAACTTACAGTCGAATCATCAGAGATCTTAATTACATCTGCAAAATCCCCTCACCTTTGCCTGATAACGTAACGTCATCACGGGGGCAATAGCCCATCACTTCTGCCATATGCTATTGGCTAGAAGCAAATTAAGGTCCTGCTACTACTCAAGGGGAGGGGATTACACAAGAGCATGGGACATCAGGGGTCATCTTAGGATTCTGGCCACCACAATAAGCTACTTGTGGATAAAAGTGTTGTCATATGTATTTTTTGTTCAGTCATTATGCTTAGCAGAGAAATAGGCACACGGCAGAAAAATAACTGGTACGGAGAATTTAGTGATTGGAAATGAATTAATATTTTTAAGACACAAGGCTTCTTATAGAGCACACTCTGAAAAAGGTCATTTTTTACCCCTTAATATGTCTTAATGGGTTGAGGTAACGAGAAGTGTGGACAGGTATCAATCACAAAAGCACACAGGCTAAAAGAAAGAAAAAAATGAGCTGGGACATCTAAGTTCAACTTCCACTTCCTCCCATACAAGCTGGGTGACCTTTTCCTATCGGGAAAGTGGGAGAAATAGTTCCTATCCTCCTTTGCAGGGCTGCTGAGCAGGCAGAATGAGATGATGGGCTGAGAGGGCTTGGAAAGAACGAACTATGGGTACAAAGGTCTTATTGTCCTGGCCTGGATTGCTAAGGAAATGGTGGCTAATAATATGCTGCTATCTTATAAGGTGAATGCATGATCACATAGCAAAGAGAGGCTTTTTTTTCCCCTAATCATCACGGTAAGATCTTCTTGAGAGACAGTCAGAGTCTCTCCAGTACAATGGAAAATTGCATTTTCTATGCACACATTCGAGGGGAAAGAGACCCCTCCAACGTTCTTCTCAGTTTTACCCCAAAGTTGAGTTCTGGGACAAAAATCTCTCAAGCAGCCTCCACAGCCAGCTTCCACAGTCCTCTGTGTGTCTCTGCAAGGAACACAAAGGAAGTGAGATAGTGGGAAGTCTGGGGCCATCCTCGGTCAGGTGAGAATTCCCTCTCAGTTAGCCGGGGTGTGCAGCTGCACAGAAGGAAGGCAGCCACGCAGCTCCAGTCCAGGCTGGGAGAGAGCTTTGTAGATCCATCTCCCACTGAGCAGGCTTCCCTCCTGCAAGGAGAGACTCTACCGACAATGTGCTAAGATCAGATTAATGCAGGAAATACACATGTAATAAATAATAATAGTGTAATAACAGTGGCTGTCATTGCAATGGTTATTTCTGTTAAAAATATGAGATCTACACTACAGATTTCTTAGGATAATTTTGCCCTTACTTAAAAGAAACTGACAGATGTACTTTATAAAAATGAAAATAATTTAATGAATAAAGAATTGGAGAATATTGACTCACCACTCATTTTCCTTGTTTAATCATTGCCTTTTTTGTTTGTTTGTTTGCTTTTTTTACTTAGAAACAGCAAGTAAATTTGTTAAAAAAAAGAAAAGAAAAAAGAAAAAAAAAAAAACAGGGAAATTCTGCCCTCCCCCGTCTTACTCTCTCCTCAGTTCCCTGCAAGCTGCCATTATCAACAAGGCTGTGCTTGGGTTCTAAATTCTCCAGGAGACAACATTATTTAAATGTCACTCCGGGGCTGATGTCGTGAAAAGAAAACAAGGGTTTTAAACGATGTGGAAGGCAGCTCGGTTTATGATTTGCACACCTCACAGCTTTAGGTTAATGGAAACATACCAACACCACTATCCCACGGTGATGTTGCTGACTCATCAGAAAGAGCATTCACTTAAGAGACAGAGAGCCTGCATTCTTTCTCTTGTATTCCTGCATCAAGTTAAACATGTATTCTAGAACATGAAGCAGTTTGAGAAAATCACCTTGCTTTTGAGTCACATGTCTGATATTTTTGCATTTGAGAAGCTTAACATACAACTTACATGAGACAGGGACACATATAAACATGGCAAGGTAAGAAACAGAAAGCATAAGAACTGCTTGGTCTGAACTATGGACTTCCTTGGAATTTTTTAATGAGGGGCTCTTGATTTTAAAAACCGTGTTGACAAACTGATACTATATTTTTAGCATGCCTTGAATAGAAAACATGCAAGATATGTGAACAATATATTTCCAAATATGTCACATATTTATAAAACACAGTAAATGCATGACAGATTGAGTAGGCTATGTGGAAAAAATAACAGCTGTGGTACACCCTATTTCTTAGCAAATTCATACACAACAAATGACATTCATGTCCAATGTTTTCCAAAATCTATTTTTAACCATTTTAGAAAAAGAGTTTGAGAATGAAGAAAAGTTTGCAAAAGAAAATCAGAAGATGGGTATACATTTAAGTGACATGTCATGTAATTATCATGTATAAAACTAGCTCTGAATTTTTCCCAGCATGCAGCTGTTTGATGGAAACGATATTAAATGAAGCATTAGAAGTGATCTGCATTTTGAGGTGGGCTGGAATGTCGTATATGAGGGAAAGCATATAGAAAGTTCCAGAATATAAAACATACAGTATATGTGCCAACAAGGGGAAGATTTACTTTGATGGGGTAGAGTTTGCGTCAAAGGTCAATGAGAAGCAAGGTTTGCAGCAACAAAGACAAGATCAAGTTCGGCACTGAGAAAGAACCTAGAAGTCAGACCAGGGATGCTCTGATTTAAATCTTCTGCCGTTGAGATCCACGGTCAGTTCTGAAGCACAGAATGAGCATGGGAAATCACATTTTTAAGGTGATAGTTTTAGTAGCTATGAATATGATAGGGGCAAATAACCTTTAAGGATAACGGTATGCATCCTTCAATTCTGCAATATAGATCTGTGTGATTTACAAATCATTTCCAAAACCTTAATCTTTTTTGAGCCATAGAACGACCCTGTAAAGCAGACAAGAAAAATTTAATCATGGCAAGGCATGGTGGCTCACACCTATAATCCCAGCACTTTGGGAGGATCACTTGAGGTCAGGAGTTCAAGACCAGCCTGGCCAAGAGGGTGAAACCCCATCTCTACAAAAAATGCAAAAGTTAGATGGGCATGGTGGCATGCCTGTAGTCCCAGCTACTTAGGAGGCTGAGACAAGAGAATTGCTTGAACCCAGAAGGCGACATTGCAATGAGCCAAGATCACGCCACTGTACTCCAGCCTGGGTGACAGTGAGACTCTGTCTCAAAAAAAAAAAAAAGATTTCATTATTTATATCTTCCTCACAAAGAAACTAAGCACTTGTGACTTCTTCGGGGACACAAAAAAGGGCAGGTCCAGTCCTAATAACCAAGTTATTTGTTTACTTAGTGTGATATCTAGGAGAGATGGGATTTCAGATATTTTTTGCTTCCTCTTCTTTTTAGTTTTTCTCCCTGAATTTTCTACAATGAACAAATATTATTTTATAACCATAAAAATGGAATTAAATATTATTGCTTCAAAAAAGGGAAGAAATTCACATCCTTGCGCTTTGAGCCCAGCTCTTTTCTCAGCTCCTTACTTAAAACTGGAATTGACTTCCCTGTGCCATCTACTCCTAGCTTCTGCCCCAAGCAGGAGGAGCTGGACTCAGTGAATACACGACTCTATTCACCAGGCCGAGCTGCTGAAAGGTAACATAGAATGGACAGGGCTATGAGTCTGGAGAACTGAATTTGCATCTTAATTTCTACAGAGTGGGAAGTTCCTTCATTTTCGTGCACCCTTGTTTCCTGTTCTGTATTCTTTCTGCCCAATAGGAAGTGTTTCAAGATGCTGAAGCAAACATTGCCTTATCAAAGAAAGGTGATACTAAAGCTACATTTTCATGGGAGACTATTACAATTTCAGAATACTACAGTAGAGTGTTCTGTCTAGCCTTGGCCTGATTAGAGGGAGACTTTGGGCAGCAGGAATGTGGGAACGGGAAGGAGGGCTGGGTGGGTATGGAGGATGCTAGAAATCGAGGTGTGTCCCTTGAGTTGAAATTGAACTAATGAACAGGCATCCCAAGCTTCCTCTGACCCTTCCCTTACGAGCTCTGCTCCAATGGGATGCTCCTGACTAATGGACATGCCATAGAAACTCATGCAAGGAGGCCGTCTGATCTAGCGGCCTAGATCATCATAACCAGCCTGCTTCCTTGAACTTGGCTGAGCAACTTGGCCTCTCAGTTTCCCATGTTCTCTACCCTAAATAAATTATCTCACTGGGAGGTAGGGGATAATTGAAATCAAATTTCTAAAGGATTTTTAACTCCTTAGAATTCACCAGTTTTAACCTTGGGGTGAGGGCCCCTGGACCCCTTTGGGATACTAGAAGTATCTATGAGCCCTTTTCCCAGAAAAATATGTACATACCCATCAGCTTTTCATGTAATTTATGTGGTTTATAAAGCTTATCTGTAAAGTTCTCAAAGGCTGAAAGCAAAATAAAGCCTACCTTAAAAGAAAAGTGCAATAAACAAATAAAATGTTAATAATGTGTCATTTATATCGTGTAACTGCAATCCTTGTGGGCTTGATTGACAAGTCTATTGCCCTGTGTTATCATAGTTATGATCATTTTATTATTATTAAAAATAGCTCAGTTATCTTTGTTGGTGTGCATTCCACCCCCACACCACCTTTCCTTGGCAGGTTGCAAGGGGAATGTTTGACTATTTTCTTCTCTGAAGTCTTTGGAACTAAGGATGTATTTGCTATTGGTCTTTTGTGTAGGACAACATAGATTCCTTCCATCTAGGTGTAATCTTGTAAATAAGTAAGAATATGCATGATTGAATTGAGTTTTTAAAATGAGTTCTTCTTTATTGCTCTTGGACAGTTAAAATTGCTATGCCTGAGAGAAAAAATGAAAAGTGGCCTCCTCAACAGATTATAGAAGACACTTAACATAAGCATTCAATCCACGACTGGTTAAAATTTGCATAATTATTATTCTTATTATTTATTCTAAAATAACTGAAAAGCAGCGGTCTTGAAGAAATAAGTTTTTGGAAAGTGATATTTTACACGTAGGTTTAAAAGGAATCAGCCCATTTATTCAGTAATGAAAAAGATCATTATTTTCACATTCCCACCTAATGTCTTCCGTTTTCTTCCATCATTATTTAGCTCAGCTGGGACTTAGACATATTCTTTAGTTATGCTTTAAAAAAAAGCACTGGTCTTATGAAATAGCAATATCTTTTGTAGACAAATGGCTATACTCAGGTGGAGACACCTGAGTGCATAATGTATTTTTTTTTTTTTTTTTACGATGTATA
>NW_016818844.1:143850-158536 GCF_001698545.2 Rhinopithecus bieti
TCTCTATACACACACACACACACACACACACACCCACACACACACACACACACACACGTATTTTTTTCCTTTACTATCTTCTATAAAAGGATCCTGCTATTGATTGCAACTGACTGAGCTGCTTGAGTTGATATCTAAGCAACGCTAACCCAGATAGGGATTAGCATTACATCAGCCGTCAGGCGAGGGAACCTGGCAGCCTGCCAGCCTGTAAAAAACGGAGCGCGTTTGCGTCACTGTTCCCTTGGTGATGCTTCTTGGAGCCTCGTCAGCTGTCCCCTGAGGTTGTTTCCTTAATATGTCAACAGACATTCCTGAATCTTTAATGCTGAATAGCTCTTTTCCTTTTCCAAAAACACTTAGGTGACCAAGCAGCTCGTGTGTCCTGTTGCTGTATCTTTGAAAATGTATTTCTTTCATGAAATAGGTGTTTGTTCTATTCAAAACATTTGAGGGGATTTAAGAAGGTTTCGATTTCTGCCTCTCCATGTTAAAGGACCTATTTTTGCAGAAACAGGGCAGCCAGCTTAGAGCTGAGAGCTGCCTCTCTGCTTTTATCATTCTTAGGAAAAGCCCTTATTCCCTCACCAGCTTACCCAAACCCTCCAATTATCCTGTTACAGTGTGACATTCATTGAACAAAACGGTCGGTTGAAAGACCCGACTGGAATTTGCCCCCATTTATGACTTGCTCTCTGACCTGCTCTGAGAATGCCTGTCCACTGCTCACTGCAAGCCACAAACAAGAAAGACTTGTCAACCGATGCTCATGTGAAATCTCTTTTCTCCTTTTCCCGGCATCTTTATTCGCTGTCTCAGCAGCTTGAGCTCCACATTCATCTTGGTATATTTTACATTGAAAAGTACCATCTGCAATGAGCAAAGGGAGCCTCGAACTCAAGTCCCTTCCTTTTCTCTCTCAGCAAGAACACGTAATGCATGGTAGTTGAGATGTTTTTCCTGTGCACACCCCTCCAGACTGTAATGCAGTTGCTATAGCAGTTCCTCACAGTCAATGGTTTAAGCAGCTTCAATGTGCTGAGGAGTCATTTGGGGTTTTGGGGGATTATTAAATGCAGAGTGGGGGTGGTTTTTAAATGCACTTAGTCCCAAGTGACCATCATGAGTGACTGAGAAAAGAGTCACTGTCCCCTGAGTGAGCTTGGCAGCTCGACTCCACCATCCAAGGGGCGCTGTTGGTGGAGTCTTGTCCTTTGGTGCTTTTGCGACCAGGAAATCTGCCTTCAGGCTGGGACTCCCAAGACCGCTGCTTCCTCACTCTGCCAGCTGCTATAACCATCGCTGTTTCTGTTCCACCGTTCATGTGCCCCCAGTGCCCTTCCCCTGGAGCTCTTGCATCAGCCTTTCTGAAGAAGGTTCTCTCCCATGAGCCCCGGGAGAATGGAAACAGAGTTGCCCAGAAGTGGAGAGATTCAGAATTGCTGGGTTTCAGAGTTGAAAAGAATGCTTAGAGTGAAACCCAAACTTCTCACTTTGTTTGAAAAATAAAAATCTGGACCAGGCCTGATGGCAAACGCCTGTAATCCCAGCACTTTGGGAGGCCGAGGAGGGCAGATCACCTGAGGTCAGGAGTTCGAGACCAGCCTGGCCAACATGGCGAAACCCCGTCTCTACTAAAAATATAAAAATTAGCCTGGCGTGGTGGTGGGTGCCTGTAATCCCAGCTACTCGGGAGGCTGAGGCAGGAGAACTGCTTGAACCCAGGAGGCAGAGGTTACAATGAGCTGACACAGTGCCATTGCACTCCAGCAAAGTGAGACTCTGCCTCAAAAAAAAAAAAAAGAAAGAAAGAAAAGAAAAGAAAATCTGAAGCCCAGAGAAGTCCAATGACTTTGTTGCTATGGCCAAGTTGGCATCAGACCTGGGGCCAGAATCCATGTCCCTGCACTGACCTTTGCCCTGTTCAGTACAGCAGCCCGTGAGTGTCCAGGGGCAGAGCAGGACTGGGCAGGCTGTGGGCCCCGTTGCCCTGTCCAGTGGAGCAAAAGGCTCTTGGATCAGCAAGCCATGTGCAGTGTGGGGGTGAGCAGTAATCATGGGTGTACCTCTGGGGGAGTCGATTTTTCCGCCTTAGCTGAGTGTCCACAAGAGAGCTCTTTCCTCTGCACTCCACTTAGACTCCACCTAGCTGAGGCATGCTGTTCCTAAGGTGGCATGCGTCCCATGGCAGGAATGGAGAGGCAGCAAGGGGCAGCCTAAAAGGGAACCTGGACTGTCCTGGGGACAGCATTTAACTAGAGTCACTTCCTTTTCTGCGGGAGCCAGGAGGGAAAAATAGTATAGGCACATGCAAGGAGGTAGGAAGGAGCCTTTGAGCCTAACATACAGCCTGCACATCCTGAATATGGTCTCCTCACTGTTCTCTTCTCCCAAACTCCGTGGGTCCCCCGTGGGTGGAGATATTGAATGACTGGCTGAGCTGGGCAACTATGGTTCAGAGCAACAACTCTGGGTTAGAACTCTTGAGTTTCACTTAATTGCTATGTGATGTTGGGCAAGCATTTATCATCTCCAAGCCTCGGTTTCCTCATCTATAAAATGGAGATAATATTATTTATTTTAAGGAATGTCTCAAGGATTAAATGAGATAAAGTCTGTAGTGTGTTTGGCAAAGTGCCTGGCACAAGAGTGATTAGTACACCTTAGTCACCGCAAATGTTATCACTTACAGAACAGCTTTTGGAGGGAGTTCCTAATGCCGTTTATAAACACACATCTTTTCAGCGATAAGGTGGGAAGGCATGAGCAACCAATATATCAGCTTGGTGAACAATAAGGGAAGCCACAGACTGGGCGGACAGCTTGGTGGAAACAGTACAAACTACCTAGCCCCTGACAAAGCTGTACAGCAACCTCAATCCCATGTAAGGGTTAGAGTCAGCCCACCCCTGCCAGGGAGCCCCCAAGTCTATTTTTAATGGCCTACAACCCTAGCTCTGGGCACTTGATTCTAACATGCAGTCTAACCATTGGGGGTAGCTGTGGCAAAAGAGATAAAAGAAGCACAAAGTTAATAATGGTTAGCATATTCACGACACATTGCCATTTAGGCAGGGCTTTAATGATCTCTGCAGGGTAGCCAATGTAGTGTTTCTTACCATCACATTTTTATAGATGAAAAACAAATCCTCAGGCTCAGGGACTTGTCTCAGACTGAAGAGCAAATAACCGTTGGGAATTAGGCCTCAACTCTCCTCCCTCGAAATCTTCCTCCCTTACCGCATGTCACACTGCCAAACATACACATGCTTACACACACAGGTGCTCACATATATGCATGTGTACACACACACGTACAAGCACACTCATACACGTACATAGACACATGCACACACGTGCATCCATGCACAAGCACAGTCACACACCTACCTACACACAAGCACACACAGGGTGAGTGATAATGGGCATGAGGTATACGCGCTGGCAAGTGCTGGGTCTGTGCTCTGTTACTGGTGGCAGGTACCCAAGTTATCACAAGGTACCTGTGGCAAATCCCTACGGGTTTGCAGCAACTTCAGTTTTTGCCTTCTTAGAAGAAAGAATTTGACTGAGGAACATGAAGTAGAAGGAGAGGCGGAGGCAAGTTTCAGAGCAGGCGGGAAAGTTTATTAAAAAGCTTTAGAAGAGTAAGGAAAGGAAAGAAAGGAAAGAAAAGAAGGGGCTGGGCAGGGCGGCTCACGCCTATATTCCTGGCACTTTGGGAGGCTAGGCGGGCGGATCACCTGAGGTCAGGAGTTTGAGACCAGCCTGGTCAACATGGAGAAATCCCGTCTCTACTAAAAATACAAAAATTAGCTGAGTGTGGCAGGGGGCACCTGTGGTGCTTGGGAGGCTGAAGCAAGAGAATCCCTTGAATCTGGGAGGCGGAGTTTGCAGGGAGCTGAGATGGCACCACTGCACTGCAACCTGGGTGACAGAGTGAGACTCTATCTCAAAAAACAAAACCAAAAAGCACAACTTGGAAGAAGGCCAGGCGGGTGAGCTGAGAAACCAAGTGCTCAGCTTGCCTCTTGACTTTGGGTGTTATGTGTGGGCATACTTCCGGGATCTTACTGGGAAGCTGGTGATCAGTTTCAGGCATTTGCTGTCTATTAGGAGATGGTCTTTCCCTGGCATGAATTGTGACTAATTATTACTTTAGAGAAATGGTTAACAGCCACCTGCCCATCACCTGGTGGTCGCACCATACTCCTGATGTGTGTCTGTGGAGCCCTCGTCTGCCCTGCTCACACTTGACTAGCTACCTACTGTGACACTACACTTGTTCCAGCTCCCTGGGATTCTTCAGTGGGGTGGCTGCAGAGCCTTCCTGGCCCTCACTGAGGATCCCATACACCAGTTCACTAACCAGAACTTTTGCTTCCCTCAAGGGTCTGGGGCTAAGGGCCTGGACACACGAAAAACTGGAACATCCTCCTTTATGTTTCCCAGTGTTTCTGTTGCCATCACGAAAACAGAGTGTGCTGATTTGGGAACCAACCTTTCTCTCTCAAGCTTTGGAATGAGTCATTTGGCAAATAGCTTCATGTGGGAACTACAAATCTCTCATGTCACCTATAGAAACCCTAATCTTTAGAAACCACAGTGGGGTCTTTGTGTTTTTCCATTCTCCTCACTCCCGCGGTGGCCGCAGGGATGGGGAATCACGTATCACAACTGCATGACACACGTCCATTCTGCATGCAATAGTATACATTTAGTTCAGCTGGGAGGGGGCTGGGAGGTGCCATTTCTGCTGCTAACCCAATTTCTCTACTATCAGGGGCAACCTTTCCTCTCCTGCCTCTGACTCAACAAACCAATTTTAGATTTGGCTAGCTGACTCCCAGAGCAAGCTAGGGATCAGCCGCAACGTTCATCTGCGCATTTCCTCTGGTGCCAAGAGAAAGACTTTATTTGGGAATACTTGGGACATATTTTGAGGGAAATTTTTCTTGTTGTGAGTTCCGTACAGGTTTTTGAGTTTCTTTTATTATTTGGAGGATAAAAATCATTACAATAAAACCATCAATCTTTTTATGCCTGTGATATGTATGTTCTTTTCATGGTTGATTTATTGAACATTTTCCCAGGAGACAAGAAAGTAGCTCATAATTTTTTAATAGCAAACTTCTATCCCAGTGGCTGCCACACATGTGAATTCACTCAAGATGTATTTACTGAGCACCTTCTGTAGTTCAGGTACTGTTCAGGGAGCTGAGGAGATGGCAGTGAACGGCATAGACACAGTTCTTGTCTTCAGGAAATTTATATTCCAGGAATAGCTAAAAATAAATTTCATAGATAGGTCATAGACCAAAACCAGAATTAAGGTCAATCCATGAAGCATCACTTGAACTTGATGGCCTATTTTTATTCATACATTTTAAAGTGTTGTTATCAAATCACTTATTGGTGACTTGAACGTGGGGACTGCGGCTGAGAATTAAGTCCTTAGAAGAGGACTGAGAAGCTAATATAATTTAGATAGTTCATTTTTCCTTTCTTTCTTTCCTTTTCTTTTTTTCTTTTCTTTCTTTTTCTTTTTTCTTTTTTTTCTTTTTGGAGATGGAGTTTCTCTCTGTCACCAGGCTGGAGAGCAATGGCGCAATCTTGGCCCACTGCAACCTCCAACTTCCTGGTTCAAGTGATTCTCCTGCCTCAGCCTCTGGAGTAGCTGGGATTACAGGCACATGCCACCACACCCAGCTAATTTTTGTATTTTTAGTAGAGACAGAGTTTCACCATGTTGGCCAGGATGGTCTCCATCTCCTGACCTCATGATCTGCCTGCCCCCGCCTCCCAAAGTGATGGGATTACAGTCGTGAGCCACTGCGCCCAGCCTAGATAGTTCATTTTTTTTTCTTTAGGGACGTAAAAAGCAACTATTTATAAACTACTTATTTTTGTAAATCTGGGCTCTAGCTGCTTTTAATTGGTGGCCCATTCATTGACTCATTCATTTATCTATTGAATGCTGTGGTGCACCAGGCTCTGTGTAAAAACACAAAGTATAATGGTCCCTGCCCTGAAGGAACTCATAATCTTGTAAGGAAAGTGGACATGGAGACAATTGGATTGTTGTGGTACAGTGTGTGTTAAATGATGTATGTGAGGTGGGGGTAATCAGCTCCACTGGCATGGGCAAGGGGATGACAGAATTTTCCAGAGTGGAGATGACTTGTGAACTGTGTCTTTAAAGACACCTACAAATCTAATAAGAGCCAGTGCCTTGTCTCCATTCATTTCTCTTCAACCTTTGTCCTTTGGCAGCTGTAAGGGATTTGGCCACATTATCCGGCCACCAACAAACAACGATACCGGCCCTTCTATTGAGTAAGCTACTTAGTATTCTATTTTGTGCAATCAGAGATTAAATTCCAAATTCACTGACACTGAAGATGAAATGGCTAATTATACACAGTAATTGCATTTAAAATCCATGCCTTTGAATGACTGATGAAATCTTTTTTAAAGGCTCCTAAAACTCAGTGCACTCAGCAACTGCCTGTGGTTAAGGGATAGTATATTTTCAGTTTTGTTGTGTGTAGGCACAGCTTCCTAAGCACGTCTTTTGCTTGAATTCAGTCTGTGCATTTAAAAGAATACTTTTGTTACCCTTGATCTCTGCTTCACAGTTATTTAGAGAAGTGTATAGGTGCATATAAGTGCATATAAGTGTATGTGTACCTTTAAGGAAAGAAAGTGAGACAGACAAGGAGAAACTTATTAGGCTGGCTATAGTAAACAGTCCTAAATGTACATGTGTATTAAAATGTCACATTGCGGCCAAGCGCGGTGGCTTACATCTGTAATCCCAGCACTTTGGGAGGCCGAGGTGGGTGCATCACATCAGGAGTTCGAGACCAGCCTGAACAAACATGGTAAAACCCCGTCTCTACTAAAAATACAAAAATTAGCTGGGCGTGGTGGTCCGTGCCTGCAATCCCAGCTACTCAGGAGGCTGAGGCAGGAGAATCACTTAAACCCGGGAGACAGAGGTTGCAGTAGGCCGAGATCACGCCACTGCACTCCAGCCTGGGTGACAGAGCAAGACTCAGTCTCAAAAACAGAAACAAAAACATCACATTGTGTACTTTACATATACAATTTTTTAACAAAATAAACAACTTTTTAAAGATAAAAAGAAAGCTGGGCGATGTGGCTCATGCCTGTAATGCTATCACTTTGGGAGGCTGAGGCCGGCAGAGTGCTTAGGGTTAGGAGTTCGAGACCAGCCTGGCCAACATGTTGAAACCCTGGCTCTACTAAAAATACAAAAATTAGTTGGTCGTGATAGTGGGCACTTGTGATCCCAGCTACTCGGGAAGCTGAGGCAGGAGAGTTGCTGGAACCCAGGAGGCAGAGGTTGCAGTGAGCAGCAATTGCACCACTGAACTCTAGCATAGGCGACAGAGCAAGATAGCATCTCAAAAAAAAAAAAAAAAAAAGAGAGAGAGAGAAAGAAATAATAAGATAACGTAAGTATAACTAAGATAACATGTAATATATAGTAAGTATAGATTACAGTAAGATAACATGAATTGATAATAATTGTATAATTGTGTGACAACATTATAGTAAATTTTATTTTTAAAGCTTTCTATATATTTTTAAATGTATAATTTAAACTTTTAGAATTTATAGTGCTTTAAATATGTATTCGAGACTCCGCAGTGTTCTTACTCATCACTTGAGTCATTAGTTATGAAAATGTATTCAGTCATTTATTGGAATTTATTCATTGAATCCATTATTCATTATAAACACCTGGGGAAGTGAAAGGTGCATTGTCCTTACCTATTGTTTTTGCCTAAGCCCATGCTTCTGCTGTGGAAGGCAGCTCAGAACATGGCTGTGTTTTTGGAGGGCATTCAGTTTAGTTTTCTCTCAACTTTATTGCTAGTTGAGGTCTCTGGAACTGTTTCAGTTGGATGCAAAATGAAGGAAGTTATGTCAGATGAATCATTTCACTGTGTGTTGCTTTACAGAATCACTTCCCCTGGATAATTAATAAAAGATTGACAGGAAGAATGTCCCCGGAATAATTAGCAGGCAGTTTCCGAATGGGAACTTTTATTTTTCTCATGGTTCAAACTGAGCACCTAGTTTTTGCCATTTGAGGATTTTTGACAGAGACAGAGGCAGCCTTAGAGCCACTGCAAAGCTGGGTTTTGTTAGAACACAGCATATGTATTTATGGAGCAACAATTCCCAGTCCTCCTTACCATAAAAACACCATGGAAAATCTTCAGGGTGACCTCCTGCAGGAGGCCCTGCCCAACTGCTAAAGCTGCCTCTCCAGAATCCCTTGTTCTTCACACTAGTTTTGCATTTTGTAGCTCTGACTCGCATCTTTGTAATGAGGTGAAGTTTCTAGCTTCTCGGCAAATAAGTCAGGCACTGCAAAGTCAAGTGGCGTAAGGTTTTTTTGTTTTGTTTTTACATAAAATGGCATGAAAATGTTTTCAGAGACAATGCCAGGAGTCCTAAATCCTGCTTGGTGAAAAAACACTTTGAGCTCCCACTACATCCCATAGCATCGAACCCTACAAACTAATCCGGGGACAACACACTCAGTCGCTCATTGGGTGAAAATGCTGCTGATCTGATTAGCAACTCTTCTTTTTGCTTTTAAACTAATTTTGTTCCTTTTTGCAATTATCTTTTCATATGTGTTTTATTTCAGCAGGATAATGTTTTCTGACTCAACTGTCAGGCTGGTATACATTGCAAGTTGATTTTAGAATCCTGATCATCTTGGCCGGGCATGGTGGCTCACGCCTGTAATCCCAGCACTTTGAGAGGCCAAGGCGGGCGGATCACCTGAGGTCAGGAGTTCAAGACCAGTCTGGCCAACATACCTGGTGAAACCCCGTCTCTACTGAAAATACAAAAATTAGCTGGGTGTGGTGGTGTACTCCTGTAGTCCCAGATACTCAGAGGCTGAGGCAGGGGAATCACTTGAACCCAGGAGGCGGAGGTTGCAGTGAGCCAAGACGGTACCACTGCACTCAAGCCTGGGCAACAGAGCAAGATTGTCTCAAGCAACAACAAAAAGAATCCTGATAATCTTGTTAATATTAAAAATAAAACTCTGGCACTAATCAGGTTTATGACCTCCTGCGAGTCAGCTGAATGCTTTGAACCTCAGTTTTCCCAACTGTAGAACGAGGGGTTTGCACTAGAATATTTCCGGTTCCCTTTAGCACCTACACTCTGTGATTCTGAAGCACGCCTGGGTTGGCTTTGAGCAGAACTGTTCACAGATTTCTTGTTGAGGTCGCTGAGGGCTCCCTGTCTATACTGTCCCCCCCAGTGCCACCCTCCCTCTCTCCTGTCTCCCTCTCTCCTCCACCTCTACCTAGGAGCTCACCTCCCAGACTTTCATGGGTCTGCTCCCGGTAGCCCAAGAGCTAAGACCCACAGGCCACATGGAGGAGGCCCGCCTTCTCAGTGGGGAGCTCTGGGCTGCCACTGGGCCATCCTCAGCTTGACCCTGATCTGTACCCCCTGACCCGCCCCCCAGCACTTAGGGAACCTCATTCCAGCAAGATGAGACTCTGCGCCTTCCAAGATGAAAACAAATTCAGTGGTCTTCCAACTTCCACCTAGGAACCCTGAGACCAGAAGACATAAATACACCTCTCTGGCCAGAGGTGAGAGATTGCTTTGAAAACTGATGTTAGATTTTAAAAGTTCATGGAAAGTTTGCATTTCATTCCATACTAGACCAGTTTGTTTTCATATAAAAATGTTGTTTTTTAAAAAAATGGAGAAGCTAACCAACAAGTAACTCTAAAGCTCCAGGAAATGTGCTGAGTTTGCCCATGGCTGGGAATCCCCATCGCCCCTCCTCCGCCTCCATCCCTTTTGAGATCTGCCCCTTTGAACATGTATTCCAGTTTGAGAAACATAGAACGAGAGCAAGGAACCATTAGTGCAGCTGAAAGAAGGACTAATTACATTTCTTGAGGCTCATAGAGTCCTCCATTTTTTTTTTTTTTTGAGATGGAGTCTTGCTCTGTTGCCCAGGCTGGAGTTGGAGTGCAGTGGCACGACCTCGGCTGGTTGCAATCTCTGCTTCCCAGGTTCAAGCAATTCTCCTACTTCAGCCTCCTGAGTAGCTGGGATAACAGGCACATGCCACCACGCCCAGCTAAATTTTTTTTGTATTTGTGTTGGCCAGGCTGGTCTCAAACTCCTGACCTCAGGTGATCCGCCTGCCTCGGCCTCCCAAAGTGCTGGGATAACAGGTGTGAGCCATGGCACCCAGCCTCCCCTTCTTATATAGGTGCATTTTATGTGCATGTAATGATAAATGTACATTTTAGTGATTTTCTTTTTTGTCTTTAACCACTTGGCAGGGAGGGGAGCACTCTGGGGGGTGCTTTGGGGCACGTGGAGTTTCTCATTTTCTTCCAGGCGATGCGAGGTGGGGGGTGGCCGGCTTTGCGGGGGGTCTGGGTTGCTCCAGAGGAGTGAGATCCGTCCCTGGCCAGGGCTTCTTCTCACTTGGGACACTGGGGTATTCTGTTCATCTCTCCCAGTGCTTATTAACTTTTTTGACCTTGTTGGAAACTTTGTTGTTTTCACAGTCCGTGGAACTGAAACTTAATGTTTCACAGTTTACATGACTAATTTTATGTATTTATGATTATTCTATCACATGTTTACCAGGGTTTTGTTTGGTTTTTGCCTCTGAGAAGGAAGGAGAAGCACTGCCCTCTGGACAGTTGGCCCGGGCCTCCCGTTGGGTGGGGTCTGAGGGAGGTACTTTTCATTTGAATGCTGAGGAGACAGCAAATATCTGCAGGGCAGGTGGCTGCTGTGGAGTCAGATGAAGATATATCTGAGAATGTAGTCATTTGAAATTGGTATTTCGCAAGGCACCATCTCAACTTCAGTGAGAATGGCTATTATCAAAAAGAGAAAACTAACAAATGCTGGCAAAGATAAGGAGAAAGGGGAGCCCTTATAATGCTGTTGGTGGAAATGTAAATTAGTACAGCCACAATGGAGAACAGTTTGGAGGTTCCTCAAAAACCTAAAAATAGAACTACCATATGATCCAGCAATCCTGTTGCTGGGAATATATTTAAAAGAAAGAAAATCAATATATTGAAGAGCTATCTGCATTTCCATGTTTATGGAAGTAATATGCACAATAACAAAAATATGGAATCAACTTAAGTGTCCCTCAAAGGATGAATAAAGGAAATGTATACATACACCATGGAATATTATTTAGACATAAAAAGGAACGAAATCTTGTTATTTGCAGTAACATGGATGGAACTGGAGGACATTAAGTAAAATAAATCAGGCTCAGAAAGACAAATAACACATGTTCTCACTCACATATGGGAGCAAAAAATTTTGATCTCTTGGAGGTAGAGAGTAGAATGGTGGTTATCTGAGGCTGGGAAGCGTAGTGGGGAGGGCAGTATTAAGAAGGGTTGGTTGGGCCAGGTGCGGTGGCTCACGCCTGGAATCCCAGCATTTTGGGAGGCTGAGGCAGGTGGATCCGTTGAGGTCAGGAGTTCAAGACCAGCCTGGCCAACATGGTGAAACATCGTCTCTACTAAAAATACAAAAATTAACCAGGCGTGGTGGTGGGCACCTGTAATCGCAACCACTCAGGAGGCTGAGGCAAGAGAATCACTTGAACCCAGGAGGCGGAGGTCGCAGTGAGCTGAGATGGCACCACTGCACTCCAGCTTGGGTGATAGAGTGAGACTCAGTCTCAAACAAAGAAAAAACAAGAAGGGTTGGTTGGGGACTGCAGGGAGGTGAGGAGGGTTAATGGGTATAAAAAATAGAAAGAATAATACCTGCAACCTACTGTTTGATAGCATGAACAGGATGACTATAGTCAATAATAATTTAATTGTACATTTTTTTCCCCCAAGGCGGAGTTTCACTCTTGTTGCCCAGGCTGGAGTGCAGTGGTGTGATCTCAGCTCACTGAAACCTCCGCTTCCTGGTTTCAAGCAATTCTCCTGCCTCGGCCTCTTGAGCAGCTGGGATTACAGGTGTCTGCCACTACACCCGGCTAATTTTTTGTATTTTTAGTAGAGATGGAGTTTCATCATGTTGGTCAGGCTGGTCTTGAACTCCTGATCTCAGGTGATCCACCCACCTCGGCCTCCCAAAGTGCTGAGATTACAGGCATGCGCCACCGTGTCTAGCCAATTGTACATTTGAAAATGAAAAGAGGCTGGGCATGGTGGCTTACGTCTGTAATCCCAGCACTTTGGGAGGCTAAGGCGTGTGGATCACTTGAGTTCAGGAGTTCAAGACCAGCCTGACCAACATGGTGAAACTCCGTGTCTACTAAAAATACAAAAATTAGACAGGCATGTTGGTGTGCACTTGTAGTCCCAGCTACTTGGGAGGCTGAGGCAGAAGAATTGCTTGAACCTGGGAGGTGGAAGTTGCAGTGAGCAGAGATAGCACCACTGCACTCCAGCCTGGGTGACACAGTGAGGCTCCATCTCAAAATAAACAAACAAACAAACAAATAAATAAATAAATAAATAGAAAAAAGAAGAGTTGGTTAATTGGTACAAACATTCTGTTAGATAGAAGGAATAAGATCTAGTGTTCAATAGCACCGTAGAGAGAGGCCGGGTGCAGTGGCTCACACCTGTAATCCCAGCACTTTGGGAGGCTGAGGTGGGTGGATCACGAGGTCAGGAGTTCAAGACCAGCCTGGCCAAGATGGAGGAACCCCATCTCTGCTAAAAATACAAAAATAGCTGGGTGTGGCGGTGTGTGCCTATAGTCCCAGCTACTCGGGAGGCTGAGGTAGGAGAATCACTTGAACACAGGGGGTGGTGGTTGCAGTGAGCTGAGATCACACCATTGCACTCCAGCCTGGGTGACAGAGTGAGACTGTCTCAAAATAAATAAATAAACAGATAGAATAAAAATAGCACCGTAGAGTGACTAGAGTTAACAATTATTTATTGTATGTTTTGAAATAGCTAGAAGGGAGAAGATTTGGATGTTCTCAATGCAAAGAAATGATAAATGTTTGAGGTGACGGATATTCCAATTACCAAGATTTCATCATTACATGTTGTATGCGTGTATCAAGAAAAAGAAAGCAATGAAAAAAAGAAATTGGTATTTCAGATCAAAGCCAAGTGTGGCCCTAGCTGCCCCCCAGCACCCTCAGCTGCTCATTTACAGCAGCGCGCTATAAGGGTCCTACCTCACCAGGGGATGTGGGTGCACTTGAACTGATTTGATGTGTCAGGACATGAGTGCTGAGTATTATTACAGTAATATGAAGAGAGCCACTATTTAGCATTTGTAAGCCCCAGGGATACTTGAAAATCAGAAACTCACAGAGGTGCTGGGAAAGGCTGCTTGAGAGCTGGGAAACCTAGTTACTTATGCGCCACCACCAAGCTGCCAGCACTGAACTCATCATGGTGCAGAGAAATTTGGATTGCATCAGCCCAAAAGGGGGCTGGGGATCTAGAAGGGGTGGTACTTTTTTTAAAAGTCTTTTTCTATGTGTTTATTTAGTCAACAAATCTCGACTGAGTGTCAGCATTTGCTCCTGGCAGCGGGTGAAGGTAACCTCTGATGCAGCCAGCCTCCAGGTAGGGAGGGACAAGCCTGAGGGTGGGGCTGATGGGGAACTGGCAAGAAGCTGAAAGGATCATGGGGCAGATGGACAGAAAAGTATTTTGTGAAATGAATGAATAAGTGAATAAAAAAGGCCAGCAGGTAGATGGTCTAAATTGGACTGGGGTAGATCCAGGACAGTTAGGGGCAGAAAATCCATGGGAAATCACTGGGTGGGAGAGGGTGCAGCCTCAGAGGTACAGCACACGTGGTGGAAGGCCCGGTTGTAGACCCAGGTTGTTCACAAGAATCCAGCTGCACGAGAAGGCAGGGAGAACAGGGCAAGGCCAGGCTCTGGGAAATAAGCTGGCCCAAGTATCTTCTTTTCTGAGATGAAGTTTCTCGTGTTGCCCAGGCTGGAATGCAACGGCATGATCTCAGCTCACCGTAACCTCCGCCTCCCGGGTTCAAGCAATTCTCCTGCCTTAGCCTCCTGAGTAGCTGGGATTACAGGCATGTGCCACCACACCCAGCTAATTTTGCATTTTTAGTAGAGACAGGGTTTCTCCATGTTGGTTAGGCTGGACTTGAACTCCCCACCTCAGGTGATCTGCCTGCCTCGGCCTCCCAAAGTGCTGGGATTACAAGCGTGAGCCACCACACTTGGCCCCAAATAGCTTTTCTAAGCAACAATACCACATCCTCTGTTCACCCACCCAGTCCCATGAACCTCCCACTCCGCAGCCTGATCTTGTCTCCTCTGCTTTCCCAGCAGCAGATTTTTGGACCTAGTCTTCCATTTCCATTGTAGCTCCATGTGCTATAAGTAGTTTCTCATTTAATCCTCATGGCAACAACTGGTAGTTGGCACTGGCCAGGCTTTCAGATGAGGAGCCTAGGTTCAGAGAGGTTAAGTACTTTGCCCAAAGTCACACGGCTAGTAAATATGAGAGCTATGATTCACTCATTATTAACAAGCTTCATCTAGGGCTGGGATTACAAGCGTGAGCCACCGCACTTGGCCCCAAATAGCTTTTCTAAGCAACAATGCCACATCCTCTGTTCACCCACCCAGTCCCATGAACCTCACACCCGCAGCCTGATC
>NW_016818844.1:161386-184376 GCF_001698545.2 Rhinopithecus bieti
GAAGTGGACATACCTGGTCTGAAGTCGGACATACCTGGTCTGAAGTGGACATACCTGGTCTGAAGTCGGACATACCTGGTCTGAAGTGGACATACCTGGTCTGAAGTCGGACATACCTGGTCTGAAGTGGGACATACCTGGTCTGAAGTCGGACATACCTGGTCTGAAGTGGACATACCTGGTCTGAAGTCGGACATACCTGGTCTGAAGTGGGACATACCTGGTCTGAAGTGGACATACCTGGTCTGAAGTCGGACATACCTGGTCTGAAGTGGACATACCTGGTCTGACTTCAAAGCCTGTGTTTTTTCTCTTTTACCAGGGCATTCTACAGACCCGCAGAACCTCCAAGTTGGGAGGGATTTGGAGGTCATTGAGATGAATCTTCTAGATAAGCAGTGATTCAATTTTCTAGCACTCTCCGTAAGCCGAAAGCTGGAATATGTGGCTGTGTTTTTGCTTAGGCAAGTGGCAAACAAGGGCAGAAAGAAAGAGGAAGAGAGGGAAGGAAGAAGGAAAGGAATGAAGAAAGGGTGGGAGGGAGAGAACAAAAGTTCAGCTTCAATGAACGTATTTTGAATTTTTTTGATGGAACAATCTGGAAAGAGCTATTTTAGTTTCACCATGCCTGAACATCTTGCAATTTATGTTTAGCTTTTTTTTTTTTTTTTCCTTTGTCCTGGTCTCTACCTTAATTTGACATGTGCTCTTTTCTTCCCAGGTAAGACTTTGCCTCCTCATGATCAAGGTTCTCATTTGCTTGCTAGTAATAATGCACCTCCACCACATCTCCCAGTATGACCCAATGTCAGGATCAGCCCAGGGGAGCACCCACCTGGCCTACACAGGCTCCTGAGCAAGACTAAATCAGAAAGCAGGTGGAAAATAGGCTGCATGCACCTCCCCAGCTGATTTAGGGAAGAGCAGGACGTTTCTGGAATCTGGTACCTTAGGAAACAATCCAATAGCATGGAGTTGAAACTGGTTGCAATTAGGTGAACTGGTTACATCATGCGCCATGTGAGGGAAACAGCCCTGCAGACCCTGAGTAGCAGTAACACTATCTAAAGCAAGTTTGTTCAACCCGTGGCCCAACACAAATTCAGAAACTTTCTTAAAACATTACGAGATTTTTTGCAACTTTTTTTTTGTTTTAACTCATCAGCTGTCATTAGTGTTAGTGTATTTTATATGTGGCCCAAGACAGTTCTTCTCCTTCCAGAGTGTCCCAGGAAAACCAAAAGACTGGACACCCCTAATCTAAATCTTTTGCAGATTTTGCAGATTTGAGGCTTTTGTTGTGTTTATCTTGGGGCCTCTCTGGAGCTCCAGGTCAATGAGGAGGAAGTCTGCAGGCAGCAACTTCCAAGGAACCCCGAGGGCGGGGTGGGGGGGTGGTGGGACAGGACCAGCACTGCAGATGGACGCCTCCTAGTGCCTGGAAATATGTGAAGCGGCACAGGGCTCTAGGAGCACAAGAAGACATGCTTCCTGCCCTCTGGTGACTTAGGATCTAGGCCAAGGACCAATTAGAAGACAATTAAGGACTTAACTGTGAGAGAAATCAACTCTAAGGGTAATAGGAGTTTGCAAACAGAAAAGACTTCTGTGACTGTGGATTGGAAAGATTTGGGTAAGGACTTGAAGCCCAGGAAGGATTTGGGTGGAGTGGAAAGAAGGGCATCAGGGCAGGGTTGAGGGAGTAGAGGAGGCAGAAAGACGAAAAGTCCCCACTAGGGTGTGATGAATTAAAACAGAAAATAGCCTGTAATCCCAGCTACTCGGGAGGCTGAGGTGGGAGAATCGCTTGAACCTGGGAGGCAGAGGTTGCAGTGACCTGAGATGGCACCATTGCACTCCAGCCTGGGCGAAAGAACAAGACTCTATCAAAAAATTATAATAAAAAACAAATAGAAAATAACGACACTTTACACTTGTCACAGTTCTCCAAAGTAATTTTTACATAGTGTCTCCTGTAATTTTCACAATGTGTTTGGGAATATACAACCCTCTTCTCTTGGCATAGCTGGTTGGGGTGAGGGTGGGACATCTGACCTCAAGTGGACCATTATGTCTCTCCCACTCCCATTGGACTTTTGAATTTGCAAGCTGAGGGAGGTTCAAATTATTATTTTAAAAGAAATTTTTTATTTCCGTAGGTTTTTGGGAAACAGATGGTTTTGTTGTTGTTGTTTGTTTTGTTTGTTTTTTGAGATGAAGTCTCACTCTTTTGCCAAGCTGGAACACAGTTGCACGATCTCAGCTCACTGCAACCTCTGCCTCCCAGGTTCAAGCAATTCCCCTGCCTCAGTCTCCTCAGTAGCTGGGACTACAGGCACGCACCACCCACCACGCCTGGCTAGTTTTTTTGTATTTTAGTAGAGACGGGGCTTCACCACGTTGGCCAGGATGGTCTTAATCTCCTGTCCTTGTGATCTGCCCGCCTCGGCCTCCCAGAGTGCTGGGATTATAGGCATGAGCCACCGCGTCTGGCCATTAGTAAGTTCTTTAGTAGTGATTTGTGAGATTTTGGTGCACTCATCACCCAAGCAGTATATATTGAAGAGGGAGGTTCAAATTAGTTTCTTCCAGGTGGCTAAAGGAGGCAAAGTTTGGAATAATGGAAAAGTAGAGGCACCTGGTCTAATGGAAGGGAGAGAGAGGGGAATGGAGGAAGAAGCTTGTGTTCAGATATTCAGAGGAGGGCAGGAAAGAAAAATGAAGAAGAGCTGCCAATGTTAGAATCTAGGGCCAAGTTGGATTGAGACATCCCACAATTCTTACACCGAAGTCCCATTTTTACTGAGTCATGTTGAGTTTCTCCTTTCAGTAAAAACATTCCTAACTAATACACACACCTTGTCTCATTTCATTATGCAATAGTCCTTCTGACAAGATTAGTTTCATCATTTCCCTTTTATGGGCCACTTAGATTTCAAGAAAGAAATGAGACTTAGTGAGAAATGTGCCCAAATCATCATCAACTGGTATGTGATTGAAACTTGATTCAAATCCTGATCTGATTTCAAAGCCCAGGGTCTTCAACTGCTCCCCCATAGCACTGTCTTCATTTCCTAGGAGTGCCAGGAACAAAACACTACAAACTGGGTGGCTTGAAACAACACGAGTTTATTGTCTCACAGTTCTGGAGACTAGAAATCCGAGATTGAGGTGTCGGCAGGACCACACTCCCTCTGAAGCCTGCAGGGAAGAGTCTTTCCTTGCCTCTTTTAGCTTCTGGTGATGCCAATAACCCTTGGTGCTCCTTAGCTTGTAGCTGCAGCACTTCCGTCTCTGTCTTCCCATGGCCTGCCCCCTTCTGTGTCTGTTTCTCGGCAACTCTCCTCCTTTAGTAAGTGCACCAGTCATATTGAATTAAGGACCCTCTCTACTCCAGCATACCTCATCCTAACTTGGCTACATCTGCAAAGACCCTGTGTCCAAATTAGGTCATGATGACAGGTACTGAGGTTAGGACTTCAGCATTTCTTCTTGGGAAACACAAGGCAACCCATCCTGTGGTTCCAGAGAATGAAATTTAACTCAAAAAAGAACTGAGGCCAAAAGACGCAGCCAATTACCCAGGTGGCTGAGCCAGTAAGTGGCCAGCCAGGGCTCAGAGCTAGCTCTCTTTCCCTTCTCTGTCCTCTTTCATGTTATGGCTGGGATAGTGTGGTGAAAGGAAAACATCTTGGGCCCCCAAAATCACTAAGGAAAACTCAAGCCCAGAACTGCTTAGGTCAAACCTGCCTCTCATTCTATTCACAGTCACTCCTCTGCTCACTGAGATAGATGTGTATCTGATGTCCCTCCTTTGGAAAGGCTAATCAGAAACTCAAAAGAATGTATCACCTGTCTGTGACCTGGGAGCTCCCTCACGCTTTTAGTCTTCCTGCCTTTGCTTCAAGTTGTCCCACCTTTCCAGACCAAACCAATGTACTTCTTACATATATTGATTGATATCTCATGTCTCCCTAAATGTATAAAACCAAGCTGTGCCCCGACCACCTTGGGCATATGTCGTCAGGACCTCCTGAGGCTGTGTCACAGGCATGTCCTCAACCTTGACAAAATAAACTTTCCAAATTAACTAAGACCTATCTCAAATATTTGGGGTTCACAGTGTATTAGTCCGTTCTCATGCTGCTAATAAAGACATACCCGAGACTGGGTTTCCTTATAAAGGAAAAAGAGTTAATGGACTCACAGTTCCACCCGGCTGAGGAGGCCTCACAATCATGGCAGAAGGCAAAGCAGGAATAGTCACATCTTACATGGCAGCAGGCAAGAGAGAGCCTGTGTAGGGGAACTCCTGTTTATAAAACCATAATAAGATCTCATGAGACTTATTCACAATCACAAGAACAGCATAGGAAAGACCTGTCCCCATGATTCAATTACCTCCCACTGGGTCCCTCCCATGACACATGGGAATTATGGGAGCTGCAATTCAAGATGAGATTTGGGTGGGGACACAGTCAACCCATATCAGATAGGTAAAGATATCTGATAGGCATAGGGGAAAGGTCACAGAAAATCATATAACTTTGAGATGTTTTGACAAAAAGCAGATATTTAAATCTTTTTTTTTTTTTTTTTTTTTTTGAGACGGAGTCTTGCTCTGCCGCCCAGGCCGGAGTGCAGTGGCCGGATCTCAGCTCACTGCAAGCTCCACCTCTTGGGTTTACGCCATTCTCCTGGACTACAGGCACCCGCCACCTCGCCTGGCTAGTTTTTTGCATTTTTTAGTAGAGACGGGGTTTCACCATGTTAGCCAGGATGGTCTCGATATCCTGACCTCGTGATCCGCCCGTCTCGGCCTCCCAAAGTGCTGGGATTACAGGCTTGAGCCACCGCGCCTGGCCCAGACATTTAAATCTTTGATGCGCTTGCTAAAACAGAGCAAAAGAAGCTAAAAGGTCAACGGGAGTAAGGAGTGAGGAAAAAAGAGGAACTAGCAATCAAAACACAGCAATCGGTTTATTCAGTTGTTCATGCATCCCATTATTTAATGGGCACAGTGGAGTGTCACTCATCTAGTAGATTTCCAATGGGTGGTGACCATTTTAAATGTGCATTTGTGTGTTTAAATGCGTGGTTGACATTTGTTTTCTCCTGTTCTCTGTTTTACGTCTTCGGATAATTCCACAAGATGACTTGGCCTTATAGTCTTGCAAGAACTAAGATTTTTGGCCTGAAACTTAGTCTTGGCCATCAGTAGTAAATTTAAAACTAACATCCCTCAGGAAGTACTAGAATTAGCTAAACAAGGGAAGGAAAAAATGGATAAAGTCTGTGACTAATTATACTACCAGATAATATGACAATTCATTTCATCTCTGGAAACTCCTAGCAAGTAGTCATCTCCAAAATACCCTTCATATTTTCATTAACTAGCCTTGGTTGAGTGTCTATCACCTTCAATATCTCCATGGTCACTTTATTCTCCAGAAAACAATAGAACAACCAGCCAATGGCAGAGGGAAGTCCATGAGAACATGGATTATTACATCATCTGGGCTTAGGAAGCTTATGGTATTTTTAGAGGATATAATCTAGGAACCTCCAGAAAAAGTGAGGATGTGCTACAAAATCCCGGATTAAGCACCAGGTGTTTAAAATGAAACATCTTTCTTATTCCCAAATTTTCTCTCCCTTTTCCTTTCTGACCCTAATGGCCTCATTTCTTTCAATCTCTTCCCCCAGTGCCCAGGGCTGCATTACCCACTTCCTGGAGCTCAGACCCTCTAACTTTTGGAGTCATGTTCACCCCCTGACATTATATCAGGCGTGTTCATATGTACCCACCTCCCACATGAACAGGTAACTATTAAGAGCTGTTACCTGCTGGTATGTTAGCACAGTACTCTTTCAGACTTTTGATTAGACATTTATTAATTTAACACATTTTCTTTTTATATGTTAAAGACAATAAAGTATCCTCTTGGAAAAATTAATACATTGGAATTCCTTGGTTTGGACTTCACCCTCTGACCTACCTGCCCTGGCTGACCTCTCACTACAGACAGGGCACGTGTGTAGATAAGTGAGTCTCTCTCTGTCTCTCTCTCTCAATATCAAATAATATATTTAGAGAAGAGGCAGTTATTAATTAATCAAGGGCTTATTATCCAGTTTGAACTGGGGCCAGGTTCTTGATTTTCTCCTTTATTCCTTTCTCCCAGCCTTGTGGATGTTGAGGCCACCATTGCCAGCCACCAAGGGAAGAAAGTAATTACTTTTTTACATAGCAGTCATAGCAGTTGAAACACTAATTCTTTTTTTCTTTTTCCTTTTTTCTTTTTTTTTTTTTTTTTTTTTTTTGAGATGGAGTCTTATTCTGTCACCCAGGCTGGAGTGTAGTGGTGCAATATTGACTTACTGCAACCTGTGCTTCCTGGGTTCAAGCAATTCTCCTGCCTCAGTCTCCTGACTAGCTGGGATTACAGGCGTATGCCACAACACCTGGCTAATTTTTTTTGTTGTGTTTTTGGTAGAGATGGGGTTTCACCATGTTGCCCAGGCTGGTCTCGAACTCCTGACCTCAAATGATCCACGTGCCTCAGCCTCCCAAAGTGCTGGGATTACAGGCATGAGCCACCATGCCAGGCCCAAACATAAATTCTTGCAAGGTCTTTCAATAGTCACTGTACCTGTATCCTTCCTAATTCCTCTAATTCCATTAATTAAACTGGATTATCTCAAGCTAATCATACACGGATCTTAATGATTTAAAACAAAACAAAACACTCTCTACCTGGCCATGCCATTTGAAGGACATCTGATCCTCTATCCTGGCGTGTGTGTGTGTGTGTGTATGTGTGTGTGTGTGTCAGAGAGAGAGAGAGAGAGAGAGAGAGAGAGAGAGAGAGAGATGTGTCATCTAACATCCTCTACATGTAAATAAACAATCTTTGGAGGTGCACAAATAGGTTAGCCCAGTGACCTGCCTCGCAAGAATGCTTTGAGGAGTTACTAGTTAGAGGATACAAGATACTACGGAAACCTAAATTGTTTCTGAAAATGCTAAACAAGAAGACATTTCTCAAAAGTGCCTCAGTCCCTTCAGTATTTTACAGGAATTCCAACTCTAGCAGCTTTACACAGGCATTATCACTTAATTACCAATAAAAATCTCACTAGCAACTTCCATAACTTTATTTGCAACGAATATGCACACCTCCTAAATCATTCCCTCCTTTTCTCTCTCCCTCTCCCCAAGTTATTCCCTGACTGACTCTGAGAGACTCCACTGCAGCTGGGATTTGTAGAGGCCCCCCATTTCCAGGTGTCCTTCCAGGCCAGCGTGCACTCTGGGACATGTCAATACCACGTCGATGGAATTGTACCTGATTCCCACTCAAACCCATCCATCCCTCCTGGCATTGGTGGGGGTCGACACATGACAGAAACCTGGTTCCATTTGCTTGAAAGGTTCACAAGCCACAGTGAACTTCTTTTTTGTTTGGTTTGGTTTTGTTTGGCTCTGTCGCCAGCCTGGAGTACAGTGGCGCGATCTCGGCTCACTGCAACCTCCGCCTCCTGGGTTCAAGCGATTCTCTTACCTCAGCCTCCCAAGTAGCTGGGACTACAGGCGCACATGTGCCACCACACCCAGCTAATTTTTGTATTTTTAGTAGAGACGGGTTTTCACCATTTTGGCCAGGATGGTCTCCATCTCGACCTCATGCCCACCTTGGCCTCCCAAAGTGCTGTGTTTACATGCATGAGCCACCGTGCTCGGCCCCCATACTGAACTTCTTAGTGATCCAAGGCCAAGTTTCCAGTATGCCATGAAAACTGAAACCTGGTTTTGAGTTTCCAAATTCACACAGAGCCAGTCATGATGGAAGATGTGTGAGGCAGCAAGGGCGAGCACCACGGCACAACTGAGACACTCAGCACTTGGTTCTATTTCTAGCTCTGCCACCTCCTTGCTATGTGGCCTGAGGCTGGTCACCTGCTCTCATTTAGTTACCTTTCCCTAGTATTGGGGGAGAGGGGAGCTTTTTACCATATTGTTCCAGGACCTGAGGGTGTGTATGCTGAAACAGTAGCATTCTTCTGAATCTCTTTGAATTACAGTGCACATATCTTCAGGATATCACAGACATCCCATCCATACCAACACGTGCCGCCTTTTCCTAGTCATTTTTCTTCAACTATTCCCCTTTGAGCTGGGCTAAGAGAACAACAGTCTGGACTCATTCCTTAGGTGCACTGTTGGTCCTCTCACAGACTTAAATATATACATCTGTCCCACTTTTAGAGAAAATAGGACCAAAATCTATTACATGTATTTTAGGCCCTCTATCTGAATTCTGAAGTCTTGCTCTGACTTCTTTTTTGGCTTCAGCTTTTGATTTCAGGCACATTCACACTTGTTTAGCTTTCAACTTACAGAGAATGCTGGAAAAGAGATTCATGTATTATTTAGAGCATTCATCCAAATGCCCTCCCAGATCCCTTCTAACTCCATGAGGTCCCATGAGTCTGTGAAATGCATGGGCAAAGGAAGAGGAACTGAGGCTTTGAAGTCAGATATACCGAGTTCCAATTCCTTACTCTCAAATTTACTAGTTGTGTGACTTTGGGTGAGCTGCTTAATCTTATAGGAGCCTAGGGTCCTCATCTAAAAACCTGGGCCAGTGCCAACTATGGAGCCATGACTGTGAGGATTAAATAAGACATTACTTCCATAAAAACATGGAACAGAGTGTGAGGCATACAGTAGGTGACAAGATAAATATTAGATCCTGCTTTTCATTACTGGTGCAAGTTTCTGGTGGGTCAAACATGTGGGATGTCGTATATTTGAATATTGCTTCAGTCTTCACTTCCACGGTTTTATTTCAAAAAGAGAAAGAAAGAGGGAAATAAACAGTAACTGTCAGAGGCCTTTCGGAAAGCATCACCCATCCATTGAAATGTGCTTTCCATTCAAAAACTACCTTATTAATTATTCATTGCTTTTGGAACTGAAAATGAGAACAGAGCTTAAGACCCAGAGTTGGACAAGAACAGTGTTCCAACTGCTTGACTTCTGTCATTTCCTGGTATCTATGCAGTACATCCCAAATCTGAGATTTGCAGTTTCGGGAGTCGAGCAAACTTTAGGCTTGATGATCAGTCAGGTTTAGTCAGGTTTAGCCAATGCCCTAGAATGACTCTTCTCTTTACTTTCATTTCCACTCCCGGCTCCGCATTTCTGGGGGATTATTTCACTGCATGGGTGGCCCGAATCCCTTGGCCTTCAGCCTTATGGCTCGTTCCACCGCTCTGGGCAAGCCATAACCACCCGAACATGCAAGTCTTTCTTTCGTGCCCCAGTGGCATGAAGAACATCATTAACTCTTCAGGGCTGAGGTTTGGGATTACGTAAAAATCTTACATCCCCCTGTGTTTGCAGGCAGAACACCAGAGTTAACAGAGTGTTTGCAGGGCTTGTTTTCACGCCAGAAATGAGGTTGCCCTAACACACAATCCTTGAGATGTTTTTTCCCTAACGATTGTACTCCACCGGGATTGTGGGTTACAAAATGGAAGCTCAGTGCTTCCGGCTTCGAGTTCCAGTAGAACAAACGTGCAAGAGACTCCTCGGCTTGGAAACTCTTCAGACGGGGGAAAGGCTGCCCATGTGTCCCAGGAGGGGAAGGGCAGGAGGAGCACAGCTGTGCGGGAGGTGGGGGGGGGCGGTGTTTCACATGCATCTCTAAAGATGAGCTTCCTAAAGTGTAAAAAGGCAGGGGAAAGACACATTTCCCAAGGCCTGGGGCCAGTGCGGGGACAAACGCAGGGCTGGCGTACGTGCATTGCGGGTTCCGCGCGCCATCTGGTGGCTTCGGGCTGACATTGGGCGCACCATCCGGGCTTTCACCCGGATGAATTGACAGAGACTTCATAGAAGGAACCCATTGTGGGCGTTTAAGTTCTGTTGGAAGTGATCACCAGGAGGACACCAAGGGCCAGATGTTCCAAATTCCACTCCTTATCCTACAACTGGACACTAAAGCCTCAGGTTCTCTTTGACAAGGGGGCACTGATCCTTCCTTCAGGACCAGCCTTCCTATCACACAGCAATGTGAGCACTCAGCTCTGGGCAGCCTGGCACCTCTGTGCCTTGCTTTCCACATCATGACCCCACATGACGGGCCACAGGAGTCTTCCCTTTGCCTCTACCTGGAACGTGTGTATTCCCTTCCAGCCTTCTGAATCCCACAGTTCTCAAGGGTCAGTCCACAGACATCTTTATATCCTTAGAATATTTGCCTCATAATTTGTTCATGCTAGTGTTTCCAAAGTGTGTTCCAAGAATGATGGTTTTATTAATCAGAATTGTATCTCTTTTTGAAAAGGCATTCAAAGTTTGGGAAAGTCAGGGTTACGCAAAGGTTGAACAGACATTATTGCAGGATATCTCAGGAGCATTACGCATACTGAGAATGTAGTGGATTTCTAAGAAGGGACTACAGTTTGCTATAGTGTCTAGACTTGTTTGACATCAAAACCTTCCTCCTATCCCCACTTTTGAAGTGTATGTTGCAAATATTGCATTTAATAAAACAATTTTAAGGAAAAGTAGCATCCTGTTCACTTGACCCATGATTATGTAGCTATCTTTTTAAAACTGGAAAACATCTGTATTCGTTTGCTAGGGCTATTATATTGCCTCACGGTTGTGGAGGCTGAAGGTCCAAGACCAATGTGTTGGCAGGGTGTGTTTCTTCCGAGGCCCCTCTCCTTGGCTTATAGATGGTCGTCTTCTTTCTGTTTCACCACATGGTCTTCCCTCTGTGCCAATCTGTGTCCTAGTTGCCTTCTCTTTTTTTTTTTTTTTTTTTTTCATTTCTTCTGCTCCTCCTCCTCCTTCCTCTTCTTCCTTTTCTTCCTCTTCTTCTTTTTAAGATGGAGGTCTCACTATGTTGCCCAGGCTGGTCTTGAACTCCTGAGCTCGAGAGATCCTTCTGCCTCAGCCTCCCAAAGTGCTGAGATTACAGGAATGAGCCACTGTGCCCAGTCCTAATTTTCTCTTCTTATAAGGACATCAGTCATATTGGGTTAGGATCCACCAACACAACCTCATTTTACCTTAATCACCCTTTTAATGTCCCCATGTCCAACTACAGTTACATTTAGAGGTAGTGGGGGTTAGGACTTTAACAAAGGAATTTTGGGAAGCCACAGTTCAGCCCGTAACAACATCTTATTGTTGTATCTGTAGGGTAAAATATATGCTTCAATGGAAAATTATGCATTGCTTAGAGCAGGGTTGGCAAACTACAGCCAGTGAGCCAGATCCAGTTAGCCACCTGTGTTTGTAAATAAAGTTTATTGGCACACAGCCACATTCACCCTTCACATTTTGTCTACGATTACTTGCATGTTCAATGGCAGTTGAATATCTGTACAAAAACCACATGGCTTGCAAAACCGAAAACATTTACTATCTAGCCCTTTATAGGAAAAGGTCTAGAGCCCACCCACTCTTCAGGGTTATCTAATTTTGATCCTATAGGGGCTCTGCACCTTTCGTGGCCTTTGAGCTATTTTACAACTCAATAAGTTGGACATAATGGATAACAATGCAAAACAATCCTTGCCTACAGAAGTGAAGCAGCCAGTTTTGCCTCAGTTTGCTTATTCCTTTCAGTATCCTTATCGATAAATGCGTGTCTTTTTTGGATTCTCTTTTGAACTGGCTGTAGCCTCTTGTAGTTTCCTCATTAATAATGAATTGAATAAATCTTTAACTTTTTTTTAGTATCTGTACAAGTCATGATTTTACCTTTTTTTGAAAAAGTATCCTTTAAAATACCAATGTGAGGCTTCCTGAGTGTGATAATGGCATTGGGATTATAAAAGACAATGTTTTTGCTCTTAGGAGTACATGCTAAAGCACTTAAGGTGTGTCACACGCGTCCGTGTGAAGAGAATCCACCAACAGGCTTTGTGTTAGCAACAAGGCTGTTTGTGTGACAAGGTGAAGTGTCATGCTTACAATTTGCTTTCAAATGGTTCGGCATATATGAATACAAATGTGTGTGTATCTGTACATACTCACACATACATCACATATATAGGAGGAAAGAGGGAAAAAGAGAAGGAAAATTGGTACACTATAAACAACTAGTGAATCTAGGTGAAGTATGGTGTCCTTGAGTGGTGTACCATTCATTGAACTCTTCCATATGTTTGACAAATTTCAAAGTAAAAAACTGGGCAAGGGGGTATAAGTTTATGTCATATTCCTCATTAAGCGTGTTGTCAGCTTCGTGTCCCATTCTTCTGGATGTTTTTCCAGTACTTCAGAGATGAGCCAATTATAGATGTTTGTTAGTAGTCTGACTTTTTGCAGTGGGTACTGCAAATAAGAAAAAGTAAATGATTGGGAGGCCAAGGCCAGTCAATTGCTTGAGTCCAGGAGTTTGAGACAAGCCGGGGCAACATGGAGAAACCTCAGGTCTATAAAAAAAAAAAAAAAAAAAAAATTAGCTGGACATGATGGCATATGCTTGTAGTCCCAGCTAATAGGAAGGCTGAGGTGGGTGGATGGCTTGAGCCCAGGAGATCGAGGCTGCAGTGAGCTATGATCATGCCACTGCACTCCAGCATGTCTCAAAAAAAAAGTAAATGAAACATGAAACATTAATGTTTCTACTGTCACATGGCTCAATTTCTTTTAGAATTCTTAATAGTACCAAGCAAATAAGATGTTAAAGTAGAATTTTTTTTAAAGCTAGTTATATCCTATTCAGAAAGAATGCTCTTAAAAAAATAAAATCTTTTGGGCGGGTGTGGTGGCTCACACCTGTAATCCCAGCACTTTGGGAGGCCTAGGCTGGTGGATCACCTGAGGTCAGGAGTTCAAGACCAACCTGGCCAATATGGTGAAACCCTGCCTCTACTCAAAAAATACAAAAATTAGCCAGGCGTGGTAGCGGGTGCCTGAAGTCCCAGCTACTCAGGACACTGAGGCAGAAGACTCCCTGGAACCCGGGAGGCGGAGGTTTCAGTGAGCTGAGATCACGCCACTGCACTCTAGCCTGGGTGACAGACTGAGACTCCATCTCAAAAAAAAAAAAAAGAAAAGAAAAAAGAGAGAGAGAGCGCGAAGAAAGGAAGGAAGGGAGGGAGGGAGGGAGGGAGGGAGGGAGGAAGGAAGGAAGGAAGGAAGGAAGGAAGGAAGGATGGGTCTTTCAAGACAAACCCTGCATCTGAGGACCTCTTGCACTGTGTTCATGTTCAAGCTTAAGGCATTACTTTTTGTAGTGTGTTTGGGGTGGGGGTGGAGGTTAAAGTTTGTGTCCCTCAATGACTGCACAGTTTTGCACACTGTCCCCACCCCACCCCAGCTTGACATCATGGTCTTAATACAGTCAGAGACCTCGTTCATTGCAATTTGACTGCTGCTTCAGCTAGAACTGTAAGATTCAGAGCTCTTTGCGTACTTAGAGGTATGAATAGTGCGGTAACAATGAGGAAAGAAAGTAAGCTAAATTCTCAAACATTATGTCATTTAGCATAAAGGTTTAAGATTGAAATTTTCTGCCTGAGGGAAGCAGAAAAAAATGAGTTTGTACAGAATGCTTCCTGTTTCTGAATGTAAAAGGCACACTAAAAATAGCTAAAGGGACTGAGTCGCCTAGAGGCTTCTTGGGTTGCCCAGTGGGAGTTCCTGCTCGGAGAAGCTGTCCTTCAAAGCTGCTGCTGCAAACAGCCCTGAGACCGCTGGTGTGTGATGCAGAGCTCTCCTGGGCAGATTGCATTTGGTCACAAGGAAGCAGGAGCTGAAGCAGATGGAGATGTTTCTTAATGGAAGGACCCCCTAGGGGAAGAAATGTTCTACCTCTGACAGAGACTGACAGTCCAGAAGGTAGAGGCACATTCTGGGCTCAGAGACCAGACCTTCCTGAAATCAGGGTCAACCAATCGCAAACGGGCACTAACCTCAAAGAAAGAGTCCTTTCTTTCCATGGCCACTGATACGGTGTCATTTAAGACCCTGATTTCTTGTCTGGGCTATTGCCACAGCCTCCTCTCTAGGTCCTCTGCCTCCAGTCCCCCCCCCCCCCCTTCTCCAATTCATCCTACATATGGACTCTGGTGGGATTTTTCTGTAGCCTAATTTTGTTCAGGTGCTTCTGTCTGTGTTTAACTTAATTTGATTTTTTGACAAATCAGACAACCAACTGACCAATCAATTTACCAAGCAAGCAAGCAAGCAAGCAAGCAAACAAAAGCCCTCCAGTAGTTCTTCATCTTTTATTGACTTGACCGAAACGTCTTACCCAGTCCTGTTAACTAGTTCTGTCTTTTTACTCTCATCAGTCACCACTTATTTATTTACTCCACTGAAAGCTGCAGAGAGAGGGTGGGGGACATTTTCCTGTCTCTTTGGGGTGTCAGAGACTGTCATATTTAGGTTTCTAAACCCCCATAGTGTTTGGTATAGTGTAATTTCCAGAATTAGGATTCAAGAAAAAGGCCTTGAGGGTATATTTACAAAATAATTGCAAGCAGGGCCTTGACCATCTGTACACCCATGTCCATAGCAGCCTTATTCATAACAGTCAAAAGGTAGAAGCAGTGCAAGAGTTCACTGATGGATGAATGGATACACAAAACACTGCACACATACAGGAAATATCATTCAGCCTTAGGGAGAAAGGGAGTTCGGACGCATGCTACAACATGGATGAACTTTGAGGACATTATATTAAGTGAAATAAGCCAGTCACAAAGGGCAAGTACTCTGTGATTCTACTAAAATGAAGTACCTAGGGGAGTCATACTCCTAGAGGAGAGAGAAAGTGGTCACCAGGGGCTGGGGAAGTGGGGAATCAGGAGTTAGTTTTTAATAGGCAGAGAGTTTCAATTTTGCAAGATGGTTGCACAACAATACGAATGTACTTAATGCCACTGACCTGTTCTCTTAAACATGGTTAAGATGGTAAATTTTAAGTTATGTATATTTTACCAAGTTTTTTTTTTTTTAAGAAGAAAAGAAGGAAAAACCTGGGAATGTTGAATCAAGGAGTTGGGGAATGATTTCTGCTATACATTTGGGATCCTGTTCTTTCAACCTAATGGTTATACTTTCGAACATGCAAATCAAATCAGTCACCATTCCCTCTTCCCCTCAAACAACCCTACAGTCACTTCCCACCTAGAATGAGTCTGATATTCATGGCTGATTGTCCTACCTGGCCTGGGGTGCCCACCTGTCCTGCCTCCTCTGTCAACTCCATTCATTTGGTCTTCCCCACTCACCTTCTTCTCTGCTCCCCACTGCCTTGGGGTTTCCACATAGTTTCCCCTAGGGATGGGGGAGGCTGTTTACCCAATTCTAGTCTAGTTGACTCCCTCTTTCCATAGGTATCAGCTGACATACTATTACAGGAAAGAGTTCCCGATCCAGACCCCAAGAGAGGGTTCTTGGATTTCGCACAAGAAAGAATTCAGGGCACGTCCATAAAGTGAAAGCACGTTTATTAGAAAAGGGAAGGAATAAAAAATGGCTACTCTGTAGACAGAGCAGCCTTGAGGGTTGCTAGTTGCCCATTTTTATGGCTATTTCTTGATCATATGCTAGACAAGGGATGGATTATTCATGCCTCCCCTTTTTAGACCATATGGGGTAACTTCCTGACATTGCCATGGCATTTGTAAACTGTCATGGCATTGGTGGGAGTGTATTAGTGAGGACGACCAGAGGTCACTCTCGTCACCCTCTCGGTTTGGGCCAGCTTCTTTACTGCAACCTGTTTTATCAGCAAGGTCTTCATTGCCTGTATCTTGTGCTGACCTCCTATCTCACCCTGTGACTTAGAGTGCCTTAACCATCTGGGAACGCAGTCCAGTAGGTCTCAGCCTCATTTTACCCAGCCCCTACTCAAGATGGAGTTGCTCTGGTTCAAACACCTCTGACAATATCATTGATCAGAGAAGCCAGTCCTACTGCACAGACTGGGGTGAAACATCTGATCATAGGCTCTCAGCATGTTCTCTGCTTCTTTTGCATAGTGGTTGTTATAAAATCATTAATTTGGCTGGCATGGTGGCTCATGCCTATAATCCCAAGACTTTGGGAGGCTGAGGTGGGCAGATCACCTGAGGTCAGGAGTTCGAGACCAGCCTGGCCAATATGGCGAAACCCCGTTTCTACTAAAAATACAAAAATTAACCAGGCGTAGTGACAGGTGCCTGTAATCTCAGTTATTTGGGAGGCTGATGCAGGAGAATTGCTTGAACCCCGGAGGTGGAGGTTGCAGTGAGCCGAGATTGCTCCACTGCCCTCCAGCCTGGGCAACAGAGTCTTGCTGTATCTCAAATAAATAAATAAATAGATAAATAAAATTATTAATTTTCCATAGAATTATTTGTACTATTCTACAGACTGAATGTTGTGTCCCCTCACATTCACATGTCAAAATCTTAACCCTCGAGGTGATGGTATCAGAAAGTAGGGCCTTCGGGAGGTAATCAGGTCATGAGAGCAGAGCCCTCATAAGTGGGATTAGTGCCCTTATTTAAAAAAACCCAGAGAGCTGCCTTGCTCCTTCTGCTATGTGAGAATACACTGAAAAGTTAGCCCTCTGCAACCTAGAAGAGGGCCCTCACCAGACACCAAATGTGTCACTGCTCTGATCTAGGATTTCCCAGCCTCCAGAACTGTGGAAAATAAATTTCTGTTGTTTATAAGTGACCCAGTCTATCATAGTGTCTTCTAGCAGCCAAACAGACAAAGATAAACTAGACTGTAAGCTCCCTGGGGAGGCCTGGAATAGTGACTGCCCTAATACAGTGCCTGGGGCACCACAGGCATGCCAATATCTGCTGGATCTCACATTGTTCTTACTGATCTTGACACTGTTTTCCATCTTCAGGGGCATGGCAAGTGCTAAGAACCTAGGCAAAGTAAATTCATTTGAGTACAGCCATTGGACGGTCCCTGGCACAAAAAAAGGGGCAAAGTTATTAGCTGCAACACACTCTTCAAAAACCACCAGTGGCCGGGCGTGGTGGCTCACGTCTGTAATCCCAGCACTTAGGGAACCTGAAGCAGGTGGATTGCCTGAGGTCAGGAGTTCGAGACCAGCCTGACCAACACGGAGAAACCCTGTCTCTATTAAAAATACAAAATTAGTCAGGCACGGTGGTGCATGCCTGTAATTCCAGCTACTCAGGAGGGTGAGGCAGGAGAATCGCTTGAACCCTGGAGGCGGAGGTTGCGGTGAGCCGAGATTGTACCATTGTACTCCAGCCTGGGCAATAAGAGCAAAACTCCATCTCAAAACAAACAAGCAAACAAACCCACCACTATAGTTCCCAACTGGTGGGCATCAGTATTTATAGAGAACTGTGGACGAGTGCTAAACTGCACAGCCCTGCTCATTCATACAGACATTAATATTTTTCGTAATGTCATCTCTAGCTATGAAAAGAAATTGCCCAAAGAATACTAGATTTGGTGCTAGTGTACTGATACCCAGATTTTCAAACTGAATGCAAATAAGATCAAGGACTATTTCTTCTACTTCCTTTGCAGCCAAACCCAGCACTTTGCTCCTCCTAGCAAAAGGAATTGGGTGGGGACGGTGGGGCAGTACATTTTGCAATAACTGACTATTATCATTCTCTCACTGTTTCTTTGTTCTTTAACACTTTTGCTTACACAGACCCCCTCCCTCACTCCACCTACCCCCAAAGTCTTCTTGGTCTAGTTTCAGGTCTCCTGCTGCTAAGATGCTCAGGCTTTTTATGTTCTTATCTGCTGCCAGATAAGGAGTGGGATGCTCTCTCTCTCTCTCTCTCTCTCTCTCTGTGTGTGTGTGTGTGTAAAGGAGTGGGGAGGAGGTCTTCAACTTTGAAGATGGAGGAGGGAAACAGGAAGAGGATTCTTCCAAGGTTTAGTCTCTGGGTAAAGTAACTGAAAAACAATTCATCCTTTCACACTGAAAAAACCTACCTCCTGCTGGTATATCTCCTTTATGGCCTTATGCTACATAGCTGGCTGTCTCCTTCCCATGCCTGGCTCACATGACAAGCTCCCTTCTTTTCCCTTAGCCTGGGTAGGTGCTGGCACAAGGAAAGGGGGAGGAAGATAAACCTGCCCTGTCACAGGGGCTTTTGTGAAATGCACAGGGAGTATACAGCAGACAGAGGCAGAAATCCACCTTGACTAATTGACTGCTAGATTGAGAAAAGTTAGTTAAATAGCACCTATTTCCTACAGACTCAGAAACATTGAAGTATTTATTAGCTGATGGGAGCAACACAGAACTTAAAAAATAGAACCACTCATCATTAGAAAGATATGAGATTACCTGCTTGAACCCAGGAGCCAGAGGTTGCAGTGAGCCGAGATTGCGCCACTGCACTCCAGCCTGGTCAACAGAGCGAGACTCCATCTCAAAGCCAGCTTAAAAACACATCAATCTGGCCAGGCGAGATGGCTCATGCCTGTAATCCCAGCACTTTGGGTGGCCGAGGTGGGCAGATCACCTGAGGTTGGGAGTTCGAGACCAGCCTGACCAACATGGAGAAACCCCATCTCTACTAAAAATACAAAAAAAATTAGCTGGGTGTGGTGGCGCATGCCTGTAATCCCAGCTACTTAGGAGGCTGAGGCAGGAGAATCGTTTGAAACCCGGGAGGTGGAGGTTGCAGTGAGCCAAGATTGCGCCATTGCACTCCACCCTGGGCAACAAGAGTGAAACTCTGTCTCAAAATAATAATAATACTAATAATAATAACAACATAATAAGTATACATATAAATAAAAAAATAAAAACATATCAATCTTTAAACTGAACATCTCAACACTTTCAGCAAAGATGTCTTTTCCTTTTCACTTTACGGCATTTGATAAACAATGTTTTCAGAAGAACTTAAGAGTTTGGGAACTCTTGTGTAGTAGAATTCTTCAGAGAAACAGAACCAATGAGATGTATACATATATAGAAAGAGATTTATTATAAGGAATTGGCTCATGTGATTATGGAGGCTGGCAAGTCCAAATGTGCACTACTGGCTGGCAGCCTGGAGACCCAGGAGAGCTGATGGTGCAGATGAAGTTCAAAGGCCGTCTATTGGTGGAATTACCCTTTGCTCGGGAGGCTGATCTTTCTGTTCTATTCACATTTTCAACTGATTGCATGAGGCCCACCCACACTACAGAGGGCAATCTGTCTTACTTAGAGTTCACCAGTATAGTGTTACTGTCATCCTAAAACATCCTCATTTACAAAGAAAGAACCCAGCAGACAACATGTTTAAGTGGGAAGAAAACATAGATGCCACACTGCAGGAGAACTAGGACAAAGCCTGCAAACTGCCTTGCAGAGGTGTCTGATGCCAATAGCATCTGTTTTGTGAGGTGAAAGACACTTTTGCCGTAAGTAGAAAAATAACCCCAAAACCCATACACTACCTCAAGCGTGAAACCTGAAAACTGTTTCAGTAGCTCACCTAAAGAACCTGTCACACCCTCCTGAGGAATCAGCAACATCTACTTAATAGGCAGTCAATGCCCTCTGGCTCTGAGACCTGGCACAAACATTTAAATCTCTCTGCCAGACCCTCTCTTGAGGATACCTACTTACAAAGTAGGGAAAGGGAATTCCCAGTATTCCAGGAAAAGCTATTAGTGCCTCCGTAGCTCCTGGTATTGGTGATGATTTGATTGGCCTGGTATGTCCAAGTCTCCGGCTAAATGGAGCAGGTAAAACGTGTTTGGAAGAGCTTTCTCTAGACTTCAATCGCTTATCAGTGGGCTAGCAAAATAAAGACAGCCGGTAATGGATTTCACCTCCTTCTTTATTGCAAATGCAGCTATTAAAGGCCCCTCCGGCGTGCTCACACTGGCAAGAACTCCCTGGGTTTTGACTTCTCCCTGCCGTGAGGTGCTACCTTCTATGGCATCACAATTCATCATTTAATAGGAATCCTTGTGTGACTGAATCTATTGCCATCTCTTTCCTGTGTCAGAAGCAGCAGAGGGAGCGATTCTGACAGTGGCAGAGAGCCCGAGAATTCTGATTTTGCCTCAGAAGCAGGCTGGACAGGCAGGCTTAATCCTGCACTCTCTGCCTGCCAAGCCCTTATGGATTTAACTAAAGACTAAAGAAGCCAGACCCAGGACTGGAAGGAGCCTCCATGGATTACCTTACAGGTATTGAAACAGTGCCACCCACTTAAGCAGAGGCTTTTTTGTTTGTTTGTTTGCAGAAAAGAACAACAGCAACAACAACAAACAAACAAAAAGGAAATAAGTAGTTAGTAGCAAGAGTAAGAACTTTTTTTTCTTTTAAAATGCTTTTAGATTGTGTTTAAAAGATAAACTGCTGGAAAATTTGGTGACTCCAGTAGTTTGTAGTAGTTTTACTGGAGTCTCAGGCGACACACACAGAAGCAGTCAGTATGATATGAGCATGGTTTTGGAGACACCGTGAGAGTGGGCAGGCCACCCTTTCCTCCCTTTGGTTAGTCCAGTGAACCTCTAAGTAGTTCGTGCTTCTCTTTATGCCCATCAGTCAAAGAGCAAGGCTGACCAAGCCAAGGTGAGACGGTATCTATGTATAATGGAATGAATCGCTGACTGTTGAAAGGATGGCTTATCTCAATACTTAACTATTTTCCTTCCTTTCCTTGGCAGTTTGCTATGCATATCTGCCATGTGAGTGGGGAACGTATGAGTAAGACCAGCAGTTCTCAATCCACTTGTGGAACCTTAAAAAGAAATACAGATGATTGTGCCCTGTATTCAGAGTTTCTGGATGAACTGGCCTGGGGTGAGGCCCAGGCATTCAGTATGAAAATGTGTCTTCCAGTGATTAAAGATTTCTGGTGATTCTACTTGTTGCTTTCTGTTTCTTTATAGGTCTAACCAGGATGATCAAGTCTGGGCAACAGTGAATGTCAGTTCACAACAGTGAAGGCAGAAATGATGGTGGTGATCATTCAGGAGGAGGCCTCTAACCCTGGAAAGAGTGAGGTGGTCAAAACTAATGGAGTTAGCAGTACTAAACGATAAGCAACCGGGTGGGCGTCCTGTACCAGATAGAAATATAGAAAACTCAAGAGAAGCTTGAACAAACAGGGACTTATTTTTCTCATATTATAAACTGTCAAGAAATAGACATTTGCTAGCATTGGTTGAATGGCTTCAAGGAACCCTGGTTCCTTCTGCGTTTTCTCCCGTGCCACTTTGTGTGTGGCATTTGTCATCTTGTGCTTGTTCTCTCATGGGTTCAAGCTGGCTGCTATAGGTCCAGAGAGCACTCTATGATCAGGCAGGAAGGAACAGAGGAGAATTGTGGTAGCGATGGTTTCTTTCCTTTTATCAGAAGCAAAAGCTTTCCCAGACACATCCCTAGCAGACTGCTGCTTATGTCTCATTGTCCAAGACTAGGACACAGCCAGCAGCATCCATTGCCTGACTTGTCATGATGGTTGGACAAGCAGGGAACAGGCCTGTCCTGTTTGCTGCCTAAACATGAGCCATTGGCCAAGGGTCAGTATGTTGCCATCCTGAGCAAAATGAGGGTTTGACAGCGAGGGAGAAGGGAGGATGGTTGTGGGGTTAATAATGAATGGTGTCTGCCACAGATCTCCACTGGGAATTTGAGTTTTCTAGATATTGCGCTTACCATAAACGTGTTAATGATTCTGCGGCTGCATTTTTCCATGGAGGTTCTCTGAGGGTTTTCAGGGGGGAACATTACAAGGCAAAAATTTCAGACAGAGCCTGTCAAGAATCTCCTTCCCTTTCTTAGAGCCTTAGAGGTAAACAGCTGAAAGCTATAGCTGAAGTCTTGCTATGTAATTGCTATTTTCTTTCTTTTTATACTTGTTTTCCACTTTGCAACTATGAACATTTACTTGAAAGGATGGAAAAAGCACACTGCACTGACAACAGCACCATCTTCTGTCCAGAGAAATATCAGCTTCTGAACAGATGATAGTTTTTGGTTATGCAACTGCCTGTGCTTTCTGGACCATGAATGCATGCAAGATTTGTGCATTTAAGAAGCATCTTTTCAGTGGGGTTGGAGCTCTGTGTACCTCTCTCATGTCAACATTGTCATCATTCATTATGTAGTCCTATAGCCCTCACAGTGCCATAGCACCCTTGCCCAGTGCTTCCCTCATGGTAATACAAAAGACTGTCAAGCACCTGCAGCGTGTGCCTTGAAAATCCCAAACAGTGAGTCTGTGCAAACACTTTTTTTCTTTTTTGTAGAGACAGGGTCTCACTCTGTTACCCAGGCTGGAATGCAGTGGTGTAATCACAGCTCACTGCAGCCTCAATCTCCAGGGCTTAAGTGATCCTTTTGCCTCAGGCTCCCAAGTAGCTGGGACTACAGGCACATACCACCACACCCAGCCTTTTTTTTTCTTTTTTTTTGGTAGAGACAGGGTCTCCCTATGTTGCCCAGGCTGGTCTCGAATTCCCGGCCTCAAATGATTTTCCTGCTTCTGCCTCACAGTGCTGGGATTACAGGTAAGAGCCATCATGGCTGGCCCCATGCAAACACTCGTGAAGGAAGGAGACATTTGAGAGAACATTTGTCTGGATCAGCTTCCCTGACTTATGCTTTCTGTTTCCCTTTTATTCTTGCTCCTTTATCCATTACCCTTACTAAGAAGGAAGCAGTGTCCATTTCAAGTTGGGAAAGTGAGAAGAGGCAGAATTAAAGTCAGAGATGCAGCAGAGCAATTCCATCTATAGGTGTACCATTTCAGATCAGAAGGAAATAAAAAAAAAATTGCCATTTTTAGATGCCTCACGGTGAGTTTTAAAACATAAGGTGTAGACAATAGCACCCCTACATTTGAAGTTTGTTGGAACCAGTGTAGTCAGAGCTGTGGGATCCAGAGGTGGAGGAGGGATCTCAGGGCAGAAAATGACTCCTCTGAGCCCTCTGCTGGATATTCCCATCCAGGATGACAAAAGCACAGGCTTTTTTTTTCTTTTTTTTTTTTTTTT
>NW_016818844.1:184540-192119 GCF_001698545.2 Rhinopithecus bieti
TTCCCTGGCACCCAGCCCAAGACTGGTGCCAGAAAAACATCTGTTGAATGAATAAACATTGCTTGGGCTCTTTCCTCTGTGTTTCAATAATACTCTAGGTATTACCTATACACACACTAAAAAATTTTTTTGAGACAGAGTTTGGCTCTTGTTGCCTAGGCTGGAGTGCAGTGGCGTGATCTAGGCTCACTGCAACCTCCACCTCCAGGGTTCAAGCGATTCTCCTGTCTCAGCCTCCCGAGTAGCTGGGATTATAGGCATGTGCCACCATGCCTGGCTAATTTTCGTGTTTTGAATAGAGACGGGGTTTCATCATATTGGTCAGGCTGGTCTCGAACTCCTGACCTCAGGTGATCCACATGCCTCAGCCTCCCAAAGTGCCGGGATTACAGGCATGAGCCACCACGCCCGGAGCACAGGCCTCTTTTAAAAAACTGAACGTATGGCCGGGCGCGGTGGCTCACGCCTGTAATCCCAGCACTTTGGGAGGCCGAGGTGGGCGGATCACAAGGTCAGGAGATCGAGATCATCCTGGCTAACACGGTGAAACCCCGTCTCTACTAAAAATAGAAAAATTAGCCGGGCGTGGTGGTGGGCGCCTGTAGTCCCAGCTACTTGGGATGCTGAGGCAGGAGAATGGCATGAACCCGGGAGGCGAAGCTTGCAATGAGCCGAGATCGCGCCACTGTACTCCAGCCTGGGTGACAGAGCCAGACTCCGTCTCAAACAAACAAACAAACAAACAAACAAACAAATAAAACTGTACGTATTTGTTGCCCCAGGAAACAGAGGATGCGGCTGACTTTGGGTGTAAGGCAGCAGTCCTCAATCTTTCTGGCACCAGGAACCAGGTTTCGTGGAAGACAATTTTTCCATGGAGCGAGGAAGGTGGCGGTGGGAGGGTGGGGATGAAACTGTTCCATCTCAGGTGGTCAGGAATTAGGTCCTCATAAGGAGTGCACGGCCTAGATCCCGCGCATGCGCAGTTCACTAGGGTTCACGCTCCCTTGAGACTCTAACGCTGCTGCTGATTTGATAGGAGGCGGAGCTCAGGTGGTAATGCCCACCCGCCTGCAACTCACCTTCTTCTGTGCAGCCTGGTTCCTAACAGGTCACGGAGGGTCACTGGTTAATGGCCCAGGGGTTAGGGACCCCTGGTGTAAGGGATATGTGAGATAGACTGAAGTAACTAAACTTTGCTACTTTAAAGGGAGGAAAACTCAGACACTCATCCATAGTACACCTGCTTTTGATGTTAAAATAACAGTTTCAACCCTAATTCATCCATGGGTGAAGGAGGGAAATTGCAAGGAATGAGGAAAGAAAACTATTCTAAATCCTATTCACATATGGCTTCCAATGCAACTATTCATCCCCATGAGGATGCGGAGGGGTAGCTGGCTGTTCACACGCTGGATCTCCTGTGTGTATCAAAGCTGCGTATTGTTTCATGTTGAACCAGGCCACAACGATTTCAGCTTGCAAATGTTCATGTTTCAAGGGTAATTATGTCACTAGAAATTTTCCAGCTGATTAACTTAGAATTCTATCACTATAAAATACTGAATTTTCATTCATCCAGTTTCAAGTACTTATTGAGTAACTAACATGCTTTTGGTAATATGTTTGATATTTAGGATACAAATGAATTAAAGCAAAATCCCAATTTTTTTGGGGGGGGGGTGTGTTTTTTGTTTTTTTTTTTTTTTTTTTTTTTGAGATGGAGTCTCACTCTGTCGCCGAGGCTGGAGGGCAGTGGTGCAATCTCAGCTCACTGCAACCTCTGCCTCCAGGTCCAAGGGATTCTCCTGCCTCAGCCTCCCAAGTAGCTGGGATTACAGGCGCCCACCACCACGCCCAGCTAATTTTTGTATTTTTAGTAGAGACAGGGTTTCACCATGTTGGGCAGGCTAGTCTCGAACTCCTGACCTCAAATGATCCACCCACCTCGGCTTCCCAAAGTGCTGGGATTACAGGCGTGAGCCACTGCGCCCGGCCAAAATCCCAATTCTTAAGAGGCACATAAGTAGTTGCAGAAACTACACCTCCATCATTCATACAACCATAATTTACTGAATACCTACTATGTGCTAGACTTCGGGAGCACAGAAATTCTACAGGCAGTACACTGGACGTGGCAATTGTATATTTTTCTTCCTTGATGTTTTGGAGATATTGCAGAAAAGTGCACAGCCTTTGAGTCAGACAGCTCTGCTGCTTTTTTCATCCTGTGATATCAGGGCAAGTAACTCAACCTCTCCTAGCTTCAGTTTCCTCATCTGTAAAATAAGAAAAGTAAAAACACTTCGTTTATGAGTTGTTTTGAGGGTGAAGTGCAATAATATATACAGATAGATATTACCATGTCTGGTCTTTAATAAGTGTGGTAACTATAGCCATTATTATTACTACAATTAAAAGTTTGAGGAAGGCCGGGCATGGTGGCTCACGCCTGTAACACTTTGGGAGGCTGAGTTGGGCAGATCACTTGAAGTCAGGAGTTCAAGACTACCCTGGCTAACATGGTGAAACCCCGTCTCTACTAAAAATACAAAAATTAGCTGGGTGTGGTAGTGCACACCTGTAATCCCAGCTACTCAGGAGGCTGAGGCAGGGGAATCGCTTGAACCCGGGAAACGGAGGTTGCAATGAACCAAGATGGCACTACTGCCTTCTAGCCTGGACGACAGAGAGATGCCTTAAAATTTGGGTCTTCATAGAAGAGTGGGAGATGGCTATTCACTAAATAAGTGTTACTGGGCCGGGCATGGTGGTTTACGCCTATAATCCCAGCACCTTGGGAGGCTGAGGCGGGTGGATCACCTGAGGTCAGGAGTCCGAGACCAGCCTGGCAAACGTGATGAAACTTGGTCTCTACTAAAAATACAAAAATTAGCTGGGCGTGGTGGTGGGCGCCTGTAATCCCAGCTACTTGGGAGGATGAGGCAAGAGAATCACTTGAACCCTGGAGGCGGAGTTTGCAGTGAACTGAGACTGTGCCATTGCACTCCAGCCTGGGTGACAGAGTGAGACTCAGTCAAAAAAAAATAAAAAATAAAGCGTTACTGAAGTGTGATATGTCTGGGATGAGGTACTGGCATGAGTATAATAACAGACAAAACCTCATACCCCATGCCTAGCCCTCATATTGCTTAGAGGGGAGGAGTGGGGGGTAGAGAAATAGCTTGCAATTACAACGCAGTGTGACCATTGCTGTATTAGTGACATGCCAGGATGTTTGGGGAATTTGAAAGAGGGTCACCTAATTTAGCTGGGGTGTTGGTGACAGGAGAAAGGTATTAAGAAATGACTTTCTGGAGAGAGAACATTTGAACTTTGTCTTGAAAGAAAAAAGTAAAAGTCAGGTGGAGAAGGGGTAAGCGCTTTCCAAAAGAGAGAAAGGCTTTTGAAAACAACAACAACAACAACAACAACAAAAAGAAAATTGAGAGCACACATGTTTTAGGGACTTCAACATTAAGGTATATATGTCAGGAGTGTGAAGATGGAGAATTAGGCAGGCATTCCATCTTGAGGCATCTTGGATGACATGCTAAGAAACTCAACCATGATTCTGAGGGCTCTGGGTAGCCAATGATCTAATATTAGGAAGATCATCCTAGGGCCAATATGGAGTATGCATTACATGACTGGTGCATTAGGAATGGCTTCTTAGAGAGGTGCCTTGAAATTTGGGTCTTTATAAAGGAGTAGGAGATGACTGACTATTCACTCAATAAGCGTTGCTTAAATGTCATAGAGCTGGGAGTGGGGTAGGAGGTGATTGCTATTATCTTGGCAAGAAATGAGGAGGGTCTAAAACTGAGGTCTTAGTGGGGCACAGAGAGGAGGACCACCGAGAGATTTAGAAAGTCACATGGATAACTTTGAGGAGTGATTGCATGTGAGAATCAAGTAAGAGTAGGAAGTCTATTGCTTCTCAGGTTGTTGACTTGGGCAATTTGGCAATGATGGCCATTCCCCTAAATAAGGAATTCCTGGGAAGAAGTATATCGGTGGGGAGGAATGATGCTGGGGGGAGGGATGAAGGGAATGAGGTTAGATTTGTAAAAGTGGAGACTGAGAATGATGTCCTGAGTAATATTCAAATGAAGACGTGTGGTAGGCAGTTGGAGAAATAGGTTTGGAGCTATCTCCTAAGGATAAGTCTCAGGAGAGAGACATTGGCTGGAGATACAGATTTTTTTCATCATTAGCATGTAAATGGTAATCAGATCTATAGTGTTAATGAAGTTATTCAGAGAAAATTTACAGAGTGAGGAGAAGAGAGACCTGAAGATAAAACCCTGGAAATATCACTAGGGAAAGGTCAGGAGGAAAAATAAGATGCTGAAAGAGATGGAAAAGAAACAGCTGAGAAAGCAGAGAAAAGAAAGAACAGGAGGAAGTCATTGATGAAAACCAGAGTGAGACAGTGTTTCAAGAAATAGGAAATACTCCACAGAGTCCATTCAGGTAAGGACGAAAAAGGGCAGCTTTGGCATTTAGGAGATCGCTGCCCACATTGGTGAATCAGAAAAGTGCTGTTGTGGGAAATATTCCAAGAGAGAAGACAGTGCAAACATGTTGTGGGTAAGGAGGGAAGTTCCATATGCCTGGGACAGGGGGCAGAGTAGGGGGATCGGGTTATGAGGCCAACTGCCTTTTCCCCAATCTCAATAAGCCTTCAATGCCACGCTCTGCAGTTGGGCTTTATTCTGTAGGCAACAGAGAACAAAACACTTAGGCCAACTTTTTTTTTTTTTGGTATAAGTCATTTAGTCATTTTTCAAGATTGAGGTAAACTTTTTTTTTCTGAGACTGAGTCTCACTTTGTCGCCAGGCTAGGCTGGAGTGCAGTGGTGTGATCTTGGCTCTCTGCAACCTCTGCCTCCTGGGTTCAAGCGATTCTCCTGCCTCAGCCTCCCAGATAGCTGGGACTACAGGCATGTGCCACCACGCCCAGCTAATTTTTTGTATTTTAGTAGAGACGGGGTTTCACTGTGTTGGCCAGGATGGTCTCAATCTCCTGACCTCGTGATCCGCCTGCCTTGGCCTCCCAAAGTGCTGGGATTACAGGTGTGAGCCACTGCGCCCGGCTGATTGAGGAAAACTTTCTGCAGAGCAAAATGCATAGATCTTAAGGGTTCAGTTCAAAGAGTCTTGACAAATGTGTAACCAACACGCTGATCAACATAAAATATTTTCATCACCCCAGAAAGTTGCCTTGTGCCCAATTCTAGTCAAATCTCTACTCCTATATGCAACTATTGTTCTCATTTCTATCCTTCAGATTACTTTTTTCTATTCTTGGATTTCATATAAATGAAATCACGAGGATGTAAACTTTGTGACTGGCTTCCTTTGTTTAACATATTGTTTCTGAGACTTATCTATGTTGAGTGGATTAGCAATTCATTGTCTTATTGCTGGGGGCATTATTATATAGATAGATCACAATTTTTTATTCATTATTCTATTTGATTCACATGTAGGTTGTTACCTAACACCTACTAGGTTGTTAAAAGCTTTTGGCTATAATGAATAATGTTGTCAAAAATATTCTTCTGCAAGCCTTTTTTTTTTTTTTTTTGAAACATGTTTTCATTTATTTTAGGTCATTGCCTAGGGGTGAAATTGCTGAATCATAAAGTAGCTATATTATAACTTTACAAGAAACAGTTTCTAAAGTGATTGTACCATTTTCATGCCCACCAGTAATATATGAGGATTCCAGTTGCTCCACACCCTTAGTCTTTGCCGTTTAGTGTTTTCGAGCTTTTAAATGTTAGCCATTCTTATCAGTATGAAGCGGTATCTCATTGTGGGTTTAATTTGCATTTCTCTGATGACTAATGATGTTGAACACTTTTCCAAGTGCTTATCATTTGTATATCTTCATTTGTTAAGTGCTCAAGACATTTGCCCATTTATATTTGTTAGATATATGTTGAGAGAAATGATAGCTGTCTGCCCATTTTATGTTGAAGGTAATTGATACTGACACATTTTTAAAGGGCTTAAAATAGAACCATTTATGCATTTTGTTAAAGAAAAACTGAATGCCTCTGAAATATGAAAAAAGTCTTGCCTGTCTAATGTCAGATAACCTTAAATTTAAGTCAGATAACTTTAAATTATATAAAAATAACTAAATTTAAATAACTTTAATTTTTATCTTATCCATGATGTTATTATATGTCAAGCTCTTTGAGGTTGGGACCCTGTTTTCTTTATTGACTCAGGGGCAGACCTTTGTGTTTAGTAGCAAAGAAAACCCGTGTCACTGATCCAGTTTGTCTCAAATTGAGCCAGGAACCAAATCCGCACCATGCAGGCTGAGGTGAGGTTTTCTGTTTCTGTAGTTAGCAATGGATGCTGTCAGAAATACAGAAAAGACAGACACAGGTACTATTTTTGAGTTTGCACACGGGAGCACATGCATTGTGTGGGGGGTTCTGCATCCTGGAGTCATCTTGGGCATTTGGTTGTGAGGGCTGGCGTGGGCATCTTGGTTTTAGCTGAATCCTAGCACATTGCCATAGGTACCTCTGAGGCAGGAGAATAGGGCCTGGAGGCAGGGAGCCTAAAAACTTCCTAGAACCAAATCAGATGGGAACACTTCAGCTATGACAGGAAATATCCTCTTCATTTACACAGGGAGTACACCAAGTAAATAACCTTGTAACTTTATTTTATCCTCTTCATTTACATAGTGTGTACACCAAGTAACCAACTGAAACCTCTATAGGTATTTAAACCCCAGAAAATTCTGTAACCAGGCCCCCTTGAGCGGCTTGCTCGGGTCTGCCCCCACCCTGTGGAGTGTACTTTTTCAATTAATCTCTGCTTTTGTTGCTTCGCTCTTTCTTTGCTCTGTTTGTGCGTTTCGTCCAATTCCTGAACCTGGAAACCATCCATCCGTAACACTTCTCACTGCTGGCCTTAGGTCTAAATCATTCTTGTGTTTTCTTGACTTATTTTTAATGCAGATGTCCAGAACCAATTTCAGACCTACTGTGTCAGTCTCTTTGTGGATGGTGCCCAGCATGTAACGTTTGGAAAATAATCTAAAGTGATTGTGATGTGCACCTTCTGTGAACTGGTTTATGCTCACAGGCACGCCTGATTTAGGGTCCTAGGCAGACCAACCTCCAATCAGGAATCGATGGAGGTGGTGTAGATACTACATTAACTTTTAACAGGGCCTCGTTTCTCCTAAAAATAAGAGACCAGGTGGGGTTCTAGGCAGAGTTGGTGGCAGGAACCCAACGGACGCTAAGCTGGACCAAGCCGGGCTACGAGGCCCTCTCTGCGGCCGCGCGCCCGGCTCCGTCGGCGCACGCGCACGCAGGGGCCGGCCGGTCCTGTGCGCACGCATCGCGCACGCCGGCGCCTTCCTTTGGGAGCCCGGACCGGTGGCGCGGGCGCTCGGCAAATGGAGTGGGTGCTCGCGGAAGCGCTGCTCTCGCAGAGCCGGGACCCGCGGGCCCTGCTTGGGGCGCTGTGCCAAGGGGAGGCATCCGCGGAGCGCGTGGAAACGCTGCGCTTCCTTCTGCAGCGGCTCGAGGACGAGGAG
>NW_016818844.1:192625-198664 GCF_001698545.2 Rhinopithecus bieti
TGAGGCCGGGCCCGCCGAGGACTCAGCGGCGCTAGTGGCCGGGCGACTGCTGCCAGTGCTGGTCCAATGCGGCGGGGCGGCGCTGCGGGCCGTGTGGGGCGGGCTGGCCGCGCCTGGGACGTCCCCGGGGTCAGGCCGCGTAGAGGAGAAGCTGCTGGTCCTGAGCGCCCTGGCCGAGAAGCTGCTACCCGAGCCCGGCGGCGATCGCGCCCGCAGCGCGCGCGAGGCGGGCCCGGACGCCAGGCGCTGCTGGCGCTTCTGGAGGACCGTGCAGACGGGGCTGGGCCAGGCGGACGCCCTGACGCGCAAGCGAGCGCGCTACCTACTGCAGAGGGCGGTAGAGGTGTCGGCGGAGCTGGGGACCGACTGCACCTGCGGGCCCCTGGAAGGAAACGGTACCTGCCTCTTTGACCCTCAGCCCAGTGCTACCTACTTGTCTGCCCTGGAGGGGAGCCTTCATGCTTCTGAAAACTAGCTTATCGGGGTCGTCACTCCGATCCATGCAGAATTTGGTTATTCCGGGTTGTTCCCCTAAAGCCTGAAAACCTTTGGAACCCCCTCTCGAGGGTGTTCTCTGAAGTCACAGATCACTGCAGTTGGGAACGTTCTGACCCAGAGCAGGTGGAATACAGCACCCGTGGAATAGTTTAGGAAGATGATGGAGTCCGTGCAAGATTTTACAGACCCAAATCTGCACTATATCGTGGTAGATTCGTCCCAATAGAAACGGTTGATATCTATCAAGTTGAAAGAAAAATTATTTATTATTTATCTGTACTGACCAGTGGATTGAGTCTTGAGTGTTAGAATTAAGCGTCCTAGAGACCATCACACCCTTTTGAAATTTCCCCTGGTAATTAGGAACAGGATTTACTAATATTTGTTAAACATGTTTCTTAAGTCGACCTTTTGAGTGTATTTTTGCCATTCATTTAATAGAATGAGTCAGATTTTATTTTTTAACTTTCTGAGCTGTGCTCCCTGCTATGTGCAAGAGTAAGGAAACAGCAAGGCCTCCCTTCAAGTTGGTATGTTACTGTTGATTGGTTTGACTTCAGTCATGTTAAAATTGCGTTTAAACTATCAAACTACAAAGTAGATCGACTCAAAATTGTCTCAATAGAATATTTCTACTTTTTCAACGGTAGCTGACCATTTATTACAGGTAAAGGATTTTTGTTTGGCTGAAGTTGTGAGGTTATATTTTCAAGTAATTTTAAAACATTAGATGGGTGTGATCATCCCTGAGAGTTTTCACTGGAAAACATTTTAAAAATCATCAAAAGTTAAACATTCATTTATTTGTATGAGTCAGTTATTTTGCAGTTTTTTTTTTTTTTTTTGATGGAGTTTCACTCTTGTCACGCACGCTGGAATGCAATGGCACAATCTCGGCTCTCTGCAACCTCTGCCTCCTGGATTCAAGTGATTCTCCTGCCTCAGCCTCCTGAGTAGCTGGGATTACAGGCATGCGCCACCATGCCCGACTAATTTTGTTATTTATTAATAATTTGTTTATTTTAGTATTTTTGTTTTTTTTTTTAGACGGAGTCTCTCACTGTCGCCCAGGCTGGAGTGCAGTGGCACGATCTCGGCTCACTGCAACCTCTGCCTCCTGGGTTCACGCCGTTCTCCTGCCTCAGCCTCCTGAGTAGCTGGGACTACAGGCGCTCGCAACCACGCCCGGCTATTTTATTTTGTTTTTTTTTTTTTTTGGATTTTTAGTAGGGGCGGGGTTTCACCGTGTTAGCCAGGATGGTCTAGATCTCCTGACCTCGAGATCTGCCCACCTTGGCCTCCCAAAGTGCTGGGATTACAGGCGTGAGCCGCTGTGTCCGGCCAGTTATTTTGCAGTTTTAAGGATGAGCAATGCTGTTTCCATGCTTCCTGCAACTCCCATTTCCTCTGTTACAGAAAGCAAATCCTGTGGCCTCTTCTAAGGAAATATTTTGGGACTTACCCCTATGTCTTGACATAATGTATCTCAGTTATATAATAAAATATATTGTCACAGTTAAAATTTTGGTTAAATGCATGTTCAGCATTTATAAGGTTATGACTGTAAATGCTGCTCACAGGTGATCTATGTAGGAAACTGATCATTTTTCTCTTCCTGCAAGTTTTTCATGTAATTTTGACGTTTTAAAATGTGTTTGGTTCTTTCTATACTTACCACGGATTCCTTCTTAAATTCTTAACCAGTTGACTAAATCTTTCCTCTACAGAATCAGATCATCAGAGGTTTTATACGTTTTCCTAAAGAAGCTTCTCTCAGAGTCCCCTTACATGCCCAGATGTGGCAGGTTTCTCCCTGTGCCTGGTGCACAGACCTCACGCTTACCCTGGGATTCCCTTCACCTGGGTGTGCTGTTGGATCTCATTTCCTGTAGTTCCTATTTTTCTCTTTTTTGCTTTACTCACTTGTCAGTGCAGTGCATTCTCTAGCAGTTTCCTGAAATAGGATTTTTTTTGAGGTCTTGTTTGAGAATTCCATCAAATGCTCCTTTATGTCTGCCATCATGTTTTTCTCTCATTTCCATTTGACACTTTTGGAGTTTCTCTCCTGAAAATCCCCATCTGCTCATCTGTTTATGCATATTGTTTACCTTTTCCATGAGATCTTTTAGCATATTAATTATAGTTACCTGCAAGTTTGATACCCGGACCATCCAAGTTTGGCTTTGTTATCTGTTGTAGTGTTTGGCTATGGAGTTGCTTTTTTTATGTCTTACTGTAATAACAGTAGAGATGGAAGTAAATATTTCTGCCTAGGGATAGGCACCCTTACTTTGTGGCGTTGAGTTAGTCTAGTTTGTAGTTGAGCTGGGTTTGGCGTTGGTTGCTATATTTGTTTTCAGTGCACTCTACAAACTTTTCCCAGGTGGATTTTGTGGCTACTTGCTTAGCTGAAGCCTGGAATCCCAGCAGGTTTTTCTCCAGCCTGGGAGGCCTGTGCCACAGTTGGAGGTCTTCAGTCAAGGCTTTGTCCATCCCTCGGGTAGACTGCTGATGCTTGTTCCTTGGTGCAAGAGATGAGGCAGGGGCTTTTCATTTCTTCCACTGCGGCCTTGTATTAGGCCCCATGTGTCTGAGCATCAGCATTCCTGCTCTTTCGCTGTCTCTGCTCCCTCTCCAGTGGCAATAATCATTGCCACCTACTTAGGGGTGGGTTTAGTTTCCTGGCCCTCACCTGTGGCAGCTGCATCCGGCATGTGTCTGTGGTAGGTCTTGGGTGTAGTGTCCTGCCCTCCTGCAGCAGCTGCAGACCAGCTTTTTGTCAGTGCAGGATATCTGGCAGTAGGGGGTTTTCTTCCCCTTCCACAGCATAAGATGCATTTGCCTTATGTCAGTGCAGGGTGAAGGGAGCAGGTTTTCTGTTCCTGCCCTAGAGGCAGCCAACTTTTGCCTGGTATGAAGTCAGGGACAAGGGTGAAAGTGTGGGGGGGGGTTCCTGCCCCTCCACAAGGGGCAGACAGCTTTGACCTCCTGTCGGAGAAGGATCCAGAGGGGCAGGCATGTTTTGGCAGTTGATCACCATCTTGTACTCCTGCAGGGCATGGCTGGGCCTCTATAGTTAGTGCTGCTGCCCTAGGTGCCTACTCTGGGGATCTCCTGCCCTGGTCACAGTCTCTCTTGAGAGCACCAGGGCAGGCTTGAAGAAAATTGCTGGTAAATGGATGTGGACTCCTTCAGCAAGCTGTCAGGCTAGCCCACCTTGGTCTTTAAAAACTTGTCAAAATGCCATTTTTAAAACTGCTTTTTGGGTGACCATGTCTTCCTCCTGCGCCAGAGGTAGAACAGTTTGTGTGGCCTTTCCATTCTTGGAGCGGCTTCCTTCCTTTTGGAATTCAGACCACCTGGTTGCATTGTGACCTTAGCTCTGATGCTCCCCCCACCCACCGCACAACAGTTTAGGATTTTGTAGACTTTTTAGCCTTTCCTCTTTGTATGACAATAACGATCTCCTGTGGTTTTCTATATCCTAATCAGCAGCTGAAACCATACATGTCTACATGCCTTTATTTTGTCCTCACATTTCATTGATTTTTTGACTGAGGGTAGAATTCGAGCCTGGAAGATATTTCCATGCAAAATTTTAAAGGTATCTATTGTCCCAGAAGCTAGAGCTTCCTCTGTTGAGAAATCTGAAGCCGTTCTGAATCCTGTTTGTTTATACAGGAGCTATTTTTCTCTATGGAAGTGTGTAGGATCAGTGGCTCTAGCATTCTGAAATTTCACAGTTTTGATAGGTGTCTATTTTCATCCTTATGCTGGGCACTTGCTGGACTTCCTATGCAATCTGGAAATCATGTTCTTCAGTTCTGGGAAATTTTCTAGAATATTTTGTGGATAATTTCGTCCTTTTCTGTTTTCTGTTTTTTTTTTTAGATAGTGAACTTACTGGACTTTCTTGAAAGCATCTTTTCTCTCCTAAGGATTTTCTGTGATTTTGGATTGAGTTTTTTTTTTTTTTTTTTTAGACAAATCCTCGCTCTTGCCCAGGCTAGGGTGTGGTGGCGTGATTATAGCTCACTATAGCTTCAAAATCCTGGGCTCAAGTGATCCTTTCATCTCAGCCTCCGGAGAAGTGGAGATGATAGGTGTGTACCACCATGCCCTGATAATTTTTTAAATTTCCTTGTAGAGACAGGGTCTTGCTATGTTGTACCAGGCTGTTCTCAAGCTCCTGGTCTCAAGCAATCCTCCTGCCTCAGCCTCCCAAAGTGTTGGGATTACAGGCATGAGCCACCATGCCTGGTCAGAATGTCCCCTTTTTAATAATATCCTGTTCTTATAACAGTACTGTTTTCTTAAGAGATTACTGAAAGCTTTTTTAAAAGTTTTCTTTTTTTTTTTTTTTCTCCAATTTCCTCCTCCTCCTCCATTTATTTTGGTCTTGATCTTTAGTGTAGAGGTTTCCCCAACTGTCTGATGATTTTAGATCCCTGTTTATGTTTAAGGATAAGAAATCAAAATTGGGTTTAAAGCTCTAAGCCCATGAGTAGTGCTGTTGACTGAACTTCACCATAAGGTGATTTGGCCAAGCCATTTCACTAGGGAATCTCGGATGTATTTTCAAGTCTTTCCTCCTGGGCTGGCCAGATTGTGCAGAGAACATCTTCGGTTGTCTGATGCATAGTGAGGGCCTGGCCAGTAGTATTCTGGGACCTGAGGGGACAGGTAGAAAGGAGTCTCAGCACCCAGGGTGCACACATGTTTGCTGAATCCCCTTTGTCAGTAAGACAAATGTCTGCTGTGTCCTGTGCCTCCCAATTTGGAGACCCACTATTTTACCTTCTCCAGAAAAGCAGTTCTAGTCTTTTTGCTGTTTAGGGCATAGGAAAGGGGCCTGGGGATGTGACTGTTTCTTAAACACTGAACACATGCTCTTTAGTTTGGCCTCGCTTTTCACTCCACTTACCAGAAGTAACTTTTGCAATCACTTCCTTTGGTTCAGGGGGATTTTGCAGTGTAAATCAAATTGTTTCCTGGCTTTCCCTCAACTTAAAATTCTCATGACTTGAGTCAACTTGGTTTTCATCTGATTTTCACATTCTGTATTTTACTGCTGTTGTCTGCCACCTGTGTCCTCCATTCTTTTGGGGTTTTGCCCTTGAAAAATCCTTTACTGTTATAGTGAGATTCTTAGGGAGAGAAAGTAGAGTTTATATGTGCAAATCTGCCATTTTTACTCAGAACTCCAAAACAGTAATCCTAGTGTTAAAAAAAAAAATCTCCCTCAGATTCCCAAGCCCCCTCCCCATCCAGGCTCTGATACAGGGGCATCTCCATTATTAGAGAATATATTTGGTAATAGTAGTATTATCTTAAGAACTGCTGTCATTGAGAAACTTATGAAATTTGCAAAGGAAGAACTAATTTTCTTTTTTAAACCATATCAGGCCCAAGTCTGTTTTGGTGGTCTGAGAAGAAAAAAGATGAACTTCTGAAGTTTTGGGAAAATTATATTTTAATTATGGAGACTTTAGAAGGAAATCAGGTAAGTGTTTTTCTATTTTAGCAAATCCTACAGTAGAA
>NW_016818844.1:200570-216749 GCF_001698545.2 Rhinopithecus bieti
AAAAAAAAAAAAAAAAAAAAAAAAGAACACAATTTAAAATAGCCACAGAATTTTCTATAATTTAGAGATATGGTTAATTTTTTAAACTGTTGATGATGGAAAATTTCAAACATTTATAGAAGGAGAAGAGTGTGTGTGACACACCTACCACTCTCTTTAATAATGATCCCTTCATGGCCAGCCTTGCTTAGTCTATCCTATGTAGCCTTTCCTGCGCCGTTCTCACTAAATGGTTTTGAAGCAAATCCCTAGATGTCCTATCATTTTATCTGTGAATATTTTAGCACATTTCTTTAAAAGATAAGGACTTGTTGATAGGGTTTCAATGATGACATAGTCTGTGGTTTTAATAATTGCTCTTTTTTTTTTTTTTTTTTTTTTGAGATGTGGAGTCTTGCTCTGTTGCCCAGGCTGGAGTGCAGTGGGATGATCTCAGCTCACTGCAACATCTGCCTCCCAGGTTCAAGCAATTTTTTTGCCTCAGCCTCCCGAGCAGCTGAGATTACAGGCATGCGCCACCACACCTGGCTAATTTTTGTATTTTTAGTAGAGATGGGATTTCGCCATGTCGGCCAGGCTGGTCTCAAACTCCCGAGCTCAGGTGATCCACCTGCCTCGGCCTCGCAAAGTGCTGGGATTACAGGCGTGAGCCACGGCGCCTGGCCAATAATCGCTCTTTGGTATGAATATATCTTTTTAACTGCTTCCCATTCTTACTCACTTAGTATATCTTTTCCAGTGTTTGTTAGAGTTACTTTTTTTAAGTTTTCAGTTATTGTTCTGTATCTTGTACTTCTTAGGAAGAGAAAATTCCAGGATATAATTTCAAATATTGTTTATAAGCCCTTGATCACTATATTATGAGAGCTTTTTAGGAGCTACACAGGCTGGAGCTTCCTAAATGTATCTTAATACAATTAAGTTTAGATTAATGAAATAGCTAAATGCAGCCCAATAGTGTTTTGGCCTGTGTTCATATGAATGATAAAATGCGACATTATTGTGTTTACACATGAGAATTAACCTGGGTAAATGGTTTTTAGTGCCTACTCTAGATAATTACAACTTGACCCCTTAGGAATTGAGCTTTATTCAGCTGATTGCTGTAGTTGTTTTCTGATACACTGGGATTTTTTCACAGACCATAAGCATCTATAGTTGCACCTGGGGCTAGAATTTAATTGAATCTTGTGACTTCACTTAGGCATTTACCATTAAAACGATGCTCTTATTACCACATTTTGCCCACAGCTCTTGGCAAACCAAATCAAATAGTAGTGACTGATTTTGAAAAATTACCTTTGCTGAAGACTTGAACAGGCATCTTGGTGTAAATTACAAATAATGGATTAATTTATTTATAGAATGTCGTGAGTTAAAAATGCTGAGTATTTTTCTCTAATATAATTAAAAGATATTTCAAAAGAGTTAGAAAAATATCTCTAAGATATTTATTCCATGTTTTTTATTTGCTCACTCATTTATATATTTACTGAATAAATATTTACTTAGTGTCCAGTACATGCTATTAGGTTGGTGCGAGAGTCATTGCAGTTTTTGTCATTTTTTTAATGGCAAAAAACGCAACAACTTTTGCACCAACCTAGTAATTACTGGGGGTAAAATGGTGAGAGCGATGTGGTATTTTTCACCTGACTTTTGTGTTTTCCATGAAAAAATAGTTTGATTGTAAGGTATATGAGGGGAACAGACAAGGAGCTGATGAAATGGACTAATGGGTGAGTGGGGTAGTCAGGGAAGGCCTGTCTTACGATGACATCTAAGCTAAGAGTCCAGGCTGAGGAGGCACCACCTGGGGCGCAAACCCTGAGATGGGAGCAGCTGTAGGAGGCAAAACAGAAGGACCAGTGAGGCTGTAGCAGAGTTGGTGTGTGGAGCAGGGGATGAGGTTGGAGTGGCAGTCAGGGTCAGTTCATGCCTTGTTTGGACTTTATTCTAAGAACAATGAGCAGATGTTGAAGGATTTTAAGCAGAGGCGTGACAATTTCATATTTCTGTGTGAAAAATGGATTGAAGTGGGATAAGAGAAGAATTAGTTGAAACTATTCCAAATCTGAAGTTCCAACCTGCATGCGTGGGGTAATATTTAATCTTTGTACACTGTAGCAGTTATAGCATTTATTTACAGTCTTTCTTATTTTTTCAAACCTCTGCCTCCCAAGTTCAAGGGTTCAAGCGAGTCTGTGTCTCAGCCCCTAACCACCCCCCTGCCCCAGTAGCTGGGATTACAGGCATGTACCACCATGCCCAGCTGATTTCTGTGTTTTTAGTAGAGATGGAGTTTTGCCATGTTGGCCAAGCTGGTCTTAAACTCCTGGCCTCATGTGATCCACCTGCCTTGACCTCCCAAAGTGCTGGGATTACAGGCACAAGCCACTGTGCCTGGCCCATTTACAGTTTTTCAAAATGAAGCTGCCTGAATACGGAATACTGAATACCAAAATTATTTTGGTTAACATACTCATATGTGACTAAAAACAGGCTGGGTGCAGTGGCTCCTACCTGTAATCCCAGTGCTTTGGCAGGCTGAGGATGGAGGATCACTTGAACTCAGGAGTTCAAGACCAGCCTGGGGAACATTCTGAGACCACGTTTCTAAAAAATATTTTAAAAATTGTCTGGGCATGGTGTTGCGTACCTGTAGTCCTACTAGGAAACTGCTCAGGAAGCTGAGGCTGGAGGATCACTTGAACCCTGGAGTTTGAGGTTGCAGTGAGCTAGAATTTTGCAACTGCACTGCAGTCTGGGTGACATAGTGAGAACCTGTCTCTCAAAAAACAGTAACAAAAACTTTTTTGTAGTGTTATAATGAAGTTATTGTGTTTGTCTGTACATGTATTTATTTACGAGTATGTAGTCTTGATGGTGAAACAAAGACAGAAGCAGATGTCAACATTAGATGTTTATTTCCACAGGATGCTGGCTCTTTCACCCATCCTGGCATATGTGTATTTATAAAAGAATGTTTGAAAGTGAAAACAAAATCCTGACCAAAGAAGGTGTTATCCATTTTTTGGAGCTGTATGAAACAAAGATTCTTCCATTTTCACCAGAATTTTCTGAGGTAATGACAGCCTATCCCCTTCCTTCCTCCCATTGTTGAAAGGTGAGAGGTAAAAATACACTAGGGTTCTATATCAGCAAGTAACGTTTTGTTGATTTGCATCCAACAAATCATATTTCTCTAAACCCAGCTTTCCTATTTGGAAAAAAGCTTATGTTGTTTCTCAACAAGCCAAAAGGTAGAACTGCCTGCATTATTACCATTGTGAAAAAGTAGTTCTATATTATCAATATTCAGAACAGCGTAAGTCAAGAATCGTAAGCGTAAGTCAAGTTTTCACCATATGAAAACTGGTATAGAAGCTATCAGGTGATGCTGTTCTCACGGTTCTGAGCCACTGATGACTGTTAATCGTTTAGCGATGCTACTTCTCCAGTTCTGACTCAATGAATTGCTGTTGTCTACTATGATTGCCTTCTGAGCAATATTTATTAGAATCTATACTTCCATTTGTCAGGAACTACACAAGGCAGAGACGGTGGGAGTTAGAGCTATGATTTTAAGTTTTATATTTACAGTGCCATATGAGTCCCATGATGACTTCCTTAGGTAATCTACTTCTCATTTAGAGGTGACAGAAGTCAATTTTTTTCTTCTTTTTCTTTCAATAGGTTTTTTTCTTTTCTTTTTTTTTTTTTTTTGAGATGGAGTCTCACGCCTGTCGCCCAGGCTGGAGTGCAGTGGCGTCATCTCGGCTCACTGCAGCCTCTGCTTCCCAGGTTCAAGTGATCCTCCTGCCTCAGCCTCCCGAGTAGCTGAGATTACAGTTGGGCACCACCACACCTAGCTAATTTTTGTATTTTTATTAGAGACAAGGTTCTGCCATGTTGGCTAGGCTGGTATCGAACTCCTGACCTCAAGTGATCCACCTACCTTGGCCTCCCAAAATGCTGGGATTACAGGCGTGAACCATTGTGCCTGGCTGCTTGCTGCTGCTTTTTTTTTTTTTTTTTTTAAAGAATGATTGAATTTATTTCTCAGATAGTGATACAATTTTTTTTTTTTTTTTTTGAGACAGAGTCTCACTCTGTTGCCCAGGCTGGAGTGCAGTGATGTGATCTTGACTCACTGCAACCTCTGCCTCCTGGATTTAAGGGATTCTTATGCCTCAGCCTCCCAAGTAGCTGGGACTACAGGTGCACGCCACCATGCCTGGCTCAGTTTTGTAATTTTAGTAGAGACAGGGTTTTGCCATGTTGGCCAGACTGGTCTCAAACTCCTGGCCTCAAGGGATCCACCCGCCTCAGCCTCCCAAAGTGCTAGGATTACAGGTGTGAGCCACCACACCCAACCTAAGTCAGTTTTTTCTAATTGTTTTAGTATGTGCTATGCTGTATTGATATGCATCATGTTTCTACATTCTATTATTTGTGTACTTCATGTAAGCTTGCTTTTCTGACCAGTATCTAATAGTAATTTTTGAGTATAATTTTTTCCTCTTTATCCTCTAGACATAGGGGCTTAAGTTTTCTCTTGAGTATCTTTTTGGTTTTTCTGTCATTACCTTTATTTTCTAGCATATGTTTCTTCTTTGGATTCCTTCCTTCTTTCTTGACCCAACACATGAACTCTCTTCTTGGTATGGCATACATTTTAATCAGGTGGGAACATTCTGTACTTACTTGGTTTTTCTGGTAGAATTAAGCTTCCTCTCCAGGACCATCAGTAAATTTAGCCTGCAGCATAAGAGATCAGCTTTGCTTATAGCAGGTCTTCTGTAAGCCTGTGTAGGATGTTCAGTCAGGGAAGCTGACTTCAAAATTGCATTTACAACTAAGTTTCAATTATGTGTCTTTTTTTTTAGTTTATTATTGGACCATTAATGGATGCACTTTCAGAGAGCTCTCTGTATAGCAGGTAAAGAGACATTATGTTATGATGTATTTGATACATTTTCATGTTAGGAGACCTGACCAGATTGTTTAATGCATTTGGCACATACGGTATGTTGCTGAATAGACAGTCAAGTTTTTCTTATTGTGTGGTCCTTTTCCTGTTCGTTATTCTTGCATTCTGATTTGCACCAAGTGTTTCTCCTTTCTTTTTTCTTGTTTCCTTTTTTCTGCCTTGAGCTCCTCTATTCTTGGGCTGTTGGAAACTGTCTTCTGTAGCTCACTTTCTTCTCCCTACTGCTGCTTTCTGCCCTCTTGGAAGTTGTAATGACTTTGGCTAACCAGTGCTTTAAACTTATTTTCCTTTTTCTTTTAACTTAGTTTCACACAGAACAGTCTTGAGAATAATCCAAAGAATTCTCATTTCCCTTTCATCCATATTCCCCAAATGTTAATATTTTACTGCATTTGCTTGATCGTTGCATCTCCCTGTGTGTGCATCTTTCTTAGCTTTGTCTACTGACCAGACTTACTTATTTATCTTTTCCGATGCCTGTCTATGCGTCCATCCATCCATCCATATTAAGAACCATGAATTCACACCAGGACGTCCAATTTCAGTTCAGTACTGCAGGGTTCATTCTAACCTTTTCCTTTCCATATCTGGCAGTGGCTGCTGTTATTCATCCTGTCTCTACTTACAGGCCACAGTTATATTTTGAAAAGGTTGACAATGAGAAGTTTGTCAGGATTGTACCTTAGCCTCATTTTTTTGAGCATCATTTATGACTCTTGAATTCTCATCATCAAAAATCTCCTCTGTTCTTGAAATTGTTATCTTTCTAATATTAACTAAATTTATAGTTGCGTCTTGAAACAGAGCTACATCACCCCACCAGCCAATTTCTTGAAACATTTTTAATTAGTCTGTGCCACATTATATTAATATTTAGTCCTGTTTAATAATATTGAAAGAGCATAGCAACACTTGATTTGCCAATTATTTTTAGTTTTCAAATAACTCATTACTATTGAATAGTTTTCTGTAGCAGTTAGACAGCTGGAGAGCAGTAAAACCAATGAAAAGATCTTAGTGTTTTCTAAGAGTTGACAAACACATTTATTATGAAATGTCTTCAGTTTTCTAGCACTCTAATGTGTTCAATTAGCAGATAATGTTCCTGGAAGAAACATATAACAGGAAAAATGTGACTTTAGTAGATGTTAACAATTAGATGCTCTTGCAAAAGTAATTTATTACTAATATATGTCTTTGTTATGAATGTTACTTCTTTTATTTTAGACGTAAAGATTTAAAGTCATTGGATTACATGTTGGGAACAATAAAATATAATTTAAAATTATCATTTCAGGCTCTTATTTTTTATGATACTATTTAGCAAGATTTATATATGTGGAAGGGAAAGTGTCACAAAAAGGAAATCCTCAGTATAGTAGGTTATTATCTCACGTCCATTTTCCTACAAGGTCCTGATGTTTCTATAATCAGAAGGATTCTCAGAATTTTACTGAAAAATGAAATGCAGGTTCAGAAAAATAAGACTGATTGTTTTATTGTTGAAAGACTTTTGGGCCATGGTCCATTTAGGCTAGTTTCAGTGTAATCACTTGCAAATAAATGTTAAATATTTGTTTTCCCCCGTCTCTGTTTGTAGGTCCCCAGGCCAGCCGATAGGAAGCTGTTCTCCATTGGGACTGAAATTACAGAAGTTTTTAGTCACGTATATTTCTCTTCTTCCAGGAGACATAAAGAGTATGTGTCAGTAAAGGGTTTTTTAATAATGCATTAGCTTGCAATTTTTTTTTTAGCAAATTAGTTATAAGCACCATCAACTATTATAATAAATATTTTCAAAATGATTTCCTTTTCCAGGATATGCGTATTTTCTCAGAATTATACAGTATCTTTTTTGAGTTCACACTTTAGTCATTGTGTATGACATATTACCAGTATTGGCATGAGTAGCATGGAGGTAATTTTAGAAGGTGTGCTGCAATTTAGCCGTCTTTTCTAATTGTTTACTATTCAGTTTCAAGAATTAGTAAAATATATTCAAGAAATAGGGAACCTGGTTTTAGGAAAAAGTAGTAAACAGAATACTCATTGTGGCAAGTTGTCCCTTTATAGATGCTAACTTAGGAAGATAAGAAAGAAAAAATAAGCCAGGTGCAATGGCTCCCGCCTGGAATCCCAGCACTTTGGGAGGCCGAGGCAGGCAGATCACCTGAGATCAGGAGTTTGAGACCAACCTGGCCAACACAGCGAAACTCCATCTCTTCTAAAAATGTAAAAATTATCCGGGCATGATGGTGTGTACCTGTAGTCCTAGCTACTTGGGAGGCTGAGGCAGGAGAATCACTTGAACTCAGGAGGCGGTGGTTGCAGTAAGTCGAGATAGTGCCACTGTACTCTAGCCTGGGTGACAGAGCAAGACTGTCTCAAAAACAAAACAAAACAAAACAAAAAAACACTTGTTTTATGTAAGACCTTGTCCTAGAGCCATCCCCATTCTTCAGGTTCATTCTAATGAGGTAGGTGGGAAAGCAGAGCACAAAAGCAGTGTGATTTTCGTTTGCTGAGCAGCAGCAGGACCTACTCTGCTTTGTGACTCCTTGTGTTACTCCCACTTTTGTGATTTATAAAGTGAGCCTAGGTATGAAATACGTATTTTTTTCTTTTGTATTTAATCTGGCAAATAGGATGACAAGATGGCCAATAGTAATGTCTATTCAAACGTCAGAAAAAAGGGAAAATATGGTCTGTATATCATGACTTTAAATTTATAGAAAATTGATTGTTTTGATTACTTTTTCTTTAAAAAAATGAGTTAATGGGGAAGATGGGGAAGATAACTATTAGAGTCATTCTCTCTTTTTTTTTTTTGAGATGGAGTCTTGCTCTGTTGTTAGGCTGGAGTGCGGTGGCATGATCTCAGCTCATTGCAACCTCTGCCTCCTGGGTTCGAGCGATTCTCCTGCCTCAGCCTCCCGAGTAGCTGGGACTACAGGCGTGCGCCACCACACCCAGCTAATTTTTGTATTCTTAGTAGAGACAGGGCCATATTGGCCAATATGGTCTCGATCTTTTGACCTCATGATCCGCCCGCCTCGGCCTCCCAAAGTGCTGGGATTACAGACATGAGCCACCACACCCAGCCTAGAGTCATTCATTAGTTTGGTAGATTTCAGGAGTTTAATTAAGCATCTGGGCTGCAGCCACATGGGGATGAATTTGTCAGCCACGTTGCTGCCTCGCATGTCAGTAGCACATGTGAGTGAAATGATGTCGGTCAGGGCTTCCCAGAATTTGAGAGCCGGGTGTTTGTGGTCCAGGACCAGGCATATCACAGATGCTTGGTAAATGTGTTGAGTCAATGCGAAATGGAAACTTGGCCATTGCCATCTTCCCAGTGTCATGAGTGAAGTGTTAGGCAAAAGATGAGATTTACTGGATTTAATTAGTGCAAATGGAAGAAAGAAAAATTGAGGCCAGGAGTTCAAAAAGAACAATTAAAACTTTCATTCACAGTTACTTAGTCATTTTTCAGTCATGTTTCCAGTGAATATGTTTTGTATATTCGGAATGTCTTTCATACTAGGTATTTCAAAAGATAGAAAATACACATAATGTCCTTTTAGGAGCTTCTGAGGATTTCTTAAAAGTCATTCTACAACTATGTGAGAAAACAGACATTTTCACTAACCTCATGAGTTGAGGGTCCTTAACAAATCACACATTAGCAGAGAGGACAGAATGAAGCACTATCCCTTTGTATCTCAAAATGGAAATATAAATGATAGTGATTAAATCCAAGGTAGTCAAGAAACAGCCTATGAGAAAGATGTTACTGTTTGCAGATACTAGAGGCCACTAACCATCAATACTTCCTATCCTGTTTTTCCTTAACATCTCAAATAGAAGAATGGCTTCTAATCATAAGCAATTTATCTTTTACCAGCCAGGTGTGGTGGCTCACGCCTGTAATCTCAGTACTTTGGGAGGCTGAGGTGGGCAGATCACCTGAGATCAGGAGTTTGAGACCAGCTGGCCAACATGGCCAAACCCCATCTCCACTAAAAATACAAAAATTAGCTGGGCATGGTGGCACATGCCTGTAATCCCAGCTACTCGGGAGGCTGAGGCAGGAGAATTGCTTGATCCTGGGAGGCGGAGGTTACAATGAGCCAAGATCGAGCGACTGCACTCCAGCCTGGGCAGCAGAGTGAGACTGTGTCTCAAAAAAGAAAAGAAAAGAAAAAATTACCTTTAAAAAAAAATATAGCTCCATGGGTATCAGAATCCCTATAGTATAGTAGAATACTTACTAAAATAGAAATGAAATTAAATTAACTTTCTTTTACAATGGCTTTATTGAGATAGAATTCACCCTTTTAAACCATTTGATTCAGTGGTGTTTAGTGTATTCACAAAGTTGTACAGCCATTACCACTGTCTAATTCCTGAATATTTTGATCACCCTCAAAAAGAAACCCCAGGCGTAGAAATAGTCACTTCTCATTCTCCTCTACCCGTAGCTCCTGGCAGCCACGAATCATCTTTGTCTTTGTAGATTTGGATATTCTCAACATTTCATATCAGCGGAATCATACAATACGTGGCTTTTTATGTCTGGCTTCTTTCACTTAGCATAGTGTTTTCAAGGTTTATCCATGTTGTGGCATGTATCAGCATTGCATTCCTTTATGTAGCTGAATAATATTTCACTGTATAGATATTTCACATTTTGTTCATTCATTTCATTGGTAGACATTTGGATCGTTTTCACTTTTGACTATCTGAGTAATGCTGTTATGAATGTTCATGTACAAGTTCTCTTGGATATATACCTAGAAGTAGAATTTTCAGTTCTCTTGGATATATACCTAGAAGTAGAATTGCCAGATCATGTGGTCAGTCTGTTTAAGTTTTGGAGGAACTGCCATACTGTTTTCCACAGTGGCTGCACTGTTTTACATTCCCTCCAGCATTGTGGGGGTTCTGGGTTCTCCACATCCTCCCAACTCTGATTATTGTCTGTCCTTTAGATTATAACCATCCTAGTGTGTGGGAAGTGGAGCGTCACTGTGGTTTTCACTTGTATTTCCCTAATACCTAATGGTATTGAGCTTCTTTTCGTGTGCTTATTGGCAACAATGATAATTTAAAACTTTTTCTTTCAGGTAACTTCCTATTGAAGTTTATTCGGAAGATGACAAGTAGGCATTGGTGTGCTGTTCCCATTTTATTTCTATCTAAGGCTTTGGCAAATGTCCCAAAATATAAGGCCCTGGGTATAGATGGGCTTCTTGCTCTCAGGTAATTTACTCTGGATATGTACTTGTACGATTATTTGCCATGACTTTCCATCAATGTATATATTTTTCCCTCTGCTTTAATTGACAGTAAATGGAAATAGTTAATATTGGCATTGGGATGTTTGAGCTCTTAATTTTACATAAGAAAACAATTTAAAAAATACATTATTCATATAGTTGAACTTACTTTGTTTTACAAATTACTAGTTTAAATGTGTACTGATGATATATGCTGTTGAATTTTGACCTCTTTAAATAAGGCCAGTAAGTTTTTTTTTTTTTAATTACATTTGTAGGTAGAAAACTAAAGATAAAATATCAAACAATAATATTTAATAGAAAGTATTTCAAAATGTTGGTAAAAGGAATTTGAGGAGATGAAAAAAAGAAAAAGTATTTCAGTAAATATAAACTTCTTTCAAAGCATCTTCATTTGTAGTTTCTTTTGTTTTTTTTTTTTGTTTTTTTTTGAGCTGGAGTCTTGCTCTGTTACCCGGGCTGGAGTGCAGTGGCGCGATCTCAGCTCACTGCAATCTCTGCCTCCTGGATTCAAGCAATTCTCGTGCCTTCACCTCCTAAGTAGCTGGGATTACAGGTGTGCACCATTACTCCCAACTCATTTTTGTATTTTTAGTAGAGATGGAGTTTCACCATGTTGGCCAGGCTGGTCTCAAACTCCTGACCTCAGGTTACCTGCCCGTCTCAGCCTCTCAAAGTGCTGGGATTACAGGTGTGAGCCACTGTGCCTGGCCTGTAGTCTTAATTTTAAGAGACTTGTTTCATAGTAAAATTGAGCTCTAATAGAGGCCATAATGGGAAATAACGGCTTTGAAATTGTGCTGACTTTCTGCATTAGAAATTGTAAATGTTATAAATCAACTTGTTGATAATCACAGATGATCAGAATTGTCTTTGGGAATACGGAACCACATTTTTTGTGTTTCGATGTCAGGGATGTTATTCATTGCACTATGATCACACATCAGATTCTCCTGAGAGGGGCAGCCCAATGCTACCTTCTTCAAACAGCTATGAATTTGCTAGATGTGGTAAGTTTCTCTTTTGTTACTTCCATTTACAAGTCTTTCTTAGTGAGTGGTTGTACAGAAATGAGTTAACATAGCAGACCTATGATACTACCATTAGAAAGGCCTGCTTGTAAGGTTGGCCCTTGGCTGGCAATGGGACCTTGGATTTTGGGAGGATTTACACTATCCTAACTGCTAAGAGTGGCTTATTGTATCTAAAGTGTTTGTTCATTGTGGTTTATGCTGAAAACCTGCTTTCTTTCTGGGAGTCTGGAATTTCAGTATGTATGAGGCAAAAGGTATCTGCATGACCACGTCCCTGTAAAAGCCTGAGGCACTGAGTCTCTATTGAGCTTCCCTGGTAGACAGACTTTCACTGTGTTGTCACAGCTTGTTGTTGGGGGAGCTAAGCGTGTCCTGGGTGGCCCACTGGGAGAGGATTCTTGGAGCTTATACCTCGTTCCCTTTATACTTTTCCCCTCATCTTCCCCTGTATCGACATTCAAGGAATATATATGGTGAATATTCTGTGCTTTTTACAAAGCGTCAATAAACATTGCTTACTACAGGGGTCAGAAAACTCTTTCTGTGCAGTGCCAGGTAGCAAACATTTTTTAAGCTTTGTAGCTGGCTTTATGATCTGTGTTGAAACTTCTGAACTAAATAAACAGGCGTTGACTATGTTCCAACAAAACTATTTACAAAACAGGCCGTGAGTAGTTTTTGCCAATGCCTGGCCTAGATAGAGCAAGGTATCATCATTCAAGATGCACAACCTTAAGGGAATGAAAGACCTAGGTGGTTTTCTTAGTCGGGGTCATTTTTATGGCATTGAAAATAATCACTTTATTTTTTCTGAGGCAGAGTTTTGCTCTTGTCTCCCAGACTAGAGTGCAGTGGTGCATTCTTAGCTCACTGCAACCTCCGCCTCCCAGGTTCAAGTGATTCTCCTGCCTCAGCCTCCCAAGTAGCTGGGATTACAGGTCACCTGCCACCATGCTAATCTTTGCATTTTTAGTAGAGATGGGGTTTTGCCATGTTGGCCCGGCTGGTCTCGAACTCCTGACCTCAGGTGATCCACCCGCCTTGGGCTCCCAATGTGTTGGGATTACAGGTGTCAGCCGCTGCGCCTGGCCTTACATTTTGATTGAAAGTAATTTCTTCTTATAGAATGGTGTTTTTTTTTGTTTTTTGTTTTTTAAGATTGTGACCATCTTTAAGATAGTAATGTCAATTTTAAGTTTCAATTTTAAGTTAACATGGTATCTTTATGTTAAAAGTTGAGTAATATTTTCTTTTTATTTTCTTTCTTTTGATTTAGCTAATGATATTTGCTTTCTTTTGATTTAGCTAATGATAACCTACTTTAAATAGTATTAATTGGTTGCCTCCACAGTGGTTTTATTCACTTAAACATTCTAATATGAGTAATTTTTAAAACCTTTCCTGCCCTGCCCAGGAAAAAGTGTCACTTTCTGATGTCTCAACTTTTCTCATGTCTCTGAGACAAGAGGAGTCCTTAGGACGAGGAACTTCATTGTGGACAGAGGTGAGATTGAAGATAATTTAATAAAGTCTTTGAGAACTATAAAACATGATTTTCTTAATGAATTTCTGAGTAACCATTTATATAAAATATAATGATTGCTTTGTTATCTGTCAACAGAGACTTTGAAATATTGTATATTTGCTTTGAGTGGACTTAACTAATTCTGCTAAGATGCTTATGGAGAGGTGGGAGAGAGGAAAATGTTTGCAGTAGAGATAGACCTATTTAGAAGAAAATCTTTACTTGCTAGTGGGCAGATCTCAACTCTGGATGAGATGCATTAGGAATAATGACGATGTTAGACTCAAACACAGTAAGTGACACAAACTCCTCCTTCTCTTTTTTCTGTCATTGAATGGCTCCTTCCTCCCCTCCGTTGTCCAGTCCTTAACGTTTTGGTAATTCTGAGTTTGTTCTGACTTTTTGCATCCAATTCATCATGAAACTCTCCTGTCTCATAAACATCTTTCCTCTTCTCCATGCCCTGCTGTGGCTCTAGCTCAGACCCTCCTCATGCGAAGCCCCTTGTGATGATGTCTTGTTGATGTTGTGTCCCTGGCCTCCAGGCCTCTTACTATGCCACCCTTTTCCTCAGGACTCTTCAGGGCCAGCCTCCTCCCTCTTTTTGTAAACCACGGGATTTAGTTGATATGACTGAATTTGGTGCTTATTTGTTGTGTATGTGGTTCAGTTCTGATCTTTGTCCCCTCTGGGTTATATCGTGTTTGAGAAATGAAGAAGGGGCAAATTGTGGCCTTTAAAAAATGGAGTTTTATTTTCTTGATCCATCTAATTATATGGAATTTGAAAAATGTAGAACCATATAAAGAAAATAGAAATGATCTGTAATGCCTACCATCAAACTAAATTCATATTTTTTTGTTTAGTTTTAATTCTTTTCCCTATGAATATATGTATTCTCTTACTTGCTTTCTCATTATAGATAAGTATATGTGTATTTACAATGATACAATCTTTCTTAATATAGATTGAACTGTTTTAAATTTTATTTTTTTGTATTCACATAGGAGCATTTTAACATGTTGCTAAGTAATTTTCAAGATGTAGTAAAATTCAGTTGATTATATCTTGTAAAATTTATTGAATTAGTTCCTTTTCTTGGACTTTGTTTCAAAGTTTTTGCTTTTATAAATAACATTGGGCTGGATGCAGAGGCTCATGTCTGTGATCCTAGCACTTTGGGAGGCTGAGGTGGGCAGATCGCTTGAGGCCAGGAGCTAGAGACCATCCTGGCCAGCATGGCAAAACCCCGTCTCTAGTAAAAATACAAAAATTATCCGGGCATGGCGCTGCATGCCTGTAGTCCCAGCTGCCTGGGAGGCTGAGACAGGAGAATTGCTTGAACCCGGGAGGCGGAGGTTGCAGTGAGCTGAGATTGTGCCACTGCACTCCAGCGTGCACGACAGAGTGAGACTCTGTCTCAAAAAGTAAATAACATTGGGAGGAACTTATTCCTATATGTTTTTATTTATACCTGTTTGTTAGGATAAGCTCATAAAATTGAATTTTGCCGTATTTCAGCAGTTTTAAGGTTCTTGATATAGATTGAGAGAGGTTTCAAAGTATGACAGTGGACATCCACTTGATCTACAGTGATGCAATACCAAATGTATCAGCATGGTAAATTCTTTGCCACTTTGGTAGATGAAACACAGCATTTGGTGACTTTATTTGCATTATTCTGATGGCAGTTTTTTAAAACATTTTTTCATGTCTTTGTAGTATTTCTTTTGTGAATTGTCTGTTACTGTCCTTTCCCCATTTTGTTTTGGGATTTTGACTCTGTCTCAAAAAACAAACAAACAAAAAAACAAATAAAAGGGTATTGACAAGTTGTTACACCCATTGCAAATAACTTTTTTTTTTTAGTTCCTTTTTAAAAAATTTAGCTTTGCTCACTGAATGGGTAATGAATTTACGTGATTTGAAGATTAAAACTATTGGTCAGAAGTGTCTTATTATTGTTTTGCTCTTCTATCCTGCCTTGATCCTTATCCTACCCCACCTTATCCCTAAACAAAGGTGTTTTTGATATAGACTCTGCTTAGTACCTGGCAAGTTTTCATTAAAATATGTATTCATAGTGATTTCTTTATCTCAGTAGGCAAAGACCCTTCTTAGTCTTTTTTGTAAAGTAAAGCTTGCATAGTATTTTGTAAAGTAAAGCTTGCATAGTATTCCATCTGGTGGTTGTACCATTGTTTATTCAGCTTCTCCCATTGCCGAACTGTTGAGTTGTCCAGTCTTGTGGCTTTTACAGACAATGCCACAATAAATGAATAGTCTGCAGAATGGAGTCCTAGAATTGGGATCAGTGGTCAGAGGTTGGGCGACCGTGTAATCTTTCTGGGGATTGCCGAATCTCCGTCCATAGTTTCCTATGGCTGCTGTAATAAATTACCACGAGCTTGGTGGCTTAAAATAACATACATTTATTGCCTTACAGTTCTGGAGGCCAGAAGTCTGGAATCCGTTTCACTGGTCTGCAATTAAGATTCTGGCTGGCCTGTGCTTCCTTGTAGGGGCAGGTCCGTTTCCTCATCTTCTGGAGCTGTATTGCTTGCATTTCCCGGCTTATGGTCCTTTCTCCATCTTCAGAACCAGCAGCCTGGCATCTCGAGATCTCTGCTTCATCTTCATATCACATTCTTCTCTTCTGTTTCTGTGGCCAAATCTGCCTCTGCCTTCCTTTTATAAGGACACTTAGGATTACATTGGACCCCCTCAAATAATCCAGCATAATGTCCCCATCTCAGAATACTTAATCTGCAAAGCTCCTTTTGCTGCATAAGGTAACATTCACAGGTTCCAGGGTTAGGACCTCGGTATCTCTGGGGCCTACCATAGGGTTGCAGGAATTTCACAGGGTATGATAGTGCCTGTTGTGAAGCAGGATTTTTTACCAATCTGGGAAAACACATTTTCCCAGATTGGTAAAAAAGGATGGGAAAGGGCATTTCAGTGTAACTATAAAAAAAAAGGATGGGAAAAGGCATTTCAATGTAGTTATAATTTACCATTCTCTTATAGTTTGTAAGGTTGGGCATCTTTTCAGTTTCATTTTGATTTTTGATTTTGTTCAGTTTTTTTCCTGGTAGCTTTTACTCTGAAAATTTTAAAATTCTTAGAAGAATATAATGAACTCTTATGTACCCATCACCCACCATCTACGGTCTTTTTTTTTTTTTTTTTTTTTTTCCGAGACAGAGTCTCGCCCTGTTGTCCAGGCTGGAGTGCAATGGCGTGATCTCGGCTCACTGCAACCTCCGCCTCCCAGGTTCAAACGATTCTCTTGCCTCAGGCTCCCAAGTAGCTGGGATTATAGGT
>NW_016818844.1:216933-247708 GCF_001698545.2 Rhinopithecus bieti
CGAGACAGAGTCTCGCCCTGTTGTCCAGGCTGGAGTGCAATGGCGTGATCTCGGCTCACTGCAACCTCCGCCTCCCAGGTTCAAACGATTCTCTTGCCTCAGGCTCCCAAGTAGCTGGGATTATAGGTACCTGCCACCATGTCCAGCTAATTTTTGTATTTTTAGTAGAGACAGAGTTTCACCATGTTGGCCAGGCTGGTCTCAAACTCCTGACCTTGTGATCTGCCTGCCTTGGCCTCCCAAAGTGCTGGGATTACAGGCAGGAGCCACCGCACCCGACTGGCCCATCTTCTTTGACCCGAGCCTCCTACTCTCCCTTCCTCTCCCAATTATTTTGAATCAAATCCTATCAAATCTTATTTTTCATCTATAAGTATTTGAGTATGTACTGCTAAAAGATAAGGAGTTTAAAGGGCTTAAAAATAAGCCCTTATCACACCTAAAAAAACTAACAGTATTTTTAAAATTTATTTTATTTCTGTTTGGTCAGATGTCCAATTGTGTTTGTTCAGGTATTCAAATAAAGCCTATTCACTACAGCTGATAGGCATAGCTTTAAAATTGTGGACTGTAATCCGGCTGGAATTTATTTTGTTGTATGGTATGAGTTGTGAGTTTTAAAAGATAAAATTCGTGTAAAAATGCTTTAGGCTGCCTTTAGCCCGTATTAAATGTAAATATCTACTGTTACCAATAATGTCTTTTCGCCCTGGTTTAAGGAGTGAGGTGTTTGCCTGTTGTATTGTTTATTTGTTTTTAAGGAACCAGCTGTTAGATTTCTTTGTCTGTTCCCCTTGATTTTTCAGTTCTGTGATGCTTTGGTGTGTTTTCGTCTTTGACTCTCCTTTGGTTTGTTTTGCCTGTCTCCTGATGTCTTGGAGTCATTTGTTGAGAACTATGTATTGCACATCTCCCACAGGCCACGCACTGTGCTGAGTGTTGGGAATACGGTGGTCAGTGAGAGAAACGTGTTGACTACCCTCAGGAAGCTTCTAGTTGGTTGTTTATAGCTGAATCCAGATTTCAGTTCTTTTTTTTTGTTGGAAAGCACTTACATATATGTATATATATTTTAGTGTAGATGCGACTGTATCCTATAACTTTTGTACATAGTGTTCTCATTATCTAAATATCTAGTTATTATGTTAAGTCATGTAAAGTCATTGATATTCAGTCATTTTAAACCTGTAGAAATGGCTTTTTTTATGTAGCTCACTCTAAATAGCTTTTTAATTAATAGACTTTATTTTTTGAAACAGTGTTTGGTTTCCAGAAAAATTAAACAGAAAGTGCAGAGAGTTCCCACCAGGCATGGTGGCTCATGCCTATAATCCCAGCAGTTTGGGAGGCCCAGTAGGCTAGATCGCTTGAGCTCAGGAATTTGAGACCAGCCTCGGTAACATAGTGAGACCCTGTCTCAATATATTTTAAAAATAAAGTAATAATGTAAAAAAAAAAAAGTACAGAGAGTTTCCACATACTCCCATACCACTCTTCCCATCCCTACATACAGTTTCCCCTATTGTTAACATTTTGTATCAATGTGGGTCATTTGTTACAATTCATGACCCCCATATTGATTACTATTATTAACTAAAGGTCATAGTTCACATTAGGGTTCACTCTTCACATTGTACATTCCATGGGCTTTGACAGACATATCATATACACAATAGTCTCACTGCCCCCAGAAATTCTCTGTGCTCTGCCTGTTCATCCCTCCTTTCCCCCAAACCTTGGCAGCTGATCTTTTTACTGTCTCTAGTTTTGTCTTTTCCGTAATGCCACATAGTTGGACTCATACAGGACATAGCCTTTTCAAATTGGCTCTTCTACTTAGTAATATGCATTTAAGGTTCCTTCCTGTGTTTTCATGGCTTGATAGCTCATTTTTTTTTAGTGCTGACTAAGACTTCATTATCTGGATGGACCACTGTTTATTTATCCATTCACCTACTAGGGCACACCTTGGTTGCTTCCAGGTTTTGGCAGTTGTGAGTAAAACTACTGTAAACATCTTTGTGCAGGTTTTTGTGTGGACATAACTTTTCATCTTATTTGGGTAAATACCAAGGAGCACAGTTGCCAGATTGAGTGATAAGATTCTGTTTAGTGTTATGAGAAATTGCCAAGCTGTCTTTCGAATCGTACTAGTTTGCATTCCCACCAGCAAAGAATGAGAGTTCTTACTGCCCCACATCCTCTTAGCATTTGGTTTGTCAGTGTTCTAGATTTTAGCCACTCCAATAGCTGTATAGTGGTGTCTTACTGTTTTAATTCCCAATTCCCTGAACATAGATGATACTGAGCATTTTGTATGTGCTATTTACCATCTGTATGCCTTCTTTGGGGGGGGTGTCCAGTTCTTTTGCAAATTTTTAAATTAGGTTGTTTGTTTTCTTATGGTGAGGCTTTAAAAGTTCTTTGAACACTTTGGATACCAGTCCTTTATCAGATACGTGTTTTGCAAATATTTTCTCCCAGTCTGTGGCTTGTCCTTTCATTCTCTTTATGTGTCCACATAGATTTTTGAGATTTGTATTTTAATGGGGAATCAAGGGAGCCTGCCTACCCAGAGACTGCCATTTAAATGTCATTTTAAACCATAAGTCTGACATGAAAACTCTTTGAAGGGAAAATATTCTGAATTTTGTGACAGATTTGATAGAGGGAAAGAAAAATATCAAATATGAATTAGAGTTTAGTTGTCAAAAATAATTTTGGTACAGCAGAATCATGCCTGTGGAAATACAAGCTTTGAAAAGCCTCACATGTTTTACAGGAATAATTAGGAAATGTAGTCTGGCCAGTTTTAGAGGAATACAAAGAAAAGTATATACTGTTAGAAGATAAATACCGGCTGACCTCACTGTTAGACAGATAATATCTTAAGATTATCCGATTTGATAAAGACCTACACAGAACAACCTCCTCTAGCGTTATTGACCTGCTCACTCATTGTACTTCTGTGGTGTCTTTTAGTCCTGACCACTTCATTCATCCAGAGTCATCCATCAGTTTCGTCTTTGGTCGAATGATGTATTCTTCCTTTGCCTCCTTGTAGTAAACTTTGGATAACCCTAATGGACACAAAAAATAATTTTCAAAATGCTTACTTTTAGAAAGACTCATTTCATAATTATTTTCTTCATATTTAAACTCAGTTATTGAATTTGCTTATTAAGACATATTATGAAAAGGAAATTGAGAACATATTTAGATTTTAAAACAAAAGTTTGACCATTACACGTGACCAAAGATGAGTTGTGAAGTTATGTGACTTTTATGTGCAAACCTTCTAAGAGATGTAATGGAGAAGGCCTTGGACAGTGTTTCTCTTTTAAATTAATATACAGTATTTTAATATGCATGTATGATAGAAAATAAACTTGTGAGGAGGGTAGGAACTTTGATTATAACTTAATTTTCAAATTCTACCTTCTCTCAAAGATAAAACTTCTTGTTTTAGCATGTGAAGCTGGAAGAAGTTTTAGTTGAAGGTTGTAATTTGTTTTATGTAATGCATTATTTTTTATAGAGATCTTTACCTCATTAAAATGTACATTTTATATAAGCTACATTAGAAATTCTTGCCTGTTAATGAAGTTTATACATTCTTTGAAGGAGATTAGAAAACACATACACACATATATATGTGCGTATATATATTACATATACGTATATATACACCACATATACGTATACATAACACACATATATCACATATAGTACATATATATCACACATATATCACATATATAACACACATACATATACACATACATACATATATACACTTAGTTTTTTTGTTTTTACTGTCTGTGGAACTCAAGTATGCTAGTAAATGGTTTATTACTTTGTATTCAATTATTTAAATTCAGTTTATTGTGAAATAAAGAAAATTGGTATAAGGAGATTAGAAACCCTTTGTTCGGTTAGGTTTTTAAAATAAAGTAATAACTGTTTTCTTTTCCAGCTGTGTGACTGGCTACGTGTTAATGAAAGCTATTTTAAGCCATCCCCAATGTGTAGCTCCATTGGACTTCACAAGACGTCTTTAAATGCTTATGTGAAGAGCCTTATTCAAGAGTATGTTAAGTCATCTGCTTGGGAAAGTAAGTCTGCAATCATTTTTATCGATTGATATAACCAAAATATTTTAAAGAACTTTTAACTAGTTTTTCAGACCAAGAGTTAGGCTTTATGAAATATATGATGATTTATTGATGCCAAACTTGTATTTCAGTAAAATAATGTGAAAAAAAAGGAAAGATACTGTCTCCTAACTTGTATTAATACTTTATCTCTTCTGAGACTTGAGATTTTAAATTACTTTACATTTAAGGACGCTAATAAGTTGCCAGAGTTAAGAAGTGGACACAAAGTAATTTATTTATTCTACAGTTACTGGGTCCCTGTGAACTAGATACTGCAGATATGGCTTTGGAGCCTCTGTAGTGGAAATATGTGCATTGGAAATATGTGTTATCTTTTTCGTTTTTAAAGCACTACGTTTAGTATGAACTGATTATGAAAAACAATTTTAAACAAAAGCTGTGTTTAAAAGGATAGTTTTGTTAGTTTCTTTTTCAGCAGATACTTTGCAACATCAATTTTACAAAGATCCTTTCTTTGAGGAAATATGTAAGACGTTAGAGAAGCGCTCTTAACAGATTCATTAATTAGGATTCTTTTTACATTCCTAATGCTTCCTTTTCATTAAAGTCATTGGTGATAATTTAGGAAAATTGCATCTTCGAATTTAACATGTCTTAAATTTCCTAGCTGTGTCTCACACAAAGTCATTTTCATCTCCTGGTTTCTCTAAGCTGACCATGTACTAGGTCTTAAATGATGAGATAATTATCCTTCCAAAATGCATGAGTTTATGCTTCTTGGAACATTTGTCTTTCGTGTTTTTAGTCTTTTTTGGTCTGTCTATGTCTAGTAAATGTCCTATGCTATTACATTGGAAGATTATTTGAAGTAAATATGTTAGTCCCTACTGAAGTGGACATCCACTGGGGGGTCAGATAGGGGCCTGAGAGGCCATGGCCTTTGTGTCTTCATTTAATCTCATTGCTGGTCACATTTTAGGGAAGACTCATTTCAGCTGAAATACTAGAATCGCCTCTTACCGAGTTACCTTGCATCTACTGTTGCTTCCTCTGCAATATCTTTTCCACATGATACCTAGATAAATCTTTTCAAAATACAAATTTTGATCTTAGACATTTTTCCTCCACTTCTTTGTATTTATTCCTTTTAACCTTCGGTGGCTTCCTGTTGCCTTTAGGGCAGAGACAAGGGTCCTCTGCATGGCCTGCAAAGTTTCCTGGTCTCTCTCATGCCTGTTTATGCCACTTCAGTTTTTGCTACTCCCTGTCACGTAGTGCACACCTGAGCATACTTCTGTTTTCTGGAATATGCATGCCTTCTTGTGCCAGAAGACCTTTGATATGCTCTTCCTTCTGTCTAGAAAGTTCTTATGTCCCTTCATCTTTCCTCTTGAGTTGTCACACTCAGCCCAGTTGTCATTTCTTCAGGAAAACTTCCTCTTACTCTCCAGATAAGGGCACATCTTCCTAGTGTAGACTCCGCTAGCACCATTTACTTCTCCTTTATAGCCCTCACTGTAATTGCAATTTTCTATGTATTTATTCTTTGATTAATGCTTTTCTCCTGTATGCTAAATTCCATGAGCACAGGAACCACTGTGTCTGCAGCACCCAGGTAATGGCATGGCATGTAGCAGGTACACAAATCTGTTTTTTGTTCATGTTGAAATAGATATGTATTATAATGAGTCATGCTCTAGGGTGTTCTACTGTATTTCATCTCAGTTGTATTTCTCTCATAATTTAATAAGGCATAATCATTTAGTGGGGTGTTTTTTTTTTTTTTGAAGCATCATCCTTGAAGGATTTTGTTAATGGTTTGCAAACCTTAACTATTGTTATTTAAGCAGGAGAAAACTGCTTTATGCCTGATTGGTTTGAAGCCAAGCTTGTTTCTCTGATGGTCTTGCTGGCTGTGGATGTGGAAGGAATGAAGACTCAATATAGGTAATTGTTTCTATAATTGAAAAGAAAGCCTATTTTAAAAAATCCTGATCAGAATTATGATGTGTATTCAGATTTTTGAATGATTGAAGTGAGTTGATCACAAGGTATTAAGGGAGGGTACTAGAACATTCACCGTATACCGAAGAAATGTTTAAAGTTAATAATAAATAGGAATAGGGCATATTAGTGCTTTTAAATTGGTAAATTAAATGTTAAACTTAACAATTTAATGTTAATTAGATGGCTGGGCACGGTGGCTCACGCCTGTAATCCCGGCACTTTGAGAGGCCAAGGTGGGCAGGTCACCTGACATCAGAAGTTTGAGGCCAGACCGGCCAACATGGTGAAACCCTGTCTCTACTAAAAATACAAAAATCAGCTGGGCGTGTTGGCACATGCCTATAGTCCCAGCTACTAGAGAGGCCAAGATGGGAAGTTCACTTGAACCAGGCGGCAGAGGTTGCAGTGAGCTAAGATTGTGCCATGGCACTCCAGCCTGGACCACAGAGTGAGACTCTGTCTGAAAAAAATTTAATGTTAAATTAGAGAAGATTAAAAAACTATATACAATAATCACTGGTTTTATATCAGAGTATTAGAAGTGGATTACAAGATTCCAGTGTAAGTTTAGGTAAAGAGATTTACTGGATTTGACTCCTTTGTACAATACATAATCTAAAAAAATAGTAATAAAGATAAAACAATCTTATAACAATCTGATTTATATTTTGTGAGAATGGAAGCAGATCAGTTTTCACTAGATTATAGTTTTGCAATAAGCAGCATCCTTAGGTAGAACAGGTAGGATATTTGCATGGTATACAGTAAATTTGACTTACACCAAATCTCTTTTCTAGACAAAGACTGAAGTTGGTTATCTAGCCTGGGAAGATAAGTGAGACCCCGTCTCTACAAAAATTAAAAAATTAGCCGGGCATGGTGGCTCACACCTGTGGTCTCAGCCACTTAGGAGGCTGATGTGGGAAGATTGCTTGAGCCTGGGAGGTTGAGGCCACAGCGAGCTGTGATCACACCATAGCACTCCAGCCTGGGTGACAGAGTGAGACCCCATCTCAAAAAAAAAAAAAAAAAGTTGGTTATAAGAGTTTTAAAATCCTTAGTTGTTTTGTTTGTTTGTTTGTTTGTTTTGGATTTTTAAAAACATGTTCTGTTTCCTTGACTAACTTATGTTTGTTTTGGTTTTATATTTTTGTATTATGGAAGCAGGGTCTCACCAGTTTAATTTACACATAAATTGGGTATAGGATTTCCTTCCTGCTGGTGCCTGGCGTTGAGGACGGTGGTTCTTCCCTGTGCTTTCTTTAGTGAGTCGCTACACTCGGGAAAGCACGGACCAGAAGATGAGTCCTCATAGCTGCTGGTTGTCTGGGTCTTTCATGAGAGTAACTTTGTCTAATTGGATCCGTTAGCTAACCAGTTTTCACCCAATTATAGGCGGGAAGCAATTTGCTTATGCTTTTGAAATGGTTGATTTTGGCACGTCTTTTAATGTCTAGTGGAAAGCAGAGAACAGAGAATGTATTGCGGATATTCTTAGATCCTCTTCTGGATGTGCTTATGAAGTTTGGTACCAATGCCTACATGCCCTTGCTGAAGACTGACAGATGCCTCCAGTTGCTGTTGAAGCTATTGAATACATGCAGGTTGAAAGGTTCCAGTGCCCAAGATGGTGAGGATAAGTTGTTTCTCTTGGTGTCTTGCTTGATACAGCATTGGTATTTAGAGTGAGAAGAAATTTCTGACTTTTTAAAATAGAAAACTTTAAATAATTTATTGAGAATCTCGCAGTGGCGCTGGGAATACAGTGTTGAAGGAGCAACCATCTGTTCTCGTGAGTTGACACTCCAGTGGTTTACATGCGTTGGTTACTATAATGTAATTTCATTTGCTTTTTAGAAAAATTTGTGTGTGCTTATTGATTTCCAGACCATTTTAAATGGTCACTATTTTGTATATGTTTAAGCAGGATCCATTTCTGATTGCCACTCTTGGCAGTGATTTTATAATTACTTGTTTTTAAATATGTTCATCTTTGAGTACCTTTTAAGTAGAAAATACTTCACAGAGAAAGTTAGTGATAATAGGTGGAAGCATTGAGCTCTTTCTTCTCTCCTTAAACTAAGGTATGTAAAACAGCAGTTGAAAACCCATAGACATCAGAGATGAGAGTAGTGACAGGTGAACCTCCCAGTCCTTCCTGACCAGTGTCGTTTGCAGTTTTAGAAATTTCCTATTTAAAAATTTTAGAGGAGCATTAGTATTAGGTTAAACCTGAGAATAAAATTGATACGATTATATTTTAATATATGCTTATGAAATACCCTGTTTTTTATAATGATAGTAGCAGAACCAAATGCTATGAAAATACAGTAAATTTTTAGAAGACTTTCAACTCCTTAAGGGCATACATTTGAATTCATTGGAGCTGTCCTGATTGTTTACTCCTATGCTCAATGCTTTCAGTGTAGAACTGGCTCACATGTGCCCTTGAAAAATGGCCATAATTTTGAATACAAACAAAATATTGTGTGATACGTAAGTTATATATAAGTTAGGATGCAAAGTAATTAAACACCTGTGTACTCACATGCAACGTAAGAATGAATTTACCTGTTTAGCGCCCTCCTGTTACTCTTTGTCTTCCTGTTTTGACTTTTATTACATCCATGCATTTTAGAAAAGGATTTTTAGCACATATATAGATATTTCTCAACAAGATACTATTTTTTTTAACTACTTTATTGAGGTTACATGTTAAAAGGCTTTACATATTTAATGTGTGCAACTTGATGAATTTGGGGATAGGTACCTGTGAAACCATCACCACCATCAAGGCCATAGACGTATCCTTCACCTCCCAAAGTTTCCTCCTGCTCCTATTATTATTACTCTTTGTAATAAGAAGACTTAACCTAACATCTTCCCTCTTCTCGAATTTATGAGTTAGAGTTAGAAACTTGGGAGTCATTAACATACAGGTAGTATTTGAAGTCGTGAGACTGGATGAGAGTGTTGGGGAGCAAGTGTAGATGGAGAAGGGGTCCAAGTACCTTGGGGACACCAATGCTAGAGGTTAGGGAGGTGAAGAGGAACAGCAGAGGATACCTAGGGGAATTCATAGCCAGAGAGGAGGAAAACTAGGAAGCCAGTGAAGAATGTGTTTCCTGAAGGAGGGCGGGATCCCACACCAGAGGCTGCTGATGCCCTGACAGAAGGACTGGGAATTGACTGTCCAGTTTAGCAACATGGAAATCAGTGGCGACCTCGATGGAAGCAATCTGGGGCAGTGGTGGGGCCGCTCAGGGAGAGAAATGAAAATAGTGAGTAAAATTGTGAGTTTTTTGTGTGGAGGGGCAGAGAAATGGGGCCATTGGTGGTGAGGAACGAGAAGTTTTTTTGTTTCCTTAAGAGGTGAATGTAGCCATGTGTATGTGCTGTTGGAAATGATTTCACTGAGGGAGGTTTTGAAGACATAAAGGGGTGGTATTTGCTGACTGGCATCCAAGCATAGGTGAGAGTGTATGGAATCCAGGACACAAGTGGTTCTAGAAGGTTCCAGAAGGAGCACTGATAGAGATAAGTGCAGGTGGGTGGATATAGGGGGTTGTAGAAGTTCTTTTCTAATTTATTCTGGTTTTTTAAGGAAAGAGGAGATAGAGTGAGGGTAGGGGTGGAAGTGTTGGCAGTGTGAGGACAGGGTATAAGCATCTGTCTGGGAAGGAGGCTTTGTGAGTGCTCTAAGGCGGTGCTGTAGGATTGCTGGGCTTGCTGAGCGCGCCCTTGAGGTTGCGATCGCGAATCCACAGTGACGGCAGTCCAGACGGCTGTGTTTTCCTCCAGCCTGTGATGTGCAATACCACTTTACTGTGCCTAATCAGATGAGATTCAGGGATTGCCATTCTGCAGATACAGTTTTTGTAAAATGATGTTTCCATGATTATATGTTTAATCTGCAATAACTGTATAATGTTTATTTTTAAATTTGAGGAAACATACTTTTAGTTACAATATAGCTTCCCTTTCATTACACTGGATTATATGAGCCTTCAGTAATTATTACTGCTTCTGTCCTCACTGATGGCTGAATTGGTCACTGTGGTGGGCTGGTCTTCTTTGCTGAGTCTCGCTTTTTTTGTGGGAGTAATCTCTTGTCTATTGGAACTTTTCTTCCTGACATAGCTTTTTATACATAGTTTTACACATAGATAGTTTTATACATAAAGTTTACATTTTCACTATATGTAAGCGTACAGTTCTGTGACATAGAGTACATCCACACTGTTGTACAGCCATCACCATCATCCATCTCCAATTTTCCTCTTCCTGAACTGGAACTCTGTACTTGTCAAACACTAATTCCCCATTTTCCTCTTTCCCCAGGCCCTGGCAGTCACCATTCTACTTTCTGTCTCTATGAGGTTGACTCCTCTGGGTACGTCCTAGAAGTGGAATCATACAGCATTTGTCCTTTTGTGTCTGACTTATTTCACTGAACATCGTTTCTTATAGGTTCATCCATATTGTAGCATGTATCATACTTTGATTCCTTTAAAAAGCTGAATAGTATTCTGTTTTTTGGCTAGATTATATTTAGTTATCCATTCTTCTGTTGATGAACAATGGGATTTTTTTCACCTTCTCTTTTGTGAATAATGCTGCTGTGAACATGGGTGTACAAATGTCTGTCTGAGTTCCTGCTTTCAATTCTTTTGGAAGTGCGACTTCTGTATCATACGGTAATTATGTCTCATTTTTTGAGGAACTGCCATACACTTTTCCACAGTGGCTGAACCATTTTACGTTTGCACCAGTAGTGCACAAGGGTTCCAGTTTTTCCACATCCTCTCCAACACTCGTTAATGGGCTTTAAAAAATAACAGCCATCCTAATGGGTATAAAGTGCTACTTCATCATGATTTTGACTGTGATCGCTTTTTGACCAATTCTGGTACCACTTCTTTTGGGATTCAGTTTACTACTACAAATTATATGAGGCATAGGGAAGGAAACCAAACCATAATTTTTTTGTTGTTGTTTTTTGAGACGGAGTTTCGCTCTTGTTGCCCAGGCTGGAGTGCAATGGTACGATCTCATCTCACTGCAACCTTTGCCTCCCAGGTTCAAGTGATTCTCCTGCCTCAGCCTCCCGAGTAGCTGGGATTACAGGCATGTGCCACCGTGTCCGGCTAATTTTGTATTTTTAGTTTCTCCATGTTGGTCAGGCTGGTCTTGAACTCCCAACCTCAGGTGATCTGCCTGCCTTGGCCTCTCAAAGTGCTAGGATTACAGGCATGAGGATTATAGGCATGAGTCACTGTGCCTGGCCCCAAACCATCATTTTTATTCTGGCTTGAACTTTTGACCACAGTTTGTATATTGTGACAGGGTGTTAAATTCAGAGATGTGGCAGTGACCAAGGGATGTGCCTTGAGGGTGAGACAGAGGCTCTTTTGTATTGTGGTAATTAAGAGGAACCCCCTGGGGTAGGGATGATAATATTGGTTGCCTTGAAGGCAGCTACTTTTCTTCGTATCATTTTGTTCTCTCTTCTCCAAGGCCTAAGCTTTCCCTTGAAATCTCAAATTTATTTTAATTGAATGAGTTTGGTTGTATACAAGGAAAATAAAACTATTTTATGCTATTAATGTGAGTTTGATATTTAAAGAGTTGACTGTATATATAGGAGAACGAAAAGGCAGAAAGAGTAGTATGGAATATGGAAAATAAGAGTATTCTGTTTTTCCCATATTCATTGGTTATAGTTTTAAATTTTTTAATAAAGCCTTTTAGTTTCCAATCATTTGCTGATGGCTTCTTGACCTGGCATGTGACTCATGAGATACTCCAGAGGCCATATAATATAGCCCCTGGGTAACATGAAAATTTAAAAGTAATTTTTAATATGTGTAATCTCTTAATGAACACTTCTCAGAGTGATAGATACAGCATTTTGTGAGGTGTCTATTAAGTCTTCTGCCTAGTTAGTCCTTTGTCAGATACATGGTTTGCACATATTTTCTTCTTGTCTGCAGCTTATCTTTTCAGTTTCTTAACAGTGTCTTTTGCGGAACCCAGTTTTTATTCTGATGAAATCCAGTTTATTTTTGTTTTGTTTTATGGATCATGCAGTAGGTATTATGACTGGGAACTCTGCCTTAGCCCCAGGTCATACAGGATTTCTCCTTAGTTTATTATTTTACTTTTAGATTTATGATACATTTAGGGTTAATTTTTAAGGTGTAAGGTTTAGGTCAAGGTTAGTTTTTTTGCCTTTAGGTGTGTGGTTGCACCAGCACCATTTGTTGGGGAGCCTGAGTATCCTTTCTCTGTTGAATTGTTTTGTACTTTTGTCAAAAATTAATTGGCCGTGATGGAAACAATCCAAAGTCGATGGGTAGAGGAATGGATAATGGGTGGTTTATACATATTCAGCCATGAAAAGGAATGAAGTAGTAATACATGCTACAGCATGAATAAACCTTGAAAACGTTATCATAAGGTGATCACTAAAGATCACATATTATATGATCTCATTTAAATGAAGTGTCCGGAATAGGCAAATCTGTAGAGACAGAAAGTAGACTGGGGTCGCTTAGGGCTGGGAAGAAACAGGGGTTAAGGGCCTGATGATTTAAAGGGTATGAAGTTTCTCTTTGTGGTGATGAAATGTGCTAATATTGACTGTGGTGATGGTTGCACATATCTGTGACTATACAAGACACCATTGAATTAGATACCTTTAATGGGGGAATTGAGTGCTCTGTGAATTCTGTCTCAAAAAATTGTTTACAAATAATTAATTTGGCTGTATTTGTATTGGTGTAATTCTGGACTCTATTCTGTTCTTTTGATCTAAGTGTTTATTCCTTTGTCAATACCACAAAGTTTTGGTTACTGTAGATTTATAATAAGTCTTAAAATAGGTAGTGTGGTTCCTTCCGAATTCTTTTTTGTCCAAAAATATTTTTAGTTATTCTAGTTCCTTTACTCGTCCGTATAAATTATATCATCAACTTACATGTACTTACAAAAAAAAAAAAATGTCCTGCTGGGATCTTGACTGGAATTACATTAAATACATAGATCAGTTTGTGGGGAATTGCTTTCTTATGCTGAAACTTTTAATGCACGAATATGGTATTTCCATACATTTATTTATTTAGAGACAGGGTCTCAGTTTGTCACCTAGGCTGGAGTACAGTGGAGCAATCTCAGCTCACTGCAGCCTCCACCTCCCATGTTCAAGCAATCCTGCTGCCTCAGCCCCCCAAGTAACTGGGACTGCAGGCGCTCACTACCATGCCTGGTTAATTTTTGTATTTTTAGTAGAAATGGGGTTTCGCCATGTTGTCCAGGTTGATTTCAAAGCCCTGACCTCAGGTGATCTGCCCACCTCAGCCTCCCAGAGTGCTGGGATTACAGGTATGAGCCCCCATGCCTGGCCTGTCTCTACATTTACTTAGTTTGTCTTCAGTTTTTTTTTATCAGAGTTTTATAGTTTTCAGCATATAGATCTTACACCGGTTTTGTAAGATTTATAACGATTTCTTTTGAGGGGAAGCTGTTATAATTGATAGTTTTAAAATTTTCAATTTTTAACTAGATGTTACTAATATATAGAAATATGATTGATTTTGGTTTGTTGACCTTGTATCCTGTGACCTTGCTGAAGGACTTATTAATTCTAGGAGTTTGTTTGAAGGTTCCTTGGTCATTCCCTGACCAGAAAGCTGGCGCCCATTCTGCTGCCCACCTTGTTGACTGCTTCTGCATCTGGTTACAACTGGGAGGAGGACCAGAGGGAGAAACATTAGTAAACTCACCACTGTTCAGTGTTACTTCTCTCTGAATCCGCCTGCTATTTTTTCCTTGTCGAGTTTTCAAATAGCTGCTTCATGCATGCTGTCCAGGGTTTATAGCTGTGTTCAGTGGTGAAGGGAAGAGTGTCCCTGATCCATTCTACCTACAACTGGGACTCCTAAGTGACTTAAGGTTAAGTATAGCTTTCCCCATGGGGCGAATAATGATTATATTATTGCAGTTTATTTTTGGCAAGTGATTCATGTGCTTAGCCCAGTTGTACAATTACTAGAATATTTGGTGTGTTTTGTACCAAAGAACTGCTATCATTTTAGTTGCATGCATTTTTCCCCCATTACAGATGAGGTGTTTACTGTTCTTCAGAACTTTGTCATGTCTACTACAGAGAGCATTTCTGAATTTATTCTCAGACGACTTACCATGAATGAGCTAAATAGTGTAAGTATTCATTGGAGTAACTTTCATTTCTTTCATTCTTTTCACCAATATTTCAGTGATCACTGACACTGTATTAAATTGAAAAGAAAAATTAATTTTCTCAAGAAACGGTCTTAGGAAGCAGCAGAAAAAAACTTAGACTTTGGAGTCTCCTAGTTCCAATTCCATCTGTATTGTTAGCTATGACCTTGGGCAAGTTACATAGATCTTCTGAGCCTCACCCCGTTTACATCCAAGGGTTTGGAGAGTTTCAAATGATGTAACATATTTGAAGTACTACACACATTCAGTGCATTTTGGGGCCCATATCCTGAGATTCTGATGTGGCAGGTTTGAGACCGGACCCTGAGTGGGGGTGCGTGTGTTAAAATCCATCAGTGATTCTTTTTTTGTTTTGTTTTGTTTTGTTTTGTTTTGTTTTTTTGTTTTGTTTTGTTTTGAGACGGAGTCTCGCTCTGTTGCCCAGGCTGGAGTGCAGTGGCCGGATCTCAGCTCACTGCAAGCTCCGCCTCCCGGGTTCACGCCATTCTCCTGCCTCAGCCTCCCAAGTAGCTGGGACTACAGGCGCCCGCCAACTCGCCCGGCTAGTTTTTTGTATTTTTTAGTAGAGACGGGGTTTCGCCGTGTTAGCTAGGTTGGTCTCAATCTCCTGACCTCGCGATCCGCCCGTCTCGGCCTCCCAAAGTGCTGGGATTACAGGCTTGAGCCACCGCGCCCGGCCCATCAGTGATTCTTAAATGCAATTAGTTGTTGGGTATAGAGGATGCTCTGTGACTGTAGCTGTCTTCTCTATCTCTAGACTGTACATAATTGTTCTTTTAGGACATCTAAACAAGCTTTTCCCCTTAAAGAATACCTTGAAAATACCAGTTCTTATATGTCTGTTAATTTTTGTTTGTTTGTTTAAAATCTCTGGGGACAAATGTATGTCTGAAATAATCTGGAATGTTTTTAAATACCCAAGTTACAATATTACATACCATTTGTTTGGACGCTTACACAGGTATGAAAATATAAAATAATACAATATTCGACGCTGAAAGACTTGCAGATTTATTATAGAAAGCAAGGGAAACTATCTCATGAAAATCTCTTTGGAGTGGAATATTCTACTCTATCTGCCTTAATGTTTGTCAAGCAAGATCGATGTAATGATGAATTCGCTAGTAGCACCGTAATTTTGTAAGAAGTTCATTATTTATTTTTAATTCTTTGTGCCGGTACATAGTTGGTGTATGTATTTAAACCGAAGAAGTCATTTAAATATCTAAGTAACTTTTAAAATTTAAGGTTTTGCCTCCAATACCACTTTTTATCTTCAGTTTCATTTTTACCCTTTTTTATATGAATTTCCAAACATATATAAAAGAAGTTTAATGACCCTCCCTGTATGCTTATATGATGCCCCATTATATAACATGTTTTGGTTTGTTTGGATTTTGAAGCTAAATATAACTTAAAGGGAAAGCTTGATGTTATTTTATCTTTTAGGTGCAAAGATTTTAAAAGTAATTCCATATATGATAGTTTTAAAATGTTTTGAAAAGCCATTCTTTAATAAATTAATTCGAATTTCCAATTAAGTACGTTTGTTTAGTAGCTTAGAGTTTAATAGCATTCTTTCCCACACTTTCCCCTGTCAGTAGTGTGCTGGTCAGAGTTTAATGACTGACTCGAGGGGAAATAAGAGCCTACCTCTGTAGTATTTACCAATTTCCACGGCCGATTTCAACCTACCAATGTGAGGCCATTGAGTTGGAAAGAGAGATGACCTTCGGTCTTTGCACTGCAGCTGCTACGCCACTGCCTCTCTTGGTTCACAGAGGAAATAGTGGCTGTCTGGCTGGAATGCCCTCAATTTCCAGTTGCCAGATGTATGGACTTAGGCTATATGCTCACCCACACCTGAATCCATCCTCCCTGTTTTCCCTTTGTTACAAGAGAGTAAGGAAATTGGGATTCCATCCGTTTCCATTTTCTTAAGCATTTTACACTATTGATTATCTTCTTTCTTTGTGTTTTCAACGACTGCTTTTCCCCTGAATTCTTTTCATGAGCATTTTAACAGGTTTGAGGGTCCCTCATTTTATTTATCTATTTTTTTAAATTTCTTTTTAAAATTTTTCTGAGATGGATTTTTTTTGAGACAGAGTCTCTCTGTGTCGCCCAGGCTGTGGTGCAGTGGCCTGATCTCGGCTCAGTGCATCCTCCACCTCCTGGGTTCAAGCGATCTCCTGCCTCAGCCTCCCGAGTAGCTGGGATCACGGGGGTACACCAACATGCCTGGCTGATTTTTGTATTTTTAGTAGAGATGGAGTTTCACTATGTTGGTCAGGCTGGTCTTGAACCCCTGACCTCAGGTGATCTGCCTACCTTGACCTCCTAAAGTGCTGGCATTATAGGTGTGAGCCACCGCGCCCAGCCAAGGGTCCCTCATTTTAAAAGAACCCTCTCTCAATTTCATGTTCCCTTCTAGCACCCTATGTCCTTCTCTTTAAGCAAACCCAATTTAATTCTAATTTGGCTTTTATCTTTGTTACAACACAGAAATGACTCTCGCAAAAGTTGTCAGCGACTCTTTGTCATAAACTTAATGGATACTTTCCAAACTGTATTTTTCTTGATTCTTTTGTTCCAGTGGACACTGCTGACCACCTCCCGCTTGAAACGCTGTTTAACTTTTATGATGTCGTTCTCTCATGCTTCTCCTTACCCCAGCCCATGCATCTTTCTGGCCATTATTTCCATTTCTTCTTTGAATGTCCATTCTCTGCTTCCTAACCTTTGAAGCCAGAGCTCTTTAAAGCTTGGCCCTGTCCCCTTCTTTTCTCTTTCTCTCCCCTGTCACTTGATGATCTCATCTACATCCCCAGCTTCAGTTCTGCCAGGGACCCTCAAATCTCTGTCTCCACCTCAGACCACCCTTCTGAGCTTAATACCCTCAGTCTCTTGCTCTCTGATGGTGTCAGTCGAATTTCTCACAGTGTTCAAAACTGACCCCCTCATCATCATTCCTACAGGAGGTTCTCCAGGTCACTGTCGCAGTGAATGTCCCACCATCCCGCTAGTTTCTTAAGCCAAAAACTTAGGAACCCTCCCTGGTACCTTCATCCCTCACTCTTGCCCTTTTGTTCAGTCTTGTAATTGTTACCTTCTGCCTGCACTGTATCCTAGCACCTGGCAAAGTGCTAGACATCCAGTGGTTGCTCAGTAAAAATTGATCAAATTACTTCCTGTGTGCTTTCTATGTGCCATAGGAGGCCTCTTCTGGTATAGTAATAATATATTGATATAGTAATAGTTTCTCCCATTGATACCTTCAGAAACCATGTGATGGATAAATATTACTATCTCTATATTATGGACAAGGACAAGGTTAGGCAATGACTGTGCATTCAGCACAATTACGGCACATTTCACAATTGAGTCATCCATCTCCCCACCTGGATTATGAGACCTTAACACAATAAGGCTTAGTAATGAAGAGTTAAATGACTTGTCCTATGTCACAGGGCTAGTGCATAGTAGAGCTGAACCCATTTTTTTCTGGGTTTATGAGTCAAAAAATTTGCATTTAATGCTGTCCCTCTTACTGGCTCTGAGCTATTGGGCAAGTTGTTTAACTTCCCTGAAACTTAGTTGTCTTATGAAAGTGGGACAGTGATCTTTTTTGTGAGAAGTGATTTTTGTAAACAATGGAAATAGTCATTGCTATAACCGTTATCATTACTATTTATGATGTACTAGCCCTGGGACGTAAGAATTGGTAGATGGTAATTTCTGCTATCTAAGGTCTCCCTCATAGGTGGGGAGACAGATGACTTAATTGTGAAATGCACCGTAATTGTGCTGAATGCACAGTCACTGTGTAAGCACAGAGAAGGAAGTCCTTAGCTCTGCATGGGAGGTTATGGAAGGCTGCTTGGAGAAAAGAACTTATTTTCTCATCAGTGTAGTTGTTGTGGTCTTTTAAGTAAACTTCCTGCCTGAAGGCTTGTGGTTTTGTGAAAATCGTGAATCTTGCTTGTACCCGTAAGTGTTTTAATCCTTGTCTTAGGTTTCAGATCTGGACCGTTGCCATTTATACCTGATGGTGTTAACCGAGCTTATAAATCTGCATTTGAAGGTTGGGTGGAAAAGAGGTAACCCTATTTGGAGAGTTATTTCTCTTTTGAAAAATGCGTCCATTCAGCATCTTCAAGAGATGGACAGTGGACAGGTAAGCAAGCCTCTTTGATTCCAGGTTTGCAGTTCTTGGATAAGGCGTACAGGGAATACATATTCAGTTCTTATACACTATTTTGATACCATACAAAGCATTAGCTAAAATTCAGTTTTAAAATAGTACCCTCTGGTGATAAGATGTGGTTAAGATTGATACTCTTTTTTTTTTTTTTTTTTGAGATGGAGTCTCACTCTGTCACCCAGGCTGGGGTGCCATGGCACCATCTTGGCTCACTGCAACCTCCACCTCCTGGGTTCAAGTGATTCTCCTGCCTCAGCCTCCTGAGTAGCTGGGATTACAGGTGCGTGCCACCATGGCTGGCTAATTTTTGTATTTTTTAGTAGAGACGGGTTTTACCATGTTAACCAGGCTGGTCTCGAACTCCTGACCTCGTGATCCACCTACCTTGGCCTCCCAAAGTACTGGGATTACAGGTGATGCTGTTAATATAATACTAAACATATAAGAGGCATCGATCTTAAAATCATTTAGATACGGACATTTCACCTGTACTAGGTCTTTTGCCCAAACGTGTCCAGTAAAGGACATTTTATAGTCTGACATTATTGCCCTCTATGCTTGGTGTCGTACCTCATTTTTCAGCCTAGCTGTCCACTGTCCACTGCCTTTCCCCCTCCTTCCCACAGTGCCATGACTTTGCAGCCACTCTAGGGTACTTAGAGCTTTACAAATCACAAGCATGTGTCCTGTCTTCCTCCTGGAGGCTGTCATTCAGTCTGGTCCCTCCATGAGAATGGGTGCCCTCTCCTCCAGCATACGCTTGTCAGCATCTGGTCCCCCCTTTTATGGACCAGCTGGAATCTCTTTTCTCTTAGCGGTCTTCATCGATTAGTATCTCACTCTCTTTCATCTTCCCGTTGCTCTTTATGCCTCATTTATAGTGTGTATTTCCATCTTTCTTGTTTTTGGAGTAATGTATGCATATATATCTTTTCCTTTTTTTTTTTTTTTTTTTGAGACAGAGTCTCTCTCTGTCACCCACACTGAGTGCAGTGGTGTGATCTTGGCTCACTGCAGTCTCAGCCTCCTGGGTTCAAGCAATTCTATCTCAACCTCCCGAGTAGCTGGGCCTATAGGCATGTGCCACCATGCCCGGCTAATTTTTGTATTTTTAATAGAGATGGGGTTTTGCCATGTTGGCCGGGGTGGTCTCGAACTTCTGACCTCAAGCGATCTGTCCGCCTCAGCCTCCTGAAGTTCTGGGATTGTAGGTGTGAGCCACCGTGCCTGGTCTCAAGGCATTTTTTTTTGTTTTGTTTTGTTTTTTGGAGATGGAGTTTCGCTCTTTTGCCAAGACTGGAGTGCGGTGGTGCCACTGGCTCACTGCAGCCTCGGCCCCCTGGGTTCAAGCAATTCTCCTGCTTCAGCCTCCCGAGTAGCTGTGATTATAGGTGCCTGCCTGGCTGATTTTTTTATTTTTAGTAGAGATGGAGTTTTACCATTTTGGCCAGGCTGGTCTCAAACTCTTGACCTAGGTGATCCACCCGCCTCGGCCTCCCAAAGTACTGGGATTACAGGCGTGAGCCACCACGCCTGGTCAAGGTATTTCTTGAACATAGCATAATAAGGCTTAGCAATGAAGAGCACAGGCTTTGGAGTTAGAGTTGCTGGGTTTGAATTCTGGCTTCATTTTTGCTAACTGTGTGACCGACATTATTTAACCCCTCTGTGTCTCATTTACTGCACCTGCAACATGGGGATTATAGAGCTGATGTGGGAATTAAAGAAGATTCATACATGTTAAATCTTTAGAACTGTACCTGGCAGATAGAAAGGCCTCAATAAAAGCCATTTTCACTTAACATGTGGTAAGTGTTTAATAAGTTGAACTCAATCAGTCTAACTAGTCCAGGCTACGAAGAAAAACAAAGAAGGTACTCGATTGCTTTAATAATTTAATTTTATTCTAGGAGGAAATGATAAGGAAGATGATTAATATTTCAGCATCCTGTCTGGTACCTATTAGTCTGTTAGTGTTGTGAAAGAACATTGTGAGTTCTAAATATACAACCAAACCATGAACCATGCCACAGTAACTCTAATTCTTAAAAATCGGCTTCCTTTAGTAATTCACTGAATTACATTAAGGTTAGTGGGGACCATAGTTGGCCCAATGGTAACCCTAAATTCTATTTCATATGTTGGCAGTGTTGATATGTAAAATTTTTCTGTAGAGATGGTTGATTTATTTTTGGAGAGTGAGGGAGGGGTATGGAATAAGCAGAAATTTCCTTTCTGATACAGACATTACTGGCTGGCAGTATTTGAGAGAACTGCTGTAGTCTCTCAGTGCTGCTGTTTTCTGTGTCTGACTTCTTGCGTGCACTCCTAGCTTGGTGAGAGATTGTTGATTTTCTCTTTAAGTACAGACCAGGTTGTCTTGGCTACCCTCCTTTCCTACATGTAGAGTTCTAAGTGTTTTACATGCCGTAACCCATTTGCGTAATCTTCACAGTAACCCCATGAAGCAGATTCTTTTCTGTCCCCATTTTACAGATGAGAAAACTAAGGTGTAGTATGTCTACACTCATACTGGTAGTAGCACAGAGCTAGGATTCAGACCTGGGCTTTGTGGTTCCTGAGTCCAGCTCTTAACTGCTGGGCTGGGTGACTTCTCCAAAAGTAGTGTGCAGCTGATTGAAGGAATTATTTGTAACCTGGAGTCTTTTATATTTTTTTTTAACTTGTTTCAGCAGACAGTTAAAATAAGGCTCACCCATAGGAATGCTGCATGCAGACGTGTATGCGAGTAGGAGAAAGGTCGAGAAGGACTTACACACAGCTTTGGGTTCTGTACGCAGCAAATCTGTCATGTACCAGTTCCAGTTACCTGTTTACCACATGAAAAGATCCCATTGTTGTCTTAATCTAAATTGCTGAGTTCTTATTGCTACTTTAAAATTGTTCACTGCCAATCTATAGAGAAGTAGTGGAAGTGAATGATGTGTGTTGGATTTCCTTTTATTTCTCCTGATATTCAGGAGCAGGCAGGAAGAGGGAAAAGGAGAGCCTGAGCTTTCCATAGACTGGCAACTGAGGTCCTTACTGATTAAGACTTGCGCATATTAAATAAAACATGGTCACATTTCCTTTTCAGGAGCCAACACTTGGAAGTCAGATTCAGAGAGTAGTGAGTATGGCTGCCTTGGCCATGGTGTGTGAGGCCATAGACCAGAAGCCTGAGCTGCAGCTGGACTCTCTCCATGCTGGGCCCCTGGAAAGCTTCCTTTCCTCTCTTCAGCTCAATCAGACGCTGCAGAAGCCCCACGCAGAGGAGCAGAGCAGTTATGCTCACCCCTCGGAGTGTACCAGGTAGAGGGAAAGTTAGGCTTAAAAAATCCATTTCTGTTGTCATCGGGGGTTCATGATTGCCCAACATTGCTTATATAGTTACAGAATTTTGGAGCTGAAGCCCCATTCAGGATGAAAGTGTAGTGTAACTGTTACTGGAGTTATTCATTTCTGTTGCTGGAGACTTGCTGACTTTTCTGCATCTAGTTTTCTCTGAATCATTTAACATGAGCAAAAGTGCCTACTTTCAGAGGAGTTAGAAAATTAAGGTTTATGTGGTTTCCTTAGTTATTGGTAGGTAGTGTGTTTGATAATGACCATTTATATCTGTATACCCCCCCTTTAGAAGGATAGTGTGCTACGTGCAAAAGACATGGAGGCAAGTTGGGGAGGTATGGCCTAGTAACTTTATTTTTTATTTCAGTGTTTTAGAAGAATCGTCATCTTCCCAAGGATGGGGAAAAATAGTTGCACAATATATTCATGATCAATGGGTGTGCCTCTCTTTCCTGTTGAAAAAATATCACACCCTTATACCAAGCACAGGGAGTGAAATTCTGGAACCGCTTCTGCCTGCCGTTCAGATGCCAATCAGGACTTTGCAGTCTGCACTAGAAGCCCTCACCGTTCTTTCTTCTGATCAAGTTTTACCAGTGTTCCATTGCTTGAAAGTGTTGGTTCCCAAGGTAACATAGAGTGAAACATGAATTGAAGAGGAACTATAGGAGTGGCGATCAAAGTTTCTAAAATAACTATGTATTTTTTTTTTCCTACCAGCTTCTGACCTCCTCTGAGTCACTCTGCATAGAGTCTTTTGACATGGCTTGGAAAATTATATCTTCTTTAAGCAACACTCAGCTGATATTCTGGCCTAATTTAAAAGCTTTTGTTCAGTTTGTTTTTGATAACAAAATTCTTACCATTGCTGCCAAAATCAAAGGCCAGGCATATTTCAAAATAAAAGAGGTAACTACCTTTCTTTTCTTTTTGCTTTTCTTTTCACGTGTGTGAGCTTCAGCACATGAGGAACATGAGAGTTATATTCTCAGATTTGTGGTTCTTTATTCCTTCAGTCAAAAATATTTTTGAACCTTCTTAAATATCAAGAGTGAGAATGAGAATATCTGACCGATGTAGAAGAGAAGGTACAGAACGGTAGCCTGGAGCCACATCTGCCTCAGAAACAATTTGTTTGGTTCATACAGTGTTTAAAATTTTGATTACCTGGCAACATTTAATTGTTGGGAAATCTGGCCAGGCACGGTGGCTCATGCCTGTGATCCCACCACTTTGAGAGGCTGAGGCGGGCGGATCACCTGAGGTCAGGAGTTCGAGACCAGCCTGGCCAACATGGCGAAACCCTGTCTCTACTAAAAATACAAAAATTAGCCAGGTGTGGTGGTGCACGCCTGTAATCCCAGCTACTCAGGAGGTTGAGGCAGAAGAATTGCTTGAACCCAGGAGGTGGAGGTTGCAGTGAGGTGAGATCACGCCACTGCACTCCATCCTGGGCAATTGAGCAAGACTCCGTCTCAAAAAAAAAAAAAAAGAGAGAGTTGGGAAATCTGTATGAAAAACTGGATTTCTTGGAAAATGAGATAATCTAGCAACACCAGTCATTCCTCCATGACAATGTAATTGATTGCTGAGTTGAGTAGGAGTTGGCATGCTTTTTCCACAATCAGTCTCATTTCACCCGGACACTTGAAGGCAAATGTCAGGCGCCATTTGTCATTGCACTTTGGCTCAGGTTTTTTTTTTTATTTGTGTGTGTGTGTGTGTGTGTGTGTGTGTGTGTAGAGAAATATTTTTCTGACTGTAACGCTTATCAAAAGGTCTTGCTGGTTTATGGAGGTATTTTCATTTGCAGCCACTGAGATAGGAACATATCAAGGTGGAATTCCAGTGTAGCTCCTGATCCCCAGGGGAACGGGGAGAGTCAGATTCCGTTATTTCTCTGTAGCCCTGTGCTGCCTTTCTTGATCCTTTTCTGCCCCACAGTACACACTTAGAGACGCTGGTCTTTGCTGCCTCAGCCCAAGGAAGGCCACTGGCAAAATGCAAACAAAGGAAGCTGAATGTGTGTGGGTGAGGTGTTTTTCCCCTTTGATTCTACTGCTTTGGGCAGTTGTTTCTCTTGAAGAGTTTGAATATCACTATCAGTAAAGTTTTATTTATTTTTATTATCAAGAGATGAAATAGCACGCTGATTATTGATCATCTTGCAAAGTTATTCTAACAGTAATGAATTTAACAGTTGTTAGACTATTCTGATTATGTTGACACTAAGTAACAGTTTTTAGCAGCACTGATTTTTTTTTTAAACTAAATCAAAGGATAAAATGACCATTGTATTTTATTCCAGATTATGTACAAGATAATTGAAATGTCTGCTATAAAGACTGGAGTCTTCAATACACTGATAAGTTACTGCTGTCAGTCTTGGATAGTGTCTGCTTCAAATGTGTCCCAAGGATCTTTATCAAGTGCTAAAAATTATAGCGAACTTATCCTTGAGGCTTGTATATTTGGAACTGTGTTTAGGCGTGATCAAAGGTAAAAGATGCGATTATTTCAGCTGGTCATAACTTATATTAAGTGCCTACTTGGGGATAGAATTATGTCTTTGTTTTGAGGCTTTCAATTAGAAGAATATAAATTATTCGTTAACTTTAACCTTGGGGATTTAATTGTTTTTCTATTTAAAACCTGTTGTTCTTTATCAAATGTTTTTTATGGAAAGACTTGTTCAGGATGTACAGACCTTCATAGAAAACCTTGGACATGACTGTGCGGCAAATACTGTTATGGAAAAGTAAGTATGGTAGATTTTCTCTTTCTTCACATAAATGAGATATTAAAAATTTAACATCATATGACAAACATTCTCTATTTGCTAAATTTAATAAATGTTGCTAGTGACATCTAATGTATTAATAAGATGGGATGAGCCTTCAAAAGTATGATAGAAATTATAGTCCCTTGCTAATATATTGCCTTTACATCTTTCAGTATTCACTAGAATTTGATAAAACTTTAAAAGTGTTTAGTGCAGAGTCCAGCATAAACAAGGAAATGACTGTGGAGAGCTTAAAGCCCCTGTCTTTCTTCTGCGGGGATGGGATGATCATCAGCATAGACACTTTATTCTCCAGTCCTTTTTTTGGTGTAAAGTTTAATATGAAATTAAAATTCACCACTTAACAAGTTACACACAAAATGGAATTACTCTTGGAACAGACTAAAATTTTTTGGTTTTTTAAAAACTCTTTATTGAGGTATGATTAACATGTAAAAAGCTGTACATAGTTAATGTGTGCAACTCGATAAGTGTGGGGATAGGCCCTAAAGTTTTGATTTCTGGGATAAGACTATTTTTATCTAACCACTGAATTAATTTTTTGGAGCTTGTCAAGTAGCTTTTTCACATGGCTTTCAAAAATGTGTATGTGTGTTTATAAAGAAGATTAAAATAGCATTGTATCATTCAGTCTAATTTTAGAGTTTAGGACATCAAATTATTATAATATTTAGTTATAAAGTATTTATTATTCTGAAAGTCCTAACTACGTTTTAAATCATCTGTCACTCCTCATTAAATATATACATTTTTTTCATTGTTTTTAGTTATTTTTTCTTGGCTGGCTTGGTGTGGCAATAAAAGTGACTTTTTCTAGTTGGTGGTTGCCAAATAATTTGATTGTGATTTCTACTAGACAGTTGCTTTGTTGTTAAATTAAAATATTTATTCACATTATAACAACTATCATGGAATGTGAACATACTAACGGTTTCACTTCATTTATCTTTCCACATTTGGCTACTGAAACTGCCGGGCGTGGAGAGCGCACAGTGCTTCCCGAGTTTGCCCCTCAGTTGGAGAATGTGCGCTGATAGTGCGTGGTAGAGACAGGCCTTGACGTGTTTGATGCGTATTCATGCCCCTGAGTGAATAGAGGTATCTGTGGTCCTCTTTCAGGGACAGGCTCATGAGCTGTGATCTGTTTTGTCCACAGATAAGGTACTATTGAGCGAGGTTCAGCAGCATGTGCATTGATTCTCCAGAAATCTGGATGGATTTGTGCTCATTCATACTTTCTGTATAGACCCTTCTTGTAATACATTCATTTGTTATCTTCTGTTATCTATTCTAGATTAAAAAGTATTGCCATTAAGTATGGACCTACTTAACTTTAGAAAACTTTGGAGAGGTTTTCATCATGTTATGATATTTGAAACTAATATTTGATGTTATCTTTCTGTTTTCAAAATGTATTAACATAATTTATCATTTACTTTTTTTAGTACTAAGAGAGAAGACCATTATGTGAGAATTTGTGCCATCAAATTCCTGTGTTTATTAGATGGCTCCAATATGTCCCATAAGTTGTTTATGGAAGATCTTGCAATCAAGCTGTTAGATAAAGTAAGTGTATTTTACTTTAAATTATCTTTGTTTTTAACAATCGGAGGTCAACATTTGCTCTTTATGTTGCTAGAATATGTACTTCTGCATATCTTTTGTCAGGAGAAAACACAAAGTTTATGTTCTGTATTTTTAATTCAGTCTTGATTAGGTCACACTGTGGCTCACGCCTGTAATCCTAGCACTTTGGGAGGCCGAGGCAGCAGAATTGCTTGAGGCCACGAGTTTGCGACCACCTGGGGCAACATAGTGAGACCTTGTCTCTACAAAAAGAAAAAAGAAAAAAATATCTTGGTTAGTAATTGTCCAACTCAAGTTTGGTTTTAGAGAACAATAATGGTAGTGGTTTTCCTGTACCATCTGTACTTTACTCTGTATTTTCCAGTGCCAGTCAAACCCGGTTATGTTTTTTGTTTGTTTTTTCTTTTTTTGAGACAGAGTCTTGCTCTGTCTTCCAGGCTGAAGTGCAAAGGCATGATCTCGGCCCATTGCAACCTCTGCCTCCCGGGTTCAAGTGATTCTCCTGCCTCAGCCTCCCGAGTAGCTGGGATTACAGGCATGCGCCACCACGCACAGCTAATTTTGTATATTTAGTAGGGACGGGGCTTCTCCATGTTGGTCAGGCTGGTCTCGAACTCCCAACCTCAGGTGATCCACCCGCCTTGGCCTCCCAAAGTGCTGGGATTACAGGCGTGAGCCACGCACCTGGCCTAATTTTTGTATTTTTAGTAGAGACAGGGTTTCACCATATTGGCCAGGCTGGTCTCGAACTCCTGGCCTCAAGTGATCCTCTTGCCTTGGCCTTCCAAAGTGCTGGGATTAGAGGTGTGAGCTACTGTGTTTGGCCCCAGTTATGTTTTCAGTGCTATATTCATACGTTGCTTTCTGTAAGAAATGGAATGAAAAAGTAAAAACTGAGAAAATGGCCTCAAATGTTAGGAATTGATTGCTGTGATTTGAGAACCCGTGAAAGATTACCCCAGGATTTGCTTCCATTGTAATGTATTGTTATTTCTAGATCTGGGTGTGTGATGTTTGTCTAAGATTGATGAAAATTCCTTATTTATTCAGATAAAAACAATCCAGCTAGGTTGTTTTTGAGCCTGCTAAATCATTTCTAAATGAACATTATAGTGTCTGAAGAACAGGTTTAATAAATCTGGGGACAAGTTAAATAGGAAGGGGAAGAGTTGAGCATGGTGCTCTGTTCCCCATGTATGTTAAATGACAGATACAGTTACCTTTCTGACCTTGGTGTGGACATATGGATGACTACCGAACTCATATCAGTCCCTCTGTTAAAACAGGAGTGTTCATCGTACTTCTGTTTTTCTGAAGGTATAGCACGTCAGCTTTATTATATAAAACCTTGGAAATAGTTTTTATGCAACAATTCCCTTTCTGTAGCATTGGAGTCAAGGAAGATGTCCCAGAGGAAATAGTATGTTACTGGTTTTCTAAAAGATGAGTAGAGTTTAAAGTGATGGGAGCTGGGTATGGGAATTCTATCATAACAAAAATACATGTTATGTGTTTATTTATGTAGTGGGTCAGGGCTAGGCATGGTGGCTCATGCTTGTAATTCTAGCACTTTGGGAGGCTGAGGCAGGAGGATTGCTTGAGGTCAGTGGTTTGAAACCAGCCTGGGCAACACAGTGAGTGAGACTGCCTCTCTAAAAAAAGAAACAAAATTCAGAAAAAACAGGTCTAAAAAGGTCAGGAAGGTCTAATCAGGTGACATTTGGGCTGAGCTCTGGATGAATTAATGAGGATACCAGGAGGGGACACTGTCCGGAGACCAAGTGAGGAAAGGAGGTGCGGCATGGAGGACGAGGAGGCCACAGGCTGGCCATTGGTTTCAGCTGTCTCGGTCACCTCCACAAAGGCATTTCAGTGAACTGCTGGGATGAGAACCTAATAGAACCGGTTCAGAAGAAAATGGGAGTTGAGCGAGTGGAGACAGTGAGTATGGACTGTCTTAGGAGTTTACCCTAGAAAGGGTGTGAAGGGAATAAAAGGAGTTGTTCCTGGAGCGGAACCTGGAGTTAAAGAGGGGGCTTTTTAGAGATGGGAGATAATTAGAGCATGTTTCTATGTTGAAGGAAATTTCGATCCAGTAGAGAGAGAAAAATGACAGTTAGGGAGAGGCCAGCAATAATCACACAGGCAAAATACTATCCACTCATACCCACTGGGATGGCTGTTAAGAAAACAAACTAAAACTGATGAGCATTGGTGAGGATGTAGCAAAACTGGAATCCTCATGCGTTGCTAATAGGAATACAAAACAGTGCAGCTGCTTTGGAAAACAGACTTGAAAAAGCAAAATGCTTGTCTAGCACAGTAATTCTTAAAGTGTGGTCTCTGGATCAGCCTCAGGGGAACTTGTTAGAAATGCATATTCCTAGGCTCTGCCCCAGTCTACTGAATCAGAAGCTCTGGGGGTGGTGCCCAGCACTCTGTTTTAATGAGTCCTTGTGATTCTGGAGCTGATACAGTTTAAGAACTACTGGTCTAGCAATCATGAAGGCCCAGAAACAGCTGGAATGCATATTTTAAATTTTAATTTTGTGGATCTATAATAGGTGTATATATTTATAGGTTATATGAGATATTTTGATATAGGTATACAGTATGTAATAATTACATCAAGTAAATGAGGTATCTGTCACCTCAAGCATTTATCCTTTATGTTACAAACAATCCAGTTATACTCTTAGTTATTTTAAAATGTACAATAACTTACTGTAGACTGTAGTCACCCTGTTGTACTATCAAATACTAGATCTTATTCATTCTAAGTATATTTTTATACTCATTAGCCATCCCCACACCTTCCCCCTACCACCACTACCCCCCCAGCCTCTGTGGCAACCATCGTTCTATTTTCTGTCTTCATGAATTCAATTGTTTTATTTTTTAGCTGCCACAAATAAGTGAAAACATGCAAAGTTTGTCATTTTGTGCCTGGCTTATTTCACTGAACATAATGACCTCCAGTTCCATCCATGTTGTTGCAGATGACAGGATCTCATTCTTTTTTATGGCTGAATAGTACTCCATTGTATGGAATACATATTTTTAATGAAGTCAGTTGTGGCTGGTGACTTTTAATTTCTTCAGTAGTACCCGGCCACGAGTTAAAAAGACGAATAGAGAAAAGATATTCTGAGTAAAGGAGCACACTGAGTGGAACAAGTAGAAGGACAGAAGATTTTGAGCTGAAAGGGAATTTTAGAATTCTCAACTTCCAGTTGAGGATGGTGACTTGGTGAGGTCCTAAGGGCAGCTTTCTTGACATGAAGATGCTTTCCTGAATGCATGAGTGATTCACCCTACTGATTCCATTTTTAGTTGCATTGAGGTTGAGCAGTATATGAAACTTAAACACACCTATATCAGAAGAAAATTTCTTAACAGAAATTACATAGAGATTATAAGATTTTAAACATCATTGGGAGTCATTAAAATCTATATTAATTTAGCTACTGACATGAAACTATATACACTAAAATGCAGAGAATGAGATTATGGAAGAAGAAAGGTCAGAGAAGTTACAAAGTAGAAGAGGATCATCTACATTATGTGAAAATGGTTTTGGAGGTGGTGAATGACTTTTCACCTTTACGACATTTGAGTAAGTTGATATACTCTTCAGTGCCATCTTGCTTTATGGCCAAAGCACTAATAGTTATGGTAATAAAAGCAAATCTTGCAGCTGGCTGAATTTAGGTGGCACAAGCCATGAAAAGCCAGGGAGAGCTCTCTGCTACTATGAAAGGCTCAGTGCTGCCATTTTCTTGTGTCTAGAGACACATCATGCCTAGAGATGCCTCGCACTGTCTCGTACTGGGGTGGCTTCTTTCTTCGTGGTGTTTGCATCAGATTGTAGATACCAGTATTCCAAATGTGAATATCACACGGGGGCACAAGGTGAGATGTGCCTGTGAGGTACATGGTAGTATGTGGCAATATATGTCCAGTATCTCAATCTCTTCTCACCCTTGGAACCCATAGCTCCCAGTTTTTTGGCCCCTCTTCTAATTTTAAAAACACATAGCCAGGCGCCATGGCTCATGCCTGTAATCCCAGCACTTTGGGAGGCTGGGGCAGGCGAATCACCTGAGGTCAGGACCTCGAGGCCAGCCTGGCCAACATGGTGAAACCCCATCTCTACTAAAAATACAAAAGTTAGCCGGGCGTGGTGGCGGGTGCCTGTAATCCCAGCTACTCAGGAGGCTGAGGCAGGAGAATTGCTGGAACCTGGGTGGCAGAGGTTGCAGTGAGCCAAGATCACGCCATTGCACTCCAGCCTGGGCAACAGAGTGAGACTCCACCTCAAAAAAGAGAAAAACCAAAAAAAAAACATAACCGGGTTTGACTGGCACTGGAAAATACAGAGTAAAGTACAGATGGTACAGGAAAACCACTACCATTATTGTTCTCTAAAACCAAACTTGAGTTGGA
>NW_016818844.1:248079-276805 GCF_001698545.2 Rhinopithecus bieti
AAAAAAAAAAAAAAAAAAAACACGTAAGTTAAACAAAAGCAACTAAGTTCAGGGTTTGAAGTGTTTTATTTAAAATTTTTTTTTTATTTTCTTAATCATTCAGCCCAAAATGTCAATGTTTGAAATATTTTAAAGTGCAATTCTTTTCTCATCCTCCTAACTGCTTTTGGGGAACAAAAGCCCCTGTACCTAATTTAAGCCTCTTACATTTCAAGTTGTCATTGATTTTTTTCGTTAATCACTAGTTCAACGGATAATTTAATATTGACTCCCTCCCTTCTCCTTTCCAGGATGAATTCGTGTCCAAGTCCAAAAAACGCTACTATGTGAATTCTCTGCAGCACAGAGTGAAAAACCGCGTCTGGCAGACTCTGCTTGTACTTTTCCCTAGACTCGATCAGGTATCAGATTTTTATTATAGTTGTACCTTTGAAGCATATGATTTCATGACTGAACTACTTTGCAGAAACTGTCATATAGCGTTTTAAAATTGAAAAAGATAATGTTTAAAATTTATACTTCAGTTCTTCACATTGAAGTTATTCAAAAGTTTTTATTAACAGAGAGAATACCAAGGCAATTAGGTATTGCAGAAAGAAGTTAGAAGTTGGTTTACATGGCCCCATTTAATATTTTTTCCCTTCGGTATTTTAATGTGACATTTTAACTGTTTAAATAAGTCTGATTTGCCATTTGATTAGAAAATGCAAATACTTAACTCCTAATTTTCTGTAGGTACGTTATTTTGGAGTGTTACTATTTTGGATTATCTGTACTGTAGAAACCAGACAAATTGTATCGTTTGGGATGGGAATAATGTTTCACATGGTGGGTTTCCTTGCCCTTAACTTCATGAATAGCGTGATGACATAAACCAGCTAAGGTAAAGGCCAAGTCTCTTACAACAAAGTATCCTTATCCAAAGTTATCTTTTCTCTTCCCTGAGGAGGCAAGAAACAGTTGAATGGACAATCTGATTTTTCTGACCATCTTTGCTTAATATTCCTGTTGAGAAAATAGATCATCATTATGAGAAAGTGATGGTATATGACTCATGCAGTTTTAAAACATTTTCAATGCAAAAAACATCCTTCAGACATTAAAATTTCCTACTATCCTCCCTACCTTCTTTTAAATGTGTGAGAGAATTAAAAAAATATATATATATATACTAGCCTCTTTCTTTACAATCTTATGAAGTCTTATATCTGTGAGAAACATTTCAGTAACAGTGTAAGTATGTAAGTATATTCAAATAAAACTATTTGGAATAATTTAAGAGGAAATAGCTAAAAGAATTGCTTCCGGGGAGTAGTTTTGGTGGATGTGGGGGGTGGGGAAGGTTGCTATTTTCATCATAGGTCTTTTGTATTATTTGATTTAAAGTATGTCATTAAACATAAGGATGCATTTAAAAAGGAAACATTTTAGAAATGCTCAACTAGATTACTGAGAACATGTTTTTCTTAGAATGGAGAGGGCCTCCTAGAGAGAAGGGTAATGTTGGAGAGGGTGGGGAAATGCCCGAGCATGCACACCTGCAAGGAAAAGGAAACCTAGCAGTCTGTTATGGGGCTCAGAGTTGTAAACTGTTATATCTTATGGTTTTGTTTAATCTTCATAATAGTCTTCCAAGGTAGGCCATACATATTCTCATTTTGCTTCCAAGAGCACTGCAGTTGAGAGAGGTCAGATGTCCTGTGTGAGAGGTAACACAGCTAGTGGTGAAGGATAGAGGTGGAATTCAAAATCAAGCCTGACTACAAGATTCATGCTCTACTTGACTATCTCAGGGCTTCAAATGAGTCCTTCTGCTCTTTTTCTACCAAGTAGAAGTTCTTGTAAGATAGATTTTTCTTCTTTTGTACATAATACCTATTACTTGTTTTTTTGTTTTTTTGAGACGGAGTCTTGCTCTGTCGCCCAGGCTGGAGTGCAGTGGCCGGATCTCAACTTACTGCAAGCTCTGCCTCCCGGGTTCACGCCATTCTCCTGGCTCAACCTCCCCAGTAGCTGGGCCTGCAGGCACCCGCCACCACGCCGGGCTAATTTTTTGTATTTTTAGTAGAGACGGGGTTTCACTGTGTTAGCCAGGATCCATCTCCTGACCTGGTGATCCGTCCACCTCGGCCTCCCAAAGTGCTGGGATTACAGATGTGAGCCACCGCGCCCAGCCCTGCATACTACTTTTATACGCTTATATAAGTAGGTATTGTCTTTCATCTGCTACTGATATAGGTTCGGTCCCCTAGATAGAAATGCAGTTTTGAAGAGGAGAGGGTGGAAGGGGGGGGAGGGATGATTTTGGAGCTCAAGGTCTTAGCCAGAGAACAGTGCAGTAGTTGTGGGGCCACACAGACCATGAGGGCAGGAGGATGAGGAGCCTGAACAGAGGGCTCAGTGGCCTGAGACCTGCCCCTCTGGGATGCTGTTTCCCACCTGCTGACTTCAGTCTCTGGACCATCCCTTATTGCAAGTTTTAAGCCCTGGCATCTTGGGAGATCTTGATTTGAACCTGAATTCTTCGACTTACTAGGTATGTGACTTTGGGAAGGTTTTTCAGCTTTTCTGAGTCTTTTCCTTTCCCTGCAAAAATACAGGTGATGAATAATCTTCCTTATAGATAGAACTGATGTCCAGGTAAATTATAAAGTACTGAATGAAGGTACTTCATCATTATATTTTAATCAGTAGTTTTTAGAGTCTTTGCTCAAGAGAGTTGTAGATTCAGTAAATAACATGATAAAAACTTTAAGCTGTTTTATTTTAAATGGAGACTATTTTAAATTAAAATGAATAACTGTAACTGTTTAATTCTGAACTTTTTTTCTCAGAATTTCTTGAATGGAATTATTGACAGGATTTTCCAGGCTGGTTTCACCAACAATCAAGCATCCATAAAATATTTTATAGAATGGATTATTATATTGATTCTTCATAAATTCCCTCAATTTCTTCCAAAGTTCTGGGATTGTTTTTCTTATGTAAGTAAAGAACATTTTAAATATTTTTTTAAACTAAGAAATGATTTTGACAATGCTGGGGGATTTGTTTCACTTAAATAGTTGTTTTCGATTCTCAGTTGCCCTAATGTATTGACTTCATAAGTTATGTTTTGCAAGATCTGAATTAATTCAGAAGACCGAAATCTCTGGCATTCATTTTGAGTATTTCATAGTTTTTATTTGAGAGCTGTTACATGCAACAAAATGAAGATGGAAAGGGCATTTGTCATTAAGAAGTAAGGGAAATAGGTGCCTTCTATGTTCTTATTTACCAAGCAATGTCTTTGATCTTGGAAATAGGAATGATGAGGAATTCATTGCATTCCTTAAAATTAAAAAAAAAAGGTTTTGGGAGATTTCAAACGTAATCAAAGTAGAAAGAATAGAAGTAATATCAATTCATTTCCTTTCTTATTTCATCTGTACCCTCACATACTCCCCTAATTGCTTTCCAACATTTCTCATATATTGAAAATCATTTTTAAGGAATCGATACTAAAATTAGTGATAGAGTTTATCATTGCTGGTTTCCTGACAAATAGCAAATTGTTTCTGAGTATCAGTTCTAAATCTTGAATGTTTTCTTTTGGTTCCCAAAATCACCTTTCCCTTTCATAGTAGATGATCTTGTCTTCTACTTTGTGTGAAAATGGAGGTGCCTTCCTCAAAATATCTCTTTCTCCATTTCTTCCTATTTCAGGAGAGATATCCTTATTCTTTTTTTCACATATATCCCCTGTGACCTATTTGTGTCTCCTTTGGGACCTCGCCGAATTCTTCACACTTGCTCTGTTGACTTTTCCTCCACCCAGCTCTCATCCAGTGTCTTCCTTTCTTTACTGTTAAACTTCAGTGTGTGATCTTTGCCATACTCAAATCGCTGCGGCCCACTCCATTTTCAACAGTGATGGTTCAGGGATTTCATCTGAGCTGCAGACAGCCTTTCTCTTTTCCTCCATACTCCCCACTTTAATTTCACGCCTTCGCGTTGGTGGTGGCTTTCTCCACAGCTGATCCTCACACTGCGGTCAACTTCATAATTCCCTTCCTGTTGTGCTGATAACTTCTCTATTTCTTTCATGTTTCCTTCTCTCTCCCAACCCTTATGCTTGGTTTTATCTGAAGAGTCGCTGGTTAGCCCGTCTGCTTCTCTTTCTGTGCTCCCTTAGCATACTAAAGCCCATCTCTGCCGGTCCCTACTTCTCTAGCTACCTGCAGGGCCTTTCCATAATCCCCAAACTTCACCCTGTGTTAAACTAAACTGGTGATAGCATCTGGCCCTAAAATTGGCTCCCCTTTCTGATGTCTTTCATTCTTCCAGTCTCCTAGCTTAAAACCTGGGTGTCACCATAAGCAGCAGAAACAGCAGCCTCACAGTAATCCCCAAAGACAGGTTGGGGTTTTTACCCTGATGATGAAAACAACGATTAAGTCAGTCGTCACACCACTAAGAAATAACAATGCTTTGGCCAGGCGTGGCGGCTCATGCCTGTAATCCCAACTCTTTTAGAGACTGAGGCGGGAGAATTACTTGAGGTCAGGAGTTTGAGACCAGCCTGACCAACATGGTGAAAACCCGTCTCTACTAAAAATACACAAATTAGCCAGGTGGGGTGGGTGCACGCCTGTGGTCCCAGCTACTCGGGAGGCTGAGGCAGGAGAATAGCTTGAACCCAGGGAGGCGGAGTTTGCAATGAGTCGAGATGGCTCCACTGCACTCCAGATGGCATCAAAGTGAGACTCCATCTCAAAATTTTCACCTCTTCCCATGCTCCTCTGGCTCATCTTCATGTTCCTATAATGAAGAAACAGATTCTGTTATTTTTCCTTGAATTGATTTTTAGATCCATAGTCTTATTAATGTAGTTTGTTCATGTCAACTCTCAAATGGGTTAGCACCGCCCCAGGAATTCTCACAAAGGGCAGGTTGGTTCTGGTGTACCCCCAAAACTTCCTGGTGCTCCCCTCCACAGTAGTGCCAATTGTTACTTTTATTTGCTTAGCGCAGCCTCTCACTTGTCATTAGGCCTTGTATATTCTCTTCAAATCTGATTTTACCTGTGGACATAAGTCAGAGTTTTTGGTGTAGGCAAAGGAAGCTTTTGCTGATGGAATCAAAACGGGATTCAAAAAAGGTAGTGGGGAAGGGGGGGTAGTAGGCAGCTTACATAATGCCAGGAAAGCTGCAGAATCAGACCTGCAAAATTGGCAGGAACGGGGGAGGCTCGGTGGCTTCCACAACTGCAGCCACAGGCAGGCCAGAGAGAGCTGGTTCACTGGACACACGGTGCCTTCAGCAGGGCCTTGCCATAGCTAACTGTATACCTGCTGTCTCTGCTGCCTGCAGTGGAGGAGGGTTTTCTGTGAGCTCTACTCCTCTAAGTTGTAAGTTCTCAATTTAGAAATCAGAATTGGGGTCTTTGGAACCAGGTCAAGTGCCTTCTTGTTAGTGGCAAGGAGGCTGGGAAGATGAATATCTGGCATTTTTCAGTGTCCCCCAACACTCATAAGATGGAAGAATTCCCTAAACTTGGAAGGGGATTCAGGATAGATATCAAAGAAAGGGGCAGTTGTCCATTACACCCTTTTCTTCCCTTATTCAAAACAAATTACCTTACCCTTTATGTTTTAGAGAAAATAACAGTTGCCGCGTAGGAATATTTATATCTTCTCAAGAGCAATCAGACAAATCTGCCTATGTCAGTATCCATCTGAGATTTCTTCCTACCTTTTACAGTAAAGAAGTAGAATCTTCTCCAGTGCCAGAGTAATCCTTCCACTGGGTCTTTGGCCCTTTTCCTTCCTGTCATCTCAGGCATTTGCTGCTATCAGCCTGTCTTCTATCCGCAGTCTCGCCTTAACCAAATGGTTCCATTGGCTTTTCAACAGGTTTGAGTTGCATCCATTTTCTGTGGATATTTATACCGGCTATTTTCTCGTCCCTCTCCTCTAATCACCCTGGCTCTCTGCTATTTCATTGTCAGACTTCCTGAAAGAGGTGCCTGTGTTCCAGAGTTTTATTACCTTTTAAAATTTACTTATTTTATTTATTTTTTTGAGATGGAGTCTCGCTCTGTCACCCAGGCTGGAGCGCAGTGGTGCGATCTCGGCTCACTGCAACCTCCGCCTCCCAGCTTTAAGCAATTCTCCTGCCTCAGCCTCCTGAGTAGCTAGGACTACAGGTGTGTGCCACCATGCCTGACTAATTTTTGTATTTTTAGTAGAGACTGGGTTTTACCATGTTGGCCAGGCTGGTCTTGAACTCCTGACCTCAGGTGATCTGCCCGCCTTGGCCTCCCAAAGTCCTGGGATTACAGGCGTGAGCTGCTACACCCAGCCTTATTTTTTCACATCCTCCCCAACCCACACTTGAATCCATGGTAGACCAACTTCCAGTTCAGTCAGTTCTCAGAAGACACTGTTGCAGGGGTCAAGAGTGACCTCCACGAGTCAGTGGTCAGCCTTCGTCATCTTCTCTCAGCCACATGCGTGCTGCTGACCATTTTCTTATTCTTGGTTCTAGTGACACACACTTTTTTGGTCCCTCCTGCCCTCTTTTCTGTGTCCTTTCCAGGCTTTTCCTTCCCTGCCCACCTCTTAAATGGTGGTGCTTCTCTAGGACTAGGCTTTTTTTTTTATTTTCTTATTTTTATAGTCAGTCTTATCTATGTTGTGGATTCACATACTGCCTACTGTGAATGACTTACTCATTTGTATTTGTATGCCGCACATCTTCCCCTGACTCTAGATCAAGGGTTGGCAAGCTACAGCCAAATTTGGCCTGGCAGAGTTATATTGGAACACAGCCATGCCCATGCATTTTCATATTGTCTGTGGCTGTGTTTGTGCTAACGTGGCAGAGTTGAACAATTGCAACAGAGACTGTGTGGCCCGCAAAGCCATGTTTTTATTTATTGCTTGGCACTTTACAGAACAAGTTTTCTGACCCTTGCTGTAGACGTTTTCCTTGTAGATGACTTTCCCTTAGACTAAATCATCTAAAACGTAGATGTCTCATACTGAGTGCCTTATTGTTTTCCTCAAACTTGATCTTCTTCCTACTCTAGTGAACACCACCGCTATCTATACAGTTGCACAAACCAGAAACCTTGACACGTCCATGCTCTGTGTCTGATTCGTGACCAGGTCCTGATCTTTCTGCCTGAATAGTTCTGAGTTCTCTCTTGTCTGTCTCTGCCACTGTATCTCAGTCTATGCTGCTGTCATCCCTTGCAGTGGTTCCCTCACTGGGCTGCCTACATCCACTCTTGGCTCTGTTTCCATCTGCTCTCCACCCTGAAGCCCCGGCAGGGTTTCCATGGTGAGAATTTCAACAGGTGACCCCGCCGGCTAAAGACAGTGTCTTACGTCTTCTCAGGACGAAGACTACGCTCCTTGGAGTGTCCTGTAAGGCTTGCATGATCTTAGGCCTCTTTCCTCTCTAGTCTCTCTGTGTGGTCCATTCTCAGTTTACTACACGAGGCACACTGATTATCTGTTTTCCGTTGCTAGAACTCTCCAAAGCTTAGCGGTATAAACAATATTTTTTGTTTTGTTTTGTTTTGAGACAGAGTTTCGCTCTTGTTGCCCAGGCTGGAGTGCAATGGCACAATCTCGGCTTACTGCAACCTCTGCCTCCCTGGTTCAAGTGATTCTCCTGCTTCAGCCTCCTGAGTAGCTGGGATTACAGGTGCCCGCCACCATACCTGGCTAAATAATTTTTATATTTTTAGTACAGATGGGGTTTCACCATATTGGCCAGGCTGGTCTCAAACTCCTGACCTCAAGTGATGCACCCGCCTCGGCCTCCCAGAGTGCTGGGATTACAGACGTGAGCCACCGCGCCCAGCCTAAACAGTGTTTTGGTTTTTTTCGTGATGTGTGTGTTGTCTGGCTAGGCAGTGTTGCTCCTTGTGATGTCTGCTGGGGCTGGGGCTTCCAAATGGCTCCTTCACTCACATATTTGTCACCTCAGCTGCAATGGCAGGAGCAGCTCTGGTGGCTGGGCATCGCTCCCACTCCATGTCTCCAGGAGGGTAGCTGGACCTCTTTATATTCAGTTCTGCAAGAATAAGCATTCCGCCGACGGGAGTGTGGGGGGGACATGTCCTGATGGGCAAGTGCTCATCCAGCCTCTGGGTGCATCAGGCTTGCTAATGTTCATTGGCCAGAGCAAATCACATGACCATCCCTGCTGGGGTGGAAGGGGCCTGCATCGGTCATGCGTAGGGAGGGTTGGTTGACTGGGGGTCACCCAAGGTAACTGAGTACCACACTGACCTTTTCAGTATTTCCTGCTTATCACTAGTCCTTTTGGTTTCAGGCTATCGCACATGTTGTGCCCTTTACACAAAACGGTCTTCTTTCTTCTCTTTATCTAGATAACTCTCTCTCGCTTCACATCTCAGTTCATGTGTCTTCTTTTTTTTGTCTTTGAGACAGAGTCTTGCTCTGTCACCCAAGCGATTGTAGATCACTGCAGCCTTGAACGACTGGGCTCAAATGATCTTCCCGCCTCAGCCTCCTGAGTAGCTGGGACTACAAGCACATGCCACCATGCGTGGCCAATTTTTTTTTTTTTTTTTAATTTTTTGTAGAGATGAGGTCTTGTTATGTTGCCTGGGCTGGTCATGAGCCACTGTACCTGGCCCATATTGTTGTTGTTATTATTATTATTATTATTATTATTATTATTATTATTTGAGATAGAATCTTGCTGTCGCCCAGGCTGGAGTGCAGTGGTGCGATCTTGGCTCACTGCAACCTCCGTCTTGAGGGTTCAAATGATTCCCCTGCCTCACCCTCCCGAGTAGCTGGGATTACAGGTGCCTGCCACCACAACCAGCTAAGTTTTGTATTTTCAGTAAAGACTGGGTTTCACCATATTGGCCAGGCTTATCTTGAACTCCTGACCTTGTGATCTGCCTGCCTCAGCCTTCCAAAGCGCTGGGATTATAGGTATGAGCCACAGCGCCCAGCCTATATTGTCATTCTTAAGGGAAGTTACCTCCCCGAGTATTTAGATCCCCTAATTTCAGGTTTTCATAGCACATAAATAGTGTCGCTTAAAGTTAGAATACTAATCTGATCTGGTGTTTTTCTTCTCCAGTAGCTTTTTAAGTTACAGGAACTTGTTTCTATAGTAACTGTCATGTAGAAGACATTCAGTAACTGTTAATTAAATAAAGGAATTAAATAATCATCTGATTTGCCTCTTGGAGAGGTTTCCAAACTGGTCTTCTGTTTATATGGTCTTTTCTTTCCAATCTGTCTGGCATTTATCAGTTTGTTATCACTAAAATAATGTATTATTCCAAACCACTATTATTATGGAATAATAATAGTTTCAGATTCCAGTTGAACAGTCTTTTTCAACTGGAATCAGAAGTTTCCAGATTCCAATTGAACAGTCTTTTTAAAAAACTTTCCCTAAGATAGCTGATTAAGTCTTATATAGGTTTTTTGCTATAGCTTGTTAAAGCCTCTGTAGTATAATTCCATTTAGCTTTTGAGCCTTATCCCTGTCACTCCCTGTCAAACTGGCTCTATCTCCTCTTGCCTCCTTTCCCTTAAGTTTGCCTCTGTGCCTTTGTTCTTATTCACTTATCTGTTCTCTCACCTTCCTGCTCCTTCTCCAGGCCAGTCCTTCCCATCCTGAAGGCCTCTCCTCTCCTGAAGTGAGCATGCCCTTGGCTCTGCCACCTGTAATCAACCCTTGGTATCCAGGGTTGATTGGTTCCAGGGTGATTGGTTCCAGGCCCCCCATGGATGCCAAAACCTGAGGATGCTCAAGTTCTTTATTTAGAATGACATAGTATTTGCATGTAACTGTATCCTCCCATATACTTCAGTAATCTTAGATTACTTACAATGTCTAGTACAATGTACATGCGATGTAAATCGCTGTTATACAGTTTGAAATTTTATTTGTATTACTTTTTAATTGTGTTTTCAAAATTTTTTATTTATTTAAATATTTTTCATCCATGGTTGAACTCATAGATGCGGAACCCACGCATACAGAGGGCACACTGTACTTCTTTTTTTTTTTTTTTTTTGAGACAGGGTCTCGCTGTGTTGGCCAGGCTGGAGTACAGTGGCATGATCTCAGTTCACTGCAACCTCTGCCTCCTGGATTCAGGCAATTCTTCCACCTCAGCCTCCCCAGTAGCTGGGACTACAGGTGCGCACTACCACGCCCAGCGAGTTTCTGTATTTTTTGGTAGCAACGGCGTTTCACCATGTTGGCCAGGCTGATCTCAAACCTCTGGCCTCAGATGATCTGCCTGCCTCAGCCTCCCAAAGTGTTGGGATGACAGGCGTGAGCCACTGTGCCCAGCCCCGCTGTTCTTAGAGTTGAGTTATTCAGTACTTTATGTGACCTGCTGATTTTTCTGTGCACTGGCACGTGGCTCTAGGAAATTATTCCTTTGCTTTCAGTCCTGCGCCTGCCACTGCAGCCCCCTTCCCACCGAGACCCTGGGCTGTTCCAGGGAAGAGGCGGCCTCCCGTCTTGGGCCCTCATAGAGTCCAGCACGGCGCCTTGCACGTGCGTGGCTCACAGTAAGCTTTGAATGAATATTTATCTGATTATTTTTTCAGGGTGAAGAAAATCTTAAAACAAGCATTTGTACATTTTTAGCAGTTTTATCACATTTGGACGTTGTTACTCAAAACATTCCAGAAAAGGTGAGTTTAAGTTGTTTGTAGGAATTTAAACTTGACTATAAAAAAAGAATTTTATATAGTCGTACCAGTTTTTTATATGTGGAGCATTCCTGTGATTTTTGCAATTTCTCCCTTTCCTTTCCACTGCCCCGCTCATGTGCACATGTATTAGACACGAATACCCAGTAAACGGGAATTACCCATTTACATGCATACACACTGAGGTGTGCATGAGTACATACCAAATTTATAGACAAGTTACTGGGTAAGTTTTTGTTGATACTTGGATAAAATTAATAATTATTTATAATTCTTAGGATTAGGGTTACTTAGGATTCTTTAAACAGGACTTCCCTTACTGCATTCTTTGACTGAATGGTAGTTATTTAGCAAATGCTCATGCAAAGAAACTTAGGGCCAGACTATTAAAAGCTGTTGGGTAATTCAAGGTGATATAAAATGACTGGCATCATTTGGAGTGTGCAGTACAGTTGCTTTACGTTTCTCAGGTTTAGAACAATTTCCCCAGTAAGTTCTCACACAGATAAGCAGAAATCATAACTTAATTTTGGTTAATCACTATGGCAACCGTTGAAGAATTTAGGAGAACCTGCCAGTAAGATTTGCAATAAGATTCTGTATTATTGCATCCACAGAGAAGAATGTACTGATACACTATAAACTCTAGGAGAAAACTTAATTGAAATAGTGTTATTAAGTGTTGAAAGTGCCATAAAAATATAAGGGAAAATAAGCTTTCCTAGAATTTTTCAGTGTTCTAGTTTTAAACAGTGGTATGTTTTAATTAACCTATTTCATCCATTCTAAGACAGGCCTTTCTCCACACCGCATTTTAACCTCTAAAATCATGGTAACACTTTTAAATTGATGGTGTCTTCTAGTGTGTATCAGCCAGATGGCAGTGTGTTACAGTTCCAGGAAAACTTGTTCACACCTTTCCTAAGATCAAGAAGGCTCTGGCCTTCAGATAAACAAATATTCATTCAAAGACAACAAATGTTGTCTTTCTGTTTTAAATATGTGCAGGAAAGAGATTTGTTTACAATCTATTGAGAAAGCTAAAACAGAGCAGACATTGTCCTGTTGCAGGGTAGATGAATAGCCTAAGAATAGTTTAGACAAATTCTGAAAATGAATTTATCTTAGGAGATGTTCATGTTAGATCTGGTAAAATAGCATGTTATTTTCCATCAAGCCCTTTTGTACTTGCTGTATATTACATATTTTAGATTTATTTTTTATTTTGAAACATCCAAAAGGAGCACTAATTAGTCGAATGGAATAATTTCCACTTCAACACCTTAGGAAAAAAAAAAATCTGACCCGACATACCTAAGAAAAGGCCAAACTGACTGACTTTGTCAGTCACTTCATGTCTGATAGGTAAAGTCCATTGTTACCTAGATAAATGTAGGACTGATTTCTTGGAAACAATCACTTAAGACTTTCCATTCTCTTCAAAGTGTCTTACTTAACCTGTACTGAGCAATTAACGATTCAAAGCAATTGTCACACATGACAGAGGTTGTAACCGCTCAATAGGTTCACCTTTTCCGCCGCCTACGCAGAGCCGATTTATCAAGACAGGAATTGCAACAGAGAAAGAGTATACAGAGCTGCTTGTGCAGGAGACTGGAGTCTTCTTATTACTCACATCGGTCTCCCTGAGCATTCGGGGATCAGGGTTTTTAAGGATAGTTTGGTGGGAGTGGGAAGGCCAGTGAGTCAGGGGTGATGACTGGTTGGGTTGGAGATGAAATCATAGGGAATTAAGGCGTCCTCTGTGCTAAGTGAGTTCCGGGGTGGGGGCCGCAAGATCAGATGAGCCAGTTTATCGATCTGGGTGGTGCCAGCTGGTCCATCGAGTGCAGGGTCTGCAAAATATCTCCAGCACTGACATAGGAGCAGTTTAGGGAGGGTCAGAATCTTGTAGCCTCTAGCTACATGACTCCTAAACCATTATTTCTAATCTTGAGGCTAATTTGTTAGTCCTACAAAGAAAATCTAGTCCCCAGACAAGTAGGAGGTTTGTTTTGGGAAAGGGCTGTTATCATTGTTTTAAACTATAAGTTCCTCCCGAAGTTAGTTCAGCCTACACCCAGGAATGAACAAGGACAGCTTGGAGGAACAAGCAAGATGGAGTTTGTTAGGTCAGATCTCTTTCCCCGCCTCAGTTACAATTTTGCAATGTGGTTTCAAGATCAGAGGATGAAGTGTTCCTCTAAGAGTGAAAAAGAAAAAGAAAAAACCTTTCTTAATTATGCTCGTAGTTGTGTATTGTCCTGTCAGCTTTCTCATTGTATAAAATGAGCGGGACATGAGAATTCACGAGCAGGGCTTTTTACACTGATGTATATGAAAGCATCATTTAAGTCCTGAAAGCCCCAGCCAAGCAATCACTGGCAGTACCAACATTTTTGAGTGTGGGCTCCATAGGAAGCACTGTTTTCCCTATTGAGAATTATAGTGGGTTTTTTTTTTCATTGACAAGTAATGTATACCTAGCTCCAAGATCTTGGTTGCTAACACTATTCTCCAATAAAATGAACCAGGGATCGCTGGAGAAATAGCTGATTCTAAAACTAGGGCAGAAAGTATACAAGATGAGCCTGGTGGAGCATCCTGTAGAGTCAGAAAGCACGGCACACGTACACACAGTGATGTGAGATGGGAGTGCAGAGGGAAGGTGTTCCCACTGGCTAAAACTGAAACAGTGTGAGCGACAAAATAAAGCAGTATTGGATCCCAACCCAAAGAATAAAGTAAATATCCTCGAGCCCACACCGATACAAATAAATGATTGAATCAATAAATGAATCCAGACACGGTGGCTCACGCCTGTAATCCCGCATTTTGGGAGGCCAAGGCGGGCAGATCACTTGAGGTCAGGAGTTCGAGACCAGCCTGGCCAACATGGTGAAACCCCATCTCTACTAAAACACAAAAATTAGCCAGGCATGGTGGCACACGCCTATAATCCCAGCTACTCGGGAGGCTGAGGCAAGAGAATCGCTTGATCTCATGAGGCAGAGATTGTAATGAGCCGAAATCGTGCGACTGCACTCCAGCCTGGGCGACAAAAAGAAAAAAAAAAAAAAGACGGGATGGACAAGACAAATCCCTTGTAAAAAAAAAATTGTAAGTAACTTTTATAGATGCTCTGCCCTGAAGGAGGGGGAGTATGACTTCTCACTCCTTCAGTGTAGGCTGCACGGGTGACTTCCTTCCAAATGGGATCGTTATAACAAAAGACAGTAACAAGGACTGTGGGAATTAGAAACCAGCAATTGTGGATGAAAACCAGTGTATATCATAACATCATACCTTGTAATGTTGGCAGTACAGTCACTGACCTTTGATAAATGTTGATGACATGTTGAGTAAAGGAATGAGAGAGAGGATTATTTGTATCTGTTTTATCCTTCTCAGAGAAACTTTGGGTAACTGAAGTCTGTTATCAGCCGTGCTGATGCCTTTGGTAAACTAGTCTGTGAATATGGTTGTTTTTCATTGGTCAGTAGAAGCTGGGCTGCCAGGTGCAGCCGGTGAGCACATGAGCCTTAGGGGAGAAGTGCATTTGGTAGGAGCATCAAAATAGTTTCTGATATTTCATTAAACGTTTGGGTCCTTCTGGTTCCTTCGTTAGTATATGTGTGAAGACTAAAGTTCACAGGAAAAGACTACAGGGAAATTTAAACAGTTTTTTTTTTAATTTTCCCCTCCCTTTTTTTTTTTTTTTTTTGAGACGGAGTCTTTCTGTCACCCAGGCTGGAGTGCAGTGGCGCGATCTCAGCTCACTGCAAGCTCTGCCTCCCGGGTTCAAGCCATTCTCCTGCCTCAGCCTCCGGAGTAGCTGGGACTACAGGCGCCCGTGACCACGCCCGGCTATTTTTTTTGTATTTTTGGTAGAGTATTTTGTATTTTAGTTAGCCGGGATGGTCTCGATCTCCTGACCTCGTGATCCGCCCGCCTCGGCCTCCCAAAGTGCTGGGATTACAGGCGTGAGCCACCGCGCCCAGCCTCCCCCTCACTTCTTAATTTTCCTGCCACTACTCAGTACTGTGTGGGTCCAGGATCACCCTTAGGGAAAACAGAGTAGCTCAGAAATCAGTGGCGAGGAGGAGGACAGCACTTGGTGTGGCATCTTGCTCTAGGAGCATTTTCAAGCCTTCAGAAGTAGGACTCGAAGACTATTTCTGACTTTTTCAGCACAAATTAAGATAATAAGTGATGGAGGCTCCATTTGAAAAACACTGTGGTTGTATAATGGTTAGCATAAAGCATACTTTTTTCAAGTTAACTCAGGTACTAGAGTATGGGGGGAAAATGTACTGCAGCATTAATGAAAACTAGAGCTGGGAGAATATGTTTTTCCTTGAGTAAATTGCAAATGCCAGCGCACCGAATTTGTCCAGGAGGGAAGAATGAGAGGCCCTGGTGGCAAAGCCAGTGGAAGAAATTTTACCAGGAGCAGTTGTATCATTCGTATACTTTTTTGTGTGTCATACAAGTGAGAGTAAAATGGGCCGTGTCTGTGTTTTGAGGAATGTTTTGCCTTTCTTTTCAGAAACTAATTCTGAAGCAAGCCCTTATTGTTGTGCTGCAGTGGTGCTTCAATCACAATTTTAGTGTTCGACTGTATGCTTTAGTTGCTCTTAAGAAACTCTGGACTGCGTGTAAAGTGTTAAGTGTTGAAGAATTTGATGCCCTGACTCCTGTGATTGAATCCAGCCTCCATCAAGTGGAAAGCATGCACGGGGCAGGGTAAGGAGCCCTCGTCGCCCTCGTTGCCCTCACTCTCCTCCAGCAGGGCCCACAGGGAGGGGTGGTGCCCATGCCGCGCCAGCTTCTCCTTCCACATCCTCATGCTGCTGTGCTGGGCATCGCGGGCTCAGACTGGGCCAGGCGTCACCAGCTCACTATGGGGTGTGGTTGATGACAGTTCATTGTCAGCTCCACCTTGACCTCTTACTGCCCTTTTATCCTCAATCCTTTATTGTATAAATAATCTTTTACATACTTTTACATGTTTCTCTTCAGTATAGCTAAAGGTCATCCTCTGTTGTTTGAGAACTGCTTAGAAGTGGCACGACCTGACTTTAAAGACATGCTCTTAACCTCTCAGCTATACTAGTTATAGCTAAAGCCTTTTTTCTTTTCTAAGAGAACTCTGCTATTCCGCAAACAAAATCATACATGGAAGCTCAGTATCAAGCAAGTGACGTGGATGGGGTGAGGGAGTGGTGCAGGACCCAGTGTCTGTGAAGCCCTCACAGTAGTTCCCCTGTCTGCCTCTCTTTCTCCGCACCCGTCACGGCGCAGAAGCAGGCTGCAGTGTCATAAGCACCTCTGGGTCTCTGCGCTTGTTTCCTCGTCTCTGAGTTGGCGCTGTTTTGCCTTTTTATTATTATCATGGATTACTGCCATCCAAGAATTCTGGATTTTTTTTTTTAATTTTAGAGACACAGGCAATATCAACCAACATAAAAGATTTTCATCTTAAAAGCTGAAAAGCACCCACTAATTTATATACACAAATGGTTAAGTGTTGGAAACAGCATAATAAGCAAATGAAATAGCATTTGGAAAACCAGTAACATGTAGAGGTCTTGGCCGTGACCATCAAGTTATTTGTACATGGTACAAATAAGACTGAGTCATTGTGTAGCTTCATATGGGGGCAGGGCGAGAGTACCTCCCTGGCCACGACGTACCTTTCTACCTTCCTTGACTTTTGATGCATTAGTTGAAAAGAGGCATTTGGGCATTAAGTGGGTAAGGGAGGTTTTAGGGGGCTTGGGAGAAAGATACTTGGTAAATATAAATAAATACTAAAATGGAGAAGGGAGAAAAGTGAATAGCTTGAGATAAAACAGGGGAAAGGGAATAGCAGGAGAAAAAGAGAGTTCGCTGTGGGGAGATGGGTTCCAGAGGAGGGACAGAGGTGGGAATGGACTCCTGGTACAGTGTGCACAGTTCTGTGTACTGGAGAATGACCTCCCTGTGCCTGGCCCAGCAAAGGCTGGTCATGAAAATTAGTCATTCACTGTAGCATTGCCAGGGACCCCTAAAATCCCAACTGTCATCTGAAAACTAGAAATCTTGGATCTTTTCAAGGAACCTTAAATGTCTTATTTCTCCTTGGTGTATGCTGTATTTCCTATTATTTAGTGAATACATGGCTGAGTTTACGTGTGTAGATTTGAACATTAATATTTCTCAGGATCGCATTTGCATTATCATTCAATAATCCAAAGTCAAGCTACCAAAGTTGCTCCTCATTTAATGAACTTACGTGCTACTTGTGTTTGATGGTTAGAGATAGGTAACCAGGGAACAGAGGGTATAGTTACCCCATAGACTTTCGGCCCTTCCTTAATGGAAGGGAGTTTGAGGGAATTGCCACAATTTAACATGCAGGTAGGTATTTGTCAGCTTTTGTTTTCTCTATGTTTAGATGGTGATTATTTGGTATTGAGACATTTTGATCCTGGTTGTTGATTCTATTCTAAGTTTCTTGATAGCTGTGTTTTGATTTCGAAAAGCAATTGGCTATACTCATATTTTTTATTAAGCAATAAAATGCCATTTAAAAAAATAACTTAAAAAATCTCAGTACCAGGAAGGAGATACAGCCAATCAAAATCAGGCATCCAGCTGGGTGCAGCGGCTCACGCCTATAATCCCAGCACTTTGGAAGGCCAAGGCAGGCAGATCACCTGAGGTCAGGAGTTTGAGACCAGCCTGGCCAACATGGTGAAACCATGTCTCTACTAAAAATTACAAAAATTAGCTGGGCCTGGTGGCAGGCGCCTATAATCTCAACTACTAGGGAGGCTGAGGCAGGAGAATCTCTTGAACCCAGGAGGTAGAGGTTGCAGTGAGCCGAGATCACACCACTGCACACCAGCCTTGGCAACAGAGCGAGACTCCGTCAAATAAATAAATAAATAAATAAGGCACGCCGGGCATTAAGCCGCCTCTGCTCTGTGATAGCACACCTCCTTGGGATCGGCTTATGACAGGCACAAGACCACGTGCTGGGGGTTAGCCAGGTAGGTGAAGCCTCTTCCTTCGTGTGGCTCACAGTCAGATGGGAATAGACACCAAGGAATCAGAGCAATTTTAAGTTTTAAAATAAATCACAGAAAAGTATATGTGGTGATGAGGAAATACAGACTATTCAGTCTGGGTGGTTTAGGGAAAGCCTAAGTAACACGATGTTTACATTAAAATCCAAAGCGTGAATAGGAACTAGGTCAATGAAGAGTGAAGGAGAGAGATTTCTGTGGAGAAGACAGTGTTTGGGAATGCCCAGTCCCACTTGATTTGCCCAGAGCTTGAACTAAAGCAAGCCTGGTCTGGCTGAGGGAGGGAACAGAGCAGCCACAAGATGGAGGGGGCCAGGACTGGGTTTGGGTTGATGTTGAGTGAATTGGGAAGCCAGCAAAAAATTAAACTGGAGAATGACATCATCCGGTTTTCTTTTGCATTATTTAAAGTGTGAAGAGCAGATCAGAGGTGAGCAAGAGGGAGTGGGAGGAAAATTGTGGTTTAGATTAGTATGAGATTAGTAGAGGGCCAGAGAAATGGACAGGCTTTGAGGTGAGGTAAATAAGAGCCTAAAGGATTATCAAGAGCCAATTCGATAGCATAGTTAGGGGATTGAAACCAAATTAAAATAGGTCCAAGATGGGGCCAGGTGCAGTGGCTCTAACCTGTAATCCCAGCACTTTGAGGCTGAGGTGAGTGGATTGCTTGAGCCCAGGAGTTCAAGATCAGTCTGGGCAACATGGGAAAACTCTGTTCTCCATAAAAATACAAAAAAAAAAAAAAAAAAAAAAAAAGCCGGGTATGGTGGCATGCACTTTTGTAGTCCCAGCAACTCGGCAGGCTGAGGTGAGAGAATCACCTGAGCCCAAGAAGTTGAGGCTGCAGTGAGCTGAGATTGCACTACTGCATTCTAACCTGGCAACCGAGTGAGACCCGGTCTCAGAAAACAAAAACAAATACAAAAAAACCCAGTCCAAATGTGGATAGGATGATACATTAACATATATTACATCAGAGTGGTAGGTTTATTGGTGTCTATAATTTTGTTTACCTGAATATTTGGAATGTTTAAAATATTTCATGTCTTTAATTTTTCAAAAAATGGGTAATGAGGAAGGTGAGACACAGTCAACTTATTTAGAAAATTCTCTCAAAAAAGAGTATATTAGGAAGTTCCACAGCTAGTGGTGGAGGTGCTGTCAAAAGAGGGCTTCTGTTTCATTTTGGTAACATTAGTTGTTTTAAGTGATATTCATAGTTAGGAAGTTGAACATTGCAGAAAGCCATCAAATAAAAACAAGACAGTCTCCTTCTTCCCTTCTGCCACCAAAGGTGAAACCCCAGTAAACTGGCTTTTCTTTTAACAGCTACCTAATATTCCATCGTATGGCTATGCCTTAGGTTATCACTTGAGTCTAGTACTGATGGACACTTTGATAAGGTTTGGTTTTGTTTTTTAAGACTAGATATAAAAGCCCTTTTGAAAAGGCTGAAGGAAAGCCTAGAATAGAGAACAGGGGAGATGCAGAAGTTGGGGGAGATACGGCAAAACCCAGGGGAATGGGATCTGTTGGGGGGCAGGGGATTGCCATTTGAAAAGAGACTCTTGAAAGTGAAGGAGAAAAGAGGACAGGGGGGTAAGGAGGTGGCAGGAAGAAGGATCTCTCACTCCTGTCTCCTGTGATGTGTGAGGCATGGCCGTCTGCTGACAGTGAGAGGGTCGGGGAAGGCATAGGAACTCCAGGGAATGAAGAAGATACATTGGCCGGAGCAGGAGCGTGATCTTGCGAGAAAAATGTCTTGAAATTGCTGCTTAGTTTATGGGTTGATGATCATGAATTTCATCTGAAACCTGCCTGTCGTATTGTATAACTTTTATCCCTACCTTTTTTGCCTTTTAAAACATAAACTTGACAACAGATGTTTTAAAAATTTAAACCCTGCTCATAGTAAATTTGTTTGGTTTGTGAAAGTGGGTACAGCTTGGCTATGTGATATGAGTCTTTAGAGTAGAAAAAGTGACTTTTATGTAATGGTTTTCTCTCCTGGAAGAAAGAGTTTTCTGCCAGACACAGGTTTAAGGTTCCACTTCAAATGTGAAAGTTAGTAAGTGTCGGTTTTTAAAGTATGTATTGATCTTGGAGAGGTGTGTATAAATCTTAGGATAAAGCTCATAAAACTTTCTGTTCCTTCTCAACTCTGCAGCCGCCCCCCTTTTTTTTTTTTTTTTTTTTTTTGAGGACGGAGGTCTCGGCTCTGTCGCCCAGGGGCTGAGTGCAGTGGGCCGGTCTCAGCTCACTGGCCAAGGCTCCGCATCCCGCGCGTTCACGCCTTCTCCTGCCCTCAGCCTCCCGAGTTAGCTGGCCGACTACAGGCGGCCCCGCCAACCGTCGCCCGGGCTAGTTTTTTGCTATTTTTTAGTAGAGACGGGCGTTTCCCATGTTAGCCCAGGATGGTCTCGGACTCCTGACCTCTTTGATCCGGCCCCGGGCCTCGGCCTCCCAACAGTGCTGGGATTACAGGCTTGAGCCACCGCGCCCGGCCTCTGCAGCCCCTTTTTAAGATATCTGATTGATTCTCCCCTCACCAGAGTTGTTTGATTTGTCTGTGGCTCATACCATATTTTTAATCCTTAGGAATGCCAAGAAGAATTGGCAGCGCATTCAAGAGCATTTCTTTTTTGCAACATTTCACCCACTCAAGGATTATTGTCTAGAGGTGAGCAGAGAATATCATGTGTAAATTCTCTACTGTACGTTTACTCCTGATGCTTCCTTTCTGCTTTTGTTGAAGGGTTATGATTAGGGTAAAGTGTTTTTCTTGCTTACAAACATCACCTGAACATTTTAAAGCTCTAATTTAACTTTGTCACTTTATGCAGATGACTTGCTTTCATTTCACTCTTAAGCAGTGAAAATTGGCTAGTCATTTTCACTTTCTATTTCTCAGGCAGTGTCTGGCTTGTAAACATGGAAGGGAATATTTAACTAAACAGAAATCTGTTCTGACATTAAAAGGAAATGAGTGAGAACATTTGTGCAGGTGAGATCTCATTGTACTGAAGCCCATTGTTAATGAAAGAACAAAAAGATATACTCTTGTTAATGGCAGATTTTAGGTTCTGGGTAATGAAAATTGTGTAGCAAATGATACATCCCCTCATTGGCTGTAACAAAATGTGCTTATATAATTGTAAGAACCATAAACATGCTTATTATGATTAACATGTAAATTAATTCAATATGTAAATCATTAGACATTGCCTTCTCCCTTTTTCATCTGTAATTATGATGTGCCGCCCTTGAATTTAAATCATTGACCTAGGGCTTTTCCTCTGAAGAACGTATAAGTTATTGGTAACTTAAGCTACTGTGCTTAAGCACTTTTTTTGGTAGATTACTAAGATTATTGATAAACTGATCTTTAAAAAGGTATAGATCTATATATTGTGAGATATGCATCCTAGAACACTAATGTGTATTTTCTGCTGCTTCACTGCAAATATCATTTAGGATTTTTCAAAGATTTTAATATGCTCTGCTCTGTGTTCTTTAGCACCCAGAATGCTTTGTCCGGCATCTTTCTGCAGGACTCCTCTAGTCACTCTCTAGTGTTAAGTCAACCTTTTTCTATACAGTCCTCCAACAGGAGTAAGTCCTTTGCCTCCCTCCTGCCCTCCCTCATCCTTACCTTTGGCCACCTCACTCTCATATGTTTTATGATGTATTCTCCAGTCATGAAATGAATTAAAACGATATGTGTAAATAAAATAATGGGGCTTAATTGTTCATAAGAACTGTATCTCTTCATGTATTTGGAGCTGTACTTAGTGCCCCTCAATCAACATGTCGCCGTGATCATTGTGCCAGTTTAAGCTTGCACAGATACGGCTGGCACGAAGAAAACCATATTCATTCTAAAGCCCTTCATGAAGGCATGTGCATTGCTGCTAAGAGTATTGTTTCATTTTTAAGTTGCCTGTTACTTGGACCTCTGCTTCCTGTGTACTTTTTTCACTGTTGGTTATTTTTCTGGTTCAGTTCTTTTAGTAGGTAAGAAAAGCAAAGGAGGATTGCTTATGCGATGACTGTTTACAGTGCTGTCAGACTATGCCGTTTTCACGGACACTTTAATATGCTGTTGTAATCTGATTTTATCCTCATCTTACAAATGAGGAAGTTGAAGCCAAGAAAGGCTGAATCACTTGCCTAATGTCACACAACTAATTATATTAGTCAAACCAGAATTCAGATTGTGAATTTATCTAATGGGTACGAGAGTAAAAGACTTGTCATGAAAAGAGCTTGAACTTGATTGCCTTTGGAGGTATTTAGTTATCAGGAAATTGCACTTATCCAAATACTGTCCATCATTAGAACTGATTACTTCTGAAACACTGTTTTTATTAGGCACATACTGGTTTATTACACACAGTTAGAAGTACTGGAGTACAAGTTCTTTCTCCTCTCAGGGATTCCCTGAATTAATCCCCTAATTTCTCAGAGAAGATGAGAAATATATATAGACAGTTGCTATAAGATACAAATGAAAGTATATAGTTTGATCAGATGTAATAGTTTGAAGAATATATCATTAATAATTAAGTTGTATTTTAAATATGTTATATATTTCTTTGTTATTTTTAAGGGAAGAAATTTAGATTTTATAATTCTCTTTTCAGACCATATTTTACATCCTTCCACGCCTTTCAGGCCTTATTGAAGATGAGTGGATCACCATTGATAAATTTACCAGATTCACTGATGTTCCTTTAGATGCGGGATTTCAGTGGTACCTTTCTCAAACTCAACTTAGTAAACTAAAACCAGGTGACTGGTCTCAGCAGGACATAGGTAAAAAATAATTTTCATTTTATTTTTTTCTCCTTGTTGATCTGGTTAGATTTTTTTAAGTTACTAAGGACAGGTAGTTAATAATATCACTTTCATTGACATGGTGAACTCTGCCTTTCCACTTAGGGAAAAGACAGTGAAAAAGTGTGGTATAACTTTGACTAACACTTTTAGTGAAAGTTAGCTTTGCTATTTAAAAAAAAAAAAAAAAAGCCAAAGAAAGCCTGATCTGCTTTATATAAAGCTGATGGCCAGCGGCCTCCCTTTTAAGTAGTATCGTTCATTAACACTCATTGCTTTTCTACTGTATGTTTCTGTAAAAATAAACATTTCCCAAAGGACCAAATGATGAAATCTCTTTTTTTGTCCTTCTTAGGAATAAAGCAAAGCTCTTGATTCTCGTTCCCTCTTGGTTGGTTAGGCGCTGCTTCATGTTATCCCTTCTCCTCTGTCTCACCCTTCCCTGTACAGGGACCCCTTTCCATCAGCTTCCTCTGGAACCCTCCTCCCCTCCCGGTCCTCCTCCCCCTCCTCCTCCTCCCTTTTCTTTCCGTTTCCTTTACACAGTCCGAGTGGACAGATGGACGGCTGCCCTCAGATCGCACCTGCCCTTTCTGTGCCACGTGTTTGCTGGTCTCCCGCCATCCTGCCTTTTCTCCTCACTCTGACCCTTCTCGCTCTGAGTCCCCCACATTCCCCTGACACTGGTGCTTCCTCAGACTTTTCATGTCTTCAGGACTTACATGTGACTTGTTGAAAATTCAGATTCTATGTCCCATCCTTAGATTTTGTTTTTCTTTTTTTTTTAAAAAAGGCCAATTATGGGTCTGGAACCACCCTTAGATTAATTCAGTATCTCTGGGGGAGAGTTCTGGGAAAATGCAAATTTTTTCAGGCCTCTGGATGGTTCACTAATGTGTTTTAAGACGTACTGTCTTAAAGTTATTCATTCAACAAAGACTGATTGATTGTCTCCCACATGCTAGATGTGGGACCCAGTCCCTGCCTCACAGAGCCCACACTCTTACAGAGGAGACAACAGGGGACACGCACCTAACATAGTGTCTGGTAGTAGAAGTACCGTGAAAAAACAAAGCGGGGTAAAGAGAGGGACAGAGGGTGAGAAAGACCTTTCTAAGTAGTTGACATTGAGCAGAGACCCCAAGGAAGCACGGGCAAGGCAAGGCAAGGTCCGTCCCGGGGAGAGCTTTACTGGAAAGGAAGAGCAACTGTGAAGATTCTGGAGCAAGAGACAGTGACAGGAGGCACTTCCCAGTGTGGCTGCGTGGAGCCGGGGAGGAGAGGGAAGAGGGGTGTCATTATAGACAACTGTCGAGTTCTGCGTAAAGCGGAGCAGGGAAATACAGCGTTACTGGACGGGCAGAATGGCTAACGAGGTGTGTTCCGCCTGTTTTTGGTAAAGAGGGGCATGTTGTAATAGGCTTTCCATGCTGAGGCTTAAATGTTAGCATCCCCCCTAATTTTTTTTTTCTTTTTTATTAAAGTTTTACTTCATTTTTAATGGACAAATAATAATTGTACATATCTATGGGGTACAGTGATGGTTTGATACATATATACATTGTGTAATGGTCAAATCAGGGTAATTACCATACCCGTCACCTCTAACGTTTGTGGTGGGAACATGGAAAATCCTCTCTTCTAGCTATTTGGAAGGATACAGTACATTATTGTCGCCTATAGTCATCTTACCCTACACTAGAACACAAGAGCTTATTCTTGACTAGCTAACTTTGTACCCTCTGACCAACCTCTCCTCCTGCCACTGAAGGTTTTCACTGGCCCGGTCTTCTCACTCTTCATGCTCTCCCAGAACACATTTATTAATGTCCCCAACTTGAACCCACCGCTTGTGCAACTATAACCTTCAAGTCCTTAACTACTGCCCAGCCTCTGTCCTGAACAGACTGGACCTTAGCACTGGGATATTCCTTAAGCTCTTAAAATATCACCATATCCAAATTCAGTTTGCCTTTCTGCCCAAAATTGCCTGCTCTGTATGCCCTATTAATGGTGTCACTCAGTCATCACGGAAGTCGTTCTTGTCCTGTTTTTGCTCTTGCCACATCCATCTGTTACCCAGTCTTGGCGATTTCACTTCCCAAAGCTGCCTCCTCCTCCTCTTCTTTAGCCCCTCTTGCTTTGTCTTAATTTAGACTGGCATTGTCTTTACCTGGACTAGTACAAAAGTCCCTTTGGTTTTCTAGCCTCCACATAGCTATTAAAAGAGATTTTTGTAAAACACATAGCAGTGCTGTTACTCTCCTTAACATTTTTTTCATGGCTTTTATCTGTGGAATAATTTTTTTTTTCCTTGAGACGGAGTCTCACTCTGTCTCTCAGGCTGCAGGCTGGAGTGCAGTGGCACGATCTCAGCTCACTGCAACCTCTGCCTCCTGGGTTCAAGCGATTCTCGTGCCTCAGCCTCCCGTGTAGCTGGGATTACAAGTGTCCACCACCACGTCTGGCTAATGTTTGTATTTTTAGTAGAGACGGGGTTTCGCCATGTTGGCCAGGCTGGCCTCAAACTCCTGACCTCAGGTGATCTTCCCGCCTTGGCCTGCCAAAGTGCTGGGATTATAGGCGTCCACCACCATGCCTGGCTAATGTTTGTATTTTTGTTTTGTTTTGTTTTGTTTTTTGAGATGGAGTCTCACTATGTTGCCCAGGCTGGAGTGCAGTGGCACACCCGCTCACTGCAAGCTCTGCCTCCTGGGTTCACGCCACTCTCCTGCCTCAGCCTCCCAAGTAGCTGGGACTACAGGCGCCAGCCCCATGCCTGGCTAATTTTTTTGTATTTTTAGTAGACACGGGGTTTTGCCATGTTGGCCAGGCTGGTCTCAAACTCCTGACCTCAGGTGATCCACCTTGGCCTCCCAAAGTGCTGGGATTACAGGTGTGAGCCACTGTGCCCAGCCAGTAGAATAAATTCTTTATCATTATAAGCAAAGCCCTTTGGTCTGAGCCATCTCTCTCCACTCCATTGCAGACTGTGCACTAAACCAACGTACTTGCTGCCTGAACCATGTTGCTCGCACATCCCATGTATGTGCACGCACTGTATCTATTGTCTGCTTTGCAAACTTTTGCCTTCCTTCCCGTGAGCCTTCTGGGGTCTTACCCTTTGCCTCTCCCTCCCCTAGACGTTAGTAACTCCTTTCTGTGTGAGCATTACCTTCGCTTTTGTACTGTGTTACAGTTATTTGCATGTCTCTCCTATCCTAAGTGAACTAAGTGCTCCTTGATTGCTCAGAAAGCAGTTTGAAGTAGGACAGAGTTGAGGAAGAGCCTGAGAGGTAGAGTCTCAGTCCTGTACCACAGAGATGAAAACACTGCAGTCAGATAGGCTAGTAACGTTCTGTGTCCTCATCACTTCTGTCAAGAGATAACTACTTTATACAACATCCTTCATTTTAGAAAAGTTACCCCAAGCACTTATAAAATTATCATATTTTATTATATTGTTTTCAGAAATAGTCTTTCCACAGAAAATCCTAATCTAATATGCTGTTGTTTGTAAGATACATCATTATTTTATGAACCTCCAAGGAAAAAAAGTTACCAAACTATGATACTCTGATTCTAAGATATGTCTCAATTTCAGATATGCTAAAATGTGAAAAAATGTGTATCTCATGTTTTCATGAAGTATCACAGTATATTGGTTAGTAGAGCTGAGTTTGAAAACTTAAAATTGCTACTAAAAATGAGAATTGTGTCTGAGTCCAACTGAAGTTTTTTAGTTAAATAAATCTCATTCTAAAGTATTTCAAATTCTTAAAAATACATATACATGTATAAATAAATATATAGAGATTCAGATTTATTTATATGTGGGATTGTTTTCTTTTTCCTTCCCAGGTACTAATTTGGTCGAAGCAGATAACCAAGCAGAGTGGACTGACGTTCAGAAGAAGATTATCCCGTGGAACAATCGTGTTCCCGACTTAGACCTGGAGCTCCTGTTTCAGGATCGTGCTGCCAGACTTGGAAAGTCAATTAGTAGACTCATCGTCGTGGCCTCGCTCATCGACAAACCAACCAATTTAGGAGGTAAAGTGGTAGTTTTCCAGGAGCTTGCCTAAAATCTNTGGCCTCAAACTCCTGACCTCAGGTGATCTTCCCGCCTTGGCCTGCCAAAGTGCTGGGATTATAGGCGTCCACCACCATGCCTGGCTAATGTTTGTATTTTGTTTTGTTTTGTTTTGTTTTTTGAGATGGAGTCTCACTATGTTGCCCAGGCTGGAGTGCAGTGGCACACCCGCTCACTGCAAGCTCTGCCTCCTGGGTTCACGCCACTCTCCTGCCTCAGCCTCCCAAGTAGCTGGGACTACAGGCGCCAGCCCCATGCCTGGCTAATTTTTTTGTATTTTAGTAGACACGGGGTTTTGCCATGTTGGCCAGGCTGGTCTCAAACTCCTGACCTCAGGTGATCCACCTTGGCCTCCCAAAGTGCTGGGATTACAGGTGTGAGCCACTGTGCCCAGCCAGTAGAATAAATTCTTTATCATTATAAGCAAAGCCCTTTGGTCTGAGCCATCTCTCTCCACTCCATTGCAGACTGTGCACTAAACCAACGTACTTGCTGCCTGAACCATGTTGCTCGCACATCCCATGTATGTGCACGCACTGTATCTATTGTCTGCTTTGCAAACTTTTGCCTTCCTTCCCGTGAGCCTTCTGGGGTCTTACCCTTTGCCTCTCCCTCCCCTAGACGTTAGTAACTCCTTTCTGTGTGAGCATTACCTTCGCTTTTGTACTGTGTTACAGTTATTTGCATGTCTCTCCTATCCTAAGTGAACTAAGTGCTCCTTGATTGCTCAGAAAGCAGTTTGAAGTAGGACAGAGTTGAGGAAGAGCCTGAGAGGTAGAGTCTCAGTCCTGTACCACAGAGATGAAAACACTGCAGTCAGATAGGCTAGTAACGTTCTGTGTCCTCATCACTTCTGTCAAGAGATAACTACTTTATACAACATCCTTCATTTTAGAAAAGTTACCCCAAGCACTTATAAAATTATCATATTTTATTATATTGTTTTCAGAAATAGTCTTTCCACAGAAAATCCTAATCTAATATGCTGTTGTTTGTAAGATACATCATTATTTTATGAACCTCCAAGGAAAAAAAGTTACCAAACTATGATACTCTGATTCTAAGATATGTCTCAATTTCAGATATGCTAAAATGTGAAAAAATGTGTATCTCATGTTTTCATGAAGTATCACAGTATATTGGTTAGTAGAGCTGAGTTTGAAAACTTAAAATTGCTACTAAAATGAGAATTGTGTCTGAGTCCAACTGAAGTTTTTTAGTTAAATAAATCTCATTCTAAAGTATTTCAAATTCTTAAAATACATATACATGTATAAATAAATATATAGAGATTCAGATTTATTTATATGTGGGATTGTTTTCTTTTCCTTCCCAGGTACTAATTTGGTCGAAGCAGATAACCAAGCAGAGTGGACTGACGTTCAGAAGAAGATTATCCCGTGGAACAATCGTGTTCCCGACTTAGACCTGGAGCTCCTGTTTCAGGATCGTGCTGCCAGACTTGGAAAGTCAATTAGTAGACTCATCGTCGTGGCCTCGCTCATCGACAAACCAACCAATTTAGGAGGTAAAGTGGTAGTTTTCCAGGAGCTTGCCTAAAATCTTTTGGTCTTAAACATTTTTTAATTAATCCACTGCCACGGGAGCTTCAAAGGAATGTATGGGACATGATGAGCTTAGCATCGTGTTGGGAACAATCTGAATGATTCCAGGTGTTCTGTGCAGGACTGTGCAGGACCTGTGAGGTATTTGGGGCTTCGGCGCTCGTTGTTGGCAGCCTTCAGTGTATCAGCGACAAACAGTTCCAGCACCTCAGTGTCTCCGCCGAACAGTGGCTCCCTCTAGTGGAGGTGGGTGGAAAGGAATTTATTATTAAAGTTCTTATTACAAGCCCACACATGTACCCGTGAACCTAACAGTTTTTTTAAAAAGTTTGTATTTGTAAAAATATTTTGTAGTGCTCTTTGTGTATTAGTTCTTTTGCATATTTATAGCAGTGCAGCCTTTAATCGTTTAAGAACAATATTTAAATTAAAATACAGTTCACTCTG
>NW_016818844.1:277013-286569 GCF_001698545.2 Rhinopithecus bieti
TTTTTTTTTTTTGAGACGGAGTCTCGCTCTGCCGCCCAGGCTGGAGTGCCGTGACCGGATCTCAGCTCACTGCAAGCTCCGCCTCCCAGGTTTACGCTATTCTCCTGCCTCAGCCTCCCGAGTAGCTGGGACTACAGGCGCCCACCGCCTCGCCCGGCTAGTTTTTTGTATTTTTTAGTAGAGACGGGGTTTCACAGTGTTAGCCAGGATGGTCTCGATCTCCTGACCTCGTGATCCGCCCGTCTCGGCCTCCCAAAGTGCTGGGATTACAGGCTTGAGCCATATAGGTCACATCTTTAGAAATCATCAATAATGTAGAATTCTGTTCAGTAAAACATACCCTGTTACAGCCCACTCTTGATTTAGGAATAATTCTTAGAAATTTATATCATGTTGGCCAGGCGCGGTGGCTCACGCTTATAATCCCAGCACTCTGGGGGCCGAGGCGGGTGGATCACAAGCTCAGGAGATAGAGACCATCCTGGCTAACATGGTGAAACCCCGTCTCTACTAAAAAATAAAAAAAAAAAAATTAGTCAGGCGTGGTGGCGGGCGCCTGTAGTCCCAGCTACTCGAGAGGCTGAGGCAGGAGAATGGCGTGAACCCGGAAGGCGGAGGTTGCAGTGAGCTGAGACTGGGCCACTGCACTCCAGCCTGGGGGACAGAGCGAGACTCCGCCTCAAAAGAATATATATATATATCATGTTGGGAGAGTTCTTTTTTATAATGTATGATTCTGTTCTTTTTCTTTTAAAAAGACTTAAGTTTAGGTTAATATGTTTTTTAATTCTAATTTACTCCAAGCAGGGCTATAACTGAATGAATATTCTGTTCTTTTTAAACTAATATTCAGGTAAAACCACCTCACCTAATTGATTATCTGCAGCAGAAGAAAACAGAAGGTTATACCATCATTGGAGTGGAACAAACTGCCAAAAGTTTAGACCTAACCCAATATTGCTTTCCTGAGAAATCTCTACTCTTGTTGGGGTAAGAATCTTCTCTTGTCCATAGTATGTTCTCTGAGCCCCAAACTACTGGAAGATGTTAGGTTTTCGGGGTTTTTTTTTTGAGACAGTCTCACTCTGTAGCCCAGGTTGGAGTGTAGTGGCACAGTCTTGGCTCACTGCAACCTCTGCCTCATGGGCTGAAGCAGTTCTCGGGCCTCAGCCTCCAAAGTAGCTGGGATTACAGGCATGCTACACCAGACCCGGGGTTTCACCATGTTGGCCAGGCTGGTCTCGAACTCCTGACCTCAAGTGATCCTCCCACCTTGGCCTCCGTGGTGGGGGGATTATAGGCGTGAGCCACCGTGCCTGGCTAGGAAGATGTTCCCTTTCTGTTTTACAGTTTACCCTGACTCCTGCTCATACCTGCACTTTTCTTTGATTTGTAATATTTTTAAGAAGCCCCGGTCTTTCCTTTTATTTCATCTCTCTGGCATCGTCAGGTGAACACGGAGTTGACCCATCAGTCTTTTTCTTACACTCTTACTTATTTCCCAGTGCTACAGACTTAACTTCATTTGTTAATGTCTCTTTTAGTAACATTCAGAATATCAAAGAGAAAAATAAATACGTAAATAAAAAATAGAGAAAAATTGTTTTTTACAGGAAAACTAACCCTTCTTCCATTTTCTTCCTCAGAAATGAACGTGAGGGAATTCCAGCAAATCTGATCCAGCAGTTGGACGTTTGTGTGGAAATTCCTCAACAGGGCATTATCCGCTCCCTGAACGTCCACGTGAGTGGCGCCCTGCTGATCTGGGAGTACACCAGGCAGCAGCTGCTCTCGCAGGGAGACACCAAGCCATGATGTGCCTTCCTCAGTGAAGTGCTGGTGCTGTTCAAACTTTTTTTAAAAAAACTATTTGGACTAAAGAAACAGATTCTGAAATTTACTGTGATAATTTGTATTTCTTTTTTCTTGCAATTTAATGCCAAAAGTTTGCCATGTGCCTTAAACATATTACTATATATTTTCCCCTTTAATAAACACTTTTTGTTAAATTGTATTCTTCCATTAATAAAATAAGCAGTTGTGGAAATAAAAGAATGGATTTTTAAAGAGATAATTTATTTCCTAGAAACGCCTATTCTCAGAAATGTGGTCTATGATAATACAGAGTTAAAGCAGCGATCATCTGTGAACACTCATACCCTTGAGTCATAAGGAGACCAGGGAGGTTGAGGCGAAGGTTCTGAATGAAGAGGGGTCATCAGCCTCTGTGCCACTTTCCGTCTCGGTACTCCCCTCGGGAAGCACGCTTGGCAGGATGCAGAGCCAGCATCCCTGTGAGGCTCAGAATGCTCAGGCAATAGGCTTTAATCTATTTTTAAGCCATGAACTAGGCCATAATCACTCACAGTAAGTTTATGGTCGGGTGCGGTGGCTCACGCCTGTAATCCCCACACTTTGGGAGGCCAAGGCGGGTGGATCACCTGAGCTCGGGAATTCGAGACCAGCCTGGCCAACGTGGCGAAACCTTGTCTCTATTAAAAATACAAAAATTAGCTGGGTGTGGTGACGTGCACCTGTAATCCTAGCTACCTGGGAGGCTGAGGCAGGAGAATTACTTGAACCTGGGAGACAGAGGCTGCAGTGAGCCGAGATGGCGCCAGTGCACTCCAGCCTGAGTGAGAGAATGAGACTCCATCTCAAAAAAAAAGTTTGTATGAAGTTTTTCATATCACCTTTGCACATGGAGATCAAATAGTGGTTCTGACAACTATGAACATGGACCTAAAGGAATTGAATTACTCCTGTATATCATTATCGAAACAGAATGGAACCTGTAAGTGTTGATGGACTGTTTCTGTTCTTTTGATTTTTTTCTCTGGCATTTATTACTTAATTATGTATAACTATTTATCACTCCCCAGCAATGAACTTCAATTATATCTGGGTCCTTTTTAATAATATTTAAATTTGAGTCCATTACCTGTAAATATTCTCTTCTGTAGTTTTCTTTAGAAATTACTTTTGCAGAAGGGTTGCAAAGACAGTACACAAAGTTTTCATACACCTTTTACCCACATGCCTCTAATGTGATCTGAATAACCATGGTAACCTTCATCAAAACTAAGAAATTAACCATTGATAGTGGTTCTCTTCACTAGTCTATAGGCTTCATTCAGGTATCCCATTTTCCACTCTGTTTTCCACTCTGTTTTCTGCCCCAGGAGCCAACCCAGGATACCACATTGCATGTCCCCTTAGTCTCCTCATATCTCTGACAGATCTTCAGTCTTTCCTTGTCTTTCATGACCTGGACACTTTTGAAGAGTACTGGCCAAGTATTCTGTGAATGTCCCATAATTTGTGTTTTCTCATTAGACTGAGGTTGTGGGTTTTAAGGAAGAACATGCCCGTGGTCAGGTGCCTTCCCATCGCATCGTGTTAGATGGCGCATGGCACTAGCAGGATGGACCACCCCCATCATCGGGTGAAGGCTGCGCTTGCCACATTCTTCTCTGGGAAGCTGCTACCTGTCCCCTTCCTCAGTCTGTTAAAAGTGAGTGACTAGGCTGGGCGCAGTGGCTCACGCCTGTAATCCTAGCACTTTGGAAGGCCGAGGCGGGCGGATCACGAGGTCAGGAGATCAAGACCATCCTGGCTAACACGGTGAAACCCTGTCTCTACTAAAACTACAAAAAATTAGCCAGATGTGGTGGTGGGCACCTGTAGTCCCAGCTACTCAGGAGGCTGAGGCAGGAGAATGGTGTGAACCCAGGAGGCGGAGCTTGCAGTAAGCCAAGACCGCGCCACTGCACTCCAGCTGGGGTGACAGAGGGAGACTCCCATCTCAGGGAAAAAAAAAAAAAAAAGTGAGTCACTAAGCCCAGTCTATACTAAAGGGTAAGGAATGTAAACTCTGTGGTGGGGAGGAGTATCAAAGAATTCAAGGGCCCTTGTTAAAATTACCACAGTAATTACTATTTGGGGGAATACTTGGATGCTATGCAAATTACAAGCCCTGTCAGTGGATGGAGCTAGGGGATCTGTGTATGTCTACCAACCCATGTAGGTACATATCTATAGATGTTTCTGCCTTTATCAATCTAGACACGTGAACATAAATGTGACTTTGTACTGATATCTCTGATACCAATCCAGCACCACAGGATTCATTCTAACATTCACCTCTTGCTTTTAACTGCTTTTTCTGACATAGACCTGGTTCTCATTATCTATATTTACTTATTTGTTCAATCCTAATATAAACATAGTTTCAGAATTGCAAATTTAGCAACTGCGTACAGTTTTTTTTTTGCCCATAGCCTTACAGTATCTGGTCAAAACACCATTTTCCAGTTACTTAGGTCAGTCCCTTTCTTCCCCACCTCTTTGAAAAGGGTTATGTCATGTATTTTATAATACAACTAGACTCATCACAACCTGCATTCCATATTGTAATCCCCCCAATATCCTGGTTGATTTTATTTTAATGTGCATTCAGGGTCACTCTTTGTAGTGCACAGTCTGGGGTTTGACAAGTGTGAACTCACGGATCTGTCACCACAGTGCCATAGAGAACAGTTTTGTCACCCAAAGTTTACTTGTGTAACCCCTTCATGGTCAACGCCTTTCCTCATCCCAACCATTGGTAACCACTGATCTGTTCTCTATTCTTCAGTTTCACCTATTCCAGAATCTTATGAATGGCAGCATATAATATGTAGCCTTTCGGATCTGGCTTCTTCACATAGGAAAGTGCATTTAAAGCTCATCTATGATGTGTGAATCAGAAGTTCATTTTTCCTTATTGCTGAGTGGTATCCCATTGCGTAGATGTATCACAGTTTATCCACTCCTCTGTTTTAGGCATCCGGTTGTTTCAAGGTTTTGGTGATTATGAATAAAGCTACTTTGAATAAATATTCATATACAGGTCTTGTTTTCAGTTGATTTGGTGAAATACCTAGGAGTGTGATTACTGGGTCATAAGGTACGTGTATGTTTAACTGTAAAAAACTATTTTCCAAAGGGGCTTTATTTTTTGCATTTCCAGCAGCAGAGAATGACTGTTGCTCTGCATCCTCAGCAGCACTTGGTGTTGTCAACTTTTTAATTTAAGCCACTCTAATAGGTGTGTAGTGATTCTATAGTTGTGGTATTAATTTGCATTACTCTAATGTTTAATAACGTGGAGCATCTTTTCATATATTTTTTAGAGTATACCTTCTGAGATGTACAAAATCTTATCTTTTAAACTGGATTTTCTTATTTTGAGAATTACAAGATTTATTCTGGATACAAGTTCCTCATAAAACATGATTTGCAAATATTGTCTCTCAGTCTGTAATTTATCTTCATTATTTTAAGAGTATCTTTTGCAGAGCAAAAGTTTTTAATTTTGATAAAGTCCAACTTAGCTTTTACTTGTATGGGTTGTGCTTTTGATGCTTTATCTGAAAATTCATTTCCAAACACAAGATCATGCAGTACTTCTTCATATTTTCTTCTACAGGTTTTATAGTTTTACTTTTACATTTAGATCTATGATCCATTTTGAGTTAATTTTTGTACAAAGCGTGAGGATGTTCAAGTTTATTTTTTGGTGGGTTTGGAAACCCAATTTTTCTAGCACTATTTGTTGAAAAGATGATCCTTTCTGTGTTGAAATGCCTTTGTACTTCTGTCCAGACACAGTTGACTATTTGCATGGGTCTCTATTGTTCCATTAAACTGTATCTTTCGTATTGCCCATACCATACTGTTGATTACCATACCTTTCAAATAAGTCTCGAAATCAAGTAATGTGAATCCTCCAACTTTGTTCTTTTTAGAATTGACTATTTTAGTTCCTTCACTTTTCCATATAAATTTTAGAATCAGCTTGTCAATATCTACAAAAAAGCTTATTCAGATTTTGGTTGGGGTTGTATTGAACCTATAGATCAGATTGGAGAGAATTTAACCATATCTTAACAATAGTGAGTCTTCTAATCCATGAACGCAGTACATTCGTCCCTCAGTATCCATGATGGATTGGCTCCAAGACTCTCTGCAGATACTAAAATCTGCAGATGCTCAAGTTTCTTATATAAAATGGTATAGTATTTGCATATAATCTATACATATCCTCCCTTATACAGGCATACCTCATTTTATTGTGCTTCACAGATAATGCATTTTTTACAAATTGAAGGTTTGTGGCAACCCTGTGTCAAGCAAATCTATCTGTGCCATTTTCTCAGCAGCGTGTGTCTCTCTGTTAGGTTTTGCTAATTCTCACAGTATTTCAAATGTTTTCGTTGCTTTATCTGTTATGGTGATCTGTGATCAGTGATCTTTGATGTTACTTTTATAATTGCTTTGGGGTGCCACAAACTGCACCCATATAAGACGGTGAACTTAATTGATAAATGTGTGTTCTGGCCGGGTGCCGTGGCTCACGCCTGTAATCCCAGCACTTTGGGAGGTCGAAGTGGGCGGATCCCTTGAGGCCAGGAGTTTGCAACCAGCCTGGCCAACATGGTGAAACCCCTCTCTACTAAAAATACAAAAATTAACTGGGCGTGGTGGCACGTGCCTGTAGTCCCAGCTACTCAGGAGGCTGAGGCAGGAGAATCACTTGAACCCAGGAGGCAGAGGTTGCAGTGAGCTGAGATTGTGCCACTGCACTCCAGCCTGGTGACAGAGCAAGACTCCGTCTCAAAAAAAAAAAAAAAAGGGTGTGTTCTGACCGCTCCTCTCACTGACTGCCATCTCTCTTTCTCCTCAGGTCTCCCTATTCCCTGAGACAACAATATTGAAATTAGGCCAACTGATAACACTATTGATGGCCTCTAAAGTGCTCAAGTGAAAGGAAGAGTGGCATGTCTCTGGCTTTAAATCAAAAGCTAGAAATGAAAGAGCTTAGTGAGGAACCCATGTCAAAAGCTGACACAGGCCAAAAGCTAGGCCTCTTGCACCAAATGCTTAGCCAAGTTGTGAATGCAAAAGGAAAAGTTCTTGAAATTAAAAGTGCTACTCCAGTGAACACATAAGAAAGTGAAAATCTTATTGCTGATATGGAGAAAGTTTTTCTGGATAGACGATCAAACCAGCGACAATATTCCCTTAAGCCAAAGCCTTATCCAGACTAAAGCCCTAATTGTCTTCATTTTTATAAAGGCTGAGAGGTAAGGAAGCTACAGCAGAAAACTGTGAAGCTAGCAGACACTGGTTAATGAAGTGTGAGGAAAGAAGCTATCTCCAAAAAAGTGCAAGGTGAAGAAGCAAGTGCTCATGCAGAAGCTGCAGCAAATCATCCCGATCTAGCCAAGATCACTGATGAAGGTGGCTACACTACACAGATTTTCAGTGTAGATGAAACAGCCTTCTTTTGGAAGAGGATGCCATCTAGGACTTTCAGAGCTAGAGAGAAGTCAATGCCTGGCTTCAGAGTTTTAAAGGACAGGCAACTTGTTAGGGGCTAATAATGCAGCAGGTGACTTCAGGTCAAAGGAAGGAACTGCAGATGTGGTGGAAATAACAAAAGAACTAGAATGAGAAGTGAAGTCTGGCCAGGTGCGGTAGCTCATGCCTATAATCCTAGCATTGGGAGGTCAAGGTGGGCAGATCACTTGAGGTGAGGAGTTTGAGACCAGCCTGACCAACATGGTAAAACCCCATCTCTACCAAAAAATACAAAAATTAGCCAGGTGTGGTACGCCTCTATAGTCCCAGCTACTCGGGAGGCTGTCGTGGAAGAATCGCTTGAACCCGGGAAGCAGAGGTTGCAGTGAGCCGAGATCGCACCATTGCACTCCAGCCTGAGTGACAGAGTGAGACCCTGTCTCAAAAAAAAAAAAAAAGCCTGATGTGACATTTGCCATTTGCTGCAATCTCATTATCTTGAGTGGATGAGAAGTTGCTTCTTATGGATGTGAGCAAAGAAAATGGTTTCTTGAGATGGAACCTACTCCTGGTGAAGATGCCGTGAACAGTGCTGAAATAACAAAGCATTTAGAGTATGACATACACTCAGGTGATAAAGCAGCAGCAGGGTTTAAGAGAATTGACTCCAATTTTGGAAGTAGTTCTACTACAGGTAAAATACTATCAAACAGTATTGCACGCTACAGAGAAATCTTTTGTGAAATTAAGAGTCAATCAATACAGCAAACTTAATTGTTAAGAAATTGCCACAGCCACCCCAAACTTCAGCAACCACACCCCTACCCTGATCAGTCTGCAGCCATTAACCTCGAGGCAAGACCCTCTACCAGCAAAAGGATGACAACTCGCTGAAGGCTCCGAGAATCTTTAGCATTTTTTAGTAATAAAGTATTTTAAAATTAAGGTATATACATTAAGTAGACAATGCTATTGCACATTTACTAGACAACAGTATAAACATAACTTTTATGTGTACTGGAAAACCAAAACATTTGTGTAACCCACTCTATTGTGATATTCACTTTAATGCAGTGGTCTGTAACCAAACCTGCAATATATTTGAGATATGCCTGTACTTTAAATCATCTCGATTACTTATAATACCTAATACAATGTAAATGCTATGTAAATAGGTGTTATACTCGATTTTAAATTTTATTATTTTTACTCTTTTGTTTTTCCTTTTCCTGAATATTTTTTGTGCGGGGTTGAATCCATGGATGCAGAACCCGCAGAGCGCCAACTGTATGCCTCTCGATTTAATTTGATGTAGTCTCCTTCCAAGTGTTTTCTAGTTCTCAGCATACAGGCCTCCATATATTATATTTATACCTAAGTATTCCTTTAATTTTTTTTTGGTGCTATTCACAAATGGTATTGTTAAAATTCCAATTGTTTATTGCTGGTATATAGGAATATAGTTTTCCTTGTGTATATTGTCCTTGTTTCCTGCAACTTTTCTATGATTGTCTTGTAGTTCTAGGAGCTCTTTCTGTGCGTCCATTGGTACATTCTGTAAGATAGTATTATATGTGAATAGAGCTGGTTTTAGTTCTTCCTTCCCAGTGTGTACGCTTTTTCTTTTTTGTCTCACTGGACTCGCTAGACATGCAGTTACTGTCCCAACATTAAGTGTGATACTAGCGATGGGCTTTTTAGAGGTGGCTTTTATTATCTCACTTGCATATTTTAAGTTCGCCCTTCTTCCTTATGAACCTTCCACAAACCCTCGTCGTTTCTCACTTGGGCTGTTGTGGTAGCTCTTGCCTGTATTAAAATGCTAACTCCCATTTATTTCACTTCTGTGTATATTATAAATTTCATCTGCGTACCATCCATCCTCTAATTAAAAAAAAAGAAAAAAGCACATGTGTTTATAACAGGTTTTACTTTCTTTCTTAAAAAGAGATTTCTTACTAAATACCATTCTATTTCAGTTCTTCACAGATCTGGTTCTTGATCATCTTCATTATCAAGTGTCGGATACAGGGAACAAGTACTGAGGTTCACTATCATTTAAACTACTACTGTCCCATAGTCAGTGGAGCTTTTTTTAATGTCCAGAAAGAAGACTTTCAATCTTTATGAATAGCCTAGGATTTTGCAGTTGTTTTCGAAGGCTCAAATTGTCCTGCTTCAAATTTTCTTTGAATTTTAAGTAGTCTCTTCT
>NW_016818844.1:286717-326159 GCF_001698545.2 Rhinopithecus bieti
TTCTTCACAGATCTGGTTCTTGATCATCTTCATTATCAAGTGTCGGATACAGGGAACAAGTACTGAGGTTCACTATCATTTAAACTACTACTGTCCCATAGTCAGTGGAGCTTTTTTTAATGTCCAGAAAGAAGACTTTCAATCTTTATGAATAGCCTAGGATTTTGCAGTTGTTTTCGAAGGCTCAAATTGTCCTGCTTCAAATTTTTCTTTGAATTTTAAGTAGTCTCTTCTTTTATCAAAATATTTTATCTGTTGAAAAAAAAAAAGGATTTGAAATAAGGGCAAGTTATGCTGCTTAGATAAGTAAAAGCACAGATTTAAATGTAACACATTATTCAACATAAATTTAAGTGATTTATATTCTAGAATCATTTTCAATTGAGGCATTTGATGAATACGTCTCTGAGGAGAGTGTAGACCAGTGACTTCTAATCCTTTTTGGGTTTTAGACCATGTTGAGAATTTGAATAACCCAGGGACCTTCTCAAGAAATGGACCCATGTGCACACAGGTCAGGCTTGCAGGCAAGTTCCGAGGCCACAGAGAGCTCTCAGGTACGTCAGAAGGCTTCAGATGTGAACACATTGGACCATTTTTTCTTTCTTCTTCTTTTTTTTTTTTTTTGAGACAGAGAATCTTGCTGTGTCACCCAGGCTGGAGTGCAGTGGCGCAATCTCAGCTCACTGCAACCTCTGCCTCCCAGGTTCAAGCTATTCTCTGGCCTCAGTCTCCTAAGTAGCTGCAATTACAGGCACCTGCTACCATGCCTGGCTACTTTTTTTGTATTTTTAGTAGTGATGGGGTTTTGCCATGTTGGCCAGGCTGGTCTCGAACTCCTGACCTCAAGTGATCCACCTGCCTAGGCCTCCCAAAGTGCTGGGATTTACAGGCGTGAGCCACCATGCCGAGCCTGGACCATTTTTCTTACCAACTCTAAATTCATCTTCATTGTCAGACTACAAAACACTAGTTCTTTTGTTAAAAGCCTTTCTTAGGATTTAATTCTTAAATATTTCAGTGGTGCTTGTAAGTAAAAATTAGCTTGGACTGCAAATGTAAAAATCTGCCCTGCCCTGTATCAATCAAGCTGGGATAACAGACACACAAAGTTAGCTGAAAGGAAACATGTCTCCCGAGGGCATACTACAGCCACGGAGTGTGCTAATAGATCCGTTATTTGAGTGACTACTGCTTTCTTACTCACTGAGAAATCTTGTTCTCTAAAATCATCAAGTACTAGAAATTTGCTGTTTGAAGTCTTACCTGTAAGAAGGAAACATCCCACTTTTGTCTAGAAGATCTAAGGCACCTTGACACAGAAGCAGCCTTGATCTCCAACTCAGCTTCAGAATGTCAAATAACATTTCTCAACATGAACATGACACTCCATCTTTTAACTTCAAAGAAGAAAACCCTGGTCCATTTTTCAATCCAGAGCTGATGATGACACCTATGCTTTGTACTGAGGCTGTCAAAACACCATTTCATTTAAATTTTACCTAAACTCCATTCTTCCCCTAAACTTCCAACAACTCTCTTTTTCTTTATTGGTGAGATGCCCACAGTTCCTCTGGTGTGTGGTCTTCCTGGTTATAAGCATTCACAAATCAGACTACAGATTCATCCCTGGTGGTCTCCGGCTGATTGGGCTAGGATGGACGTTATATAAAGGATACCAAAGGAAGAAGTGGACAATGCCCTTAACGTTTTTGTGACAAATTAATAGATGTTTACATCTCCTGTCACATCTCCAGCTGCCTAAGACAATGCCATTTAGAGGTCCTACTGATACTGCAGTCCCAACTTGTCCAGAACTTTGCTCCTCTCCAAACATGTTTCTCCTCTAATACCTATTTCAATGAACACATCACATCCACCTAGACACTTAGATCTCTTCTCTCCTCTTCACTGCCCCAGCGCAAACGCTCATCATTTCTCACTTGGGTTGTTGTAACAGCTCTTTCACTGGCTTCTCTATTTCCAGGCTCAACCATCCTTAATCCACCTGTCCCAGGCCGCCAGAGTATAATCTTTCTGAAACCCAAATTTGATCAGGTCATTTGCTTGTTTGAAGATCTTTCAAGGTATTCATATTGCCTTTAAGGTTTGTAAGACAAACAAGGCCACTGATGGCTTCATCCCAGGCCACATGTCCATCCTTTCTGAATTTACCAGCAGTCACTGAACTGTTTGTCCTACAGAACTACCCCATGCTCATTTCCTGTGCATCCTGATTCCATGCCTTTGCATATTATCACATTCTGCCTGGAAAGCTCTCCTCCCTAGCCCTCACCTTCTCTTTCAAACAGCCTCAGACCCTCAACACATGGTCCTTTCTCTAAAAGGCTAATGAATCAAGAAGGATTCATTGAGAAATAGTGTATACACATAAGCGAGTGGTCTCTAAACCACTGAATAAGACCCGGGACAGTAGTGTGAATGCCAAAATACTGGGATCTCTGAGACATTTCAAAGTTTTATAGAAAAAAAGACAATATGTGAATTTGATATTAAGATCACAGATCTTGGATATCTGGTTGCTCTGTTTGTGGAACTTTGTTAGATGATGCTAGAATGACAGGCCTGATCCCTGCTCCTAATTTAGGAGTAGGAGACTTTTTTTTTTTTTTTTTTTTTTGAGACACAGTCTCACTCTGTCACCCAAGCTGAAGTGCTGTGGCGTGATCTCAACTCACTGCAATCTCTGCCTACCGGGTTCCAGTGATTCTCCTGCCTCAGCCTCCCAAGTAGCTGGGACTATAGGCACGCACTACCATGCTGGGCTAATTTTTGCATTTTTAATAGAGAAGGGTTTTGCCATGTTGGCCAGGCTGGTCTCGAACTCCTGACCTCAGGTGATCCACCTGCCTTGGGAGTGGTGGCTCACGCCTGTAATCCCAGAAGACTTTCAATAGGACCATTATACAAGTCACACTGATGAGTGCTATAAAATAGATATGTGAGTACTAGAGAGAACTAATTTGTTTTTGTAACAGCTAGCATATCAGTTGTATGGCATATTTATTTTGTAATAAGCATGTATTTTTGGTGTTTTGGGATAGAATTATTCATTCTAAATCCCAATTTAGTGGTACTATTTTTATCTTTATTTCGTGGCTGTAACATCAGCTAAATAAAAGATCCAGATTTTGAAATCATAGACATTCAAATCCTCTCTCTACTACTTTACTGGTTGGCTGGTCTAAGACATTATTTTACCTTTCTGAGCCTTAGTTCCTATTGTATAAAACAGATCCAACAGTACCTCACAAGACTGAATGAAAATTAAAGGCAACAAAAACAAAGGGTCTCATTCAGAACGCACTCAAAAGATATTTCTATTTTCTTGCCCTCCCGTGTGCCTCCCCACACTTATGCACACATATCTCTGGAAAAACTTTTCAGCTTTTATTCTATGGCAATTGGGTAGGACTTTGACAAGCTAATACTTGAAAAGAGAGTACAGGTGAACAGCGAGCAAAGAACCGACAGTGAAGGGGAGGCGGAGAAATAACTCAGTTATGCACTAAGAAAGAACAGTGTTGCAGAAGAAAATGGGTGTAAATGGGAAACGGGCTATCACTGTCAAATGCTGCAGAAGTCAATGGGAATAATTTACTATATTATCTGCTTCCCTTCTTTGTTACAGTCGTCTACAGCTTTGCAGGTCACCATCTGATATGGTTAGGCTTTGTGTCCCCACCCAAATCTCATCTTGAATTGTAATCCCCATAATCGCCACGTGTCAAGGGAGAGACCAGGTGAAGGTTGAATCACCGGGTAGTTTCTCCCATGCTGTTCTCGTGAAAGTGAGTGAGTTCTCATAAGATCAGGTGGTTTTATAAGGGGCTCTTCCCCCTTTGTTTGGCACTTCTCCTTCCTGCCGCCTTGTGAAGAAGGTGCCTTGCTTCCCCTTCACCTTCCACCATGATTCTAAGTTTCCTGAGGCCTCCCCAGCTATGCTGAACTGTGAGTCAATTAAACCTCTTTCCTTTATAAATTAACCAGTGTCAGGCAGTTCTTTATAGCAGTAAAAAAACGGACTAAAACACCATTATTTTCTCCAACAATACTCAGGTCACAACTCGTGGGTAATTTCAATGTCCGCATACTGATCTTTTCAATACCATGGCCTCTCAGTTCCTTGACCTCTTCAATGATCTCATCCTCCAACCTACCTTACTCCCAGGATCAAAGCTTATATCTTGTCCTCATAACAAATACAACTCTTCCATAATTCCAATTGTGAGAATCCCATTCTCCAACCCCTACGAACATTCTCTCTTGGACTTAATGCCAATAGCCCATCAGTCCCACCACCTTTCCACTGATTGTCATCCCTCTCATGGCCTCATTTCCCTCCTCACTCTTAAACCCAAAACTCTCCAATGGCTTTCTGTATTACTAAGAGTTAAAGCACCAACCATGGCCGGGCACAGTGGCTCACATCATAATCCCAGCACTTTGAGAGGCTGAGATGGGCAGATCGCTTGAGTCCAGGAGTTCAAGACCAGCCTGGGCAACATGGCAAAGATCACACCACTGCACTCCAGCCTGGGCAACAGAGTGAGACCAGTCTCAAAAAAAAAAAAAAAAAAAAATTAAAAGTACCTCCCTGGCCTCCCATCTCTTGGCTCTAACTTTTACTATTCTTCCTGTCCCTTAAACACATTTTTTTTTTTTTTAAACAAAAAAACAAAAAAAAAAAAACAGAGTCTTGCTGTGCTGCCCAGGCTGGAGTATAGTGGCATGATCTCAGCTTACTGCAACCTCCACCGCCCGGGTTCAAGCAATTCTCCTGCCTCAGCCTCCCAAATAGCTGGGATTACAGGCGCCCACCATCACACCCAGCCAATTTTTGTATTTTTAGTAGAGATTGGGTTTTGCCATGTTAGCCAGGCTGGTCTCAAATCCTGACCTCAGGTGATCTGCCCGCCTCAGTCTCCCAAAGTGCTGGGATTACAGGCATGAGCCTCTGCGGCTGGCCCATCAGTGCAGGTTTTCGGCTGTTTCATTCTCTCTGCCTGGAATCCTCGTCATCAGGTATCTGCCTATCTGTTGCCTGACTTTTTCCTAACTTTGTGAAAATAGTTTCTGTATAAATAAAACCTTTTCTGACCATCCTACTTAAACCTGTACCCTTGTTTGATTTTTCATCCTATCACTTATCACCATATAACATTCTTTTAATTCTACTACTTGTCTCTCTCCCCATACTAGAATGTATGCTACAAGAGGGCTGAGCACTTAGTCTATTTTTCCTTGCTGTATTTTCCTATGGCACATAGGAGGTGCTCAATATATTTGTGGAATGACTAAATGAACAGGATATGGACCAAAAAAAATGACAGTAGAGCTGAAGGAGGGCCATCATCTATATTTGGGAGATTTTTTTCTGTATCATTTCATTAAAATGGGCAGGCTATGTGTTCTTGAACTTTTCTTTAATAAATACTCTTTTTATAAAACATGTGAATGTGTTACTTTTCTTGTCACAAGGGGAACATGAGTCTCCACTCTAGATCCATTAACTATAATACTCCTTCCCTGGACAAGACAAGTACTTGAACTGATGATGAACAGTCATTCCTTTCCTTCACCCGCTGGCAGCAAGACTCGCTGTGGAGAGCTTGCACTCAGCTCTGCAGTTCTACGGGTGAGTTTTATAGGTACAGACCCCATGTGGGGGTGCTGTGGTGGCTTCATGCTGCCTGCAACTGGACAGGTGGGATTATGGCCACTACTGGGTCTCTGTCCAGATTCCCTCTGCAGACCCACGTACCTACTCCCTGCTGCGCTGGACAGTGGCTGCTAACACCAGATGGCTGCCCCCTTCTCCAGAGACCTGCCCCTCAGCCAACGCCAATGACGGGCAGGCACAAAAGTCATTAATTATGGTGCAATTCACACTCCAGAGTTTCCAGAAGGATCAGACTGAAGCTGGACAGCAGCTGAGCTCACAGCCCTGACTTATCTAGTCTCCCTCCCGAGAACACTCCAATAATTCAGTCAAGGTTGACATCCAGGGCCCGGGTCCTAAGTTGATACTGGTGTCTTTCACTGAAGCTGGAAGCATGGGAGGAGGCCTACTGGGTGCAAGGTGGGGAAGACCTCATTCTTGTATATGCAGACATCAAGGTTGGTCCTCATGCATCTCCAACTGGAAGCTAACAGGTGGCTAGAAAGGCAGTTCTGGAGCTGGAGAAAGGGCCAGGCTGGAGACGCACCTTTGGACACTGTATGGCCTGAAGGCTCATGCCCCTCCCAAATTCCCATGTTGAAGCCTTAGCCCCAATGTGATGGCATTTGAAGGTGGGGCCTATAGGAGGTGATTAGGTTTAGATGAGGTCATGAGTGTGGGCCCTGCTAACCTGATGGGATTAATGTCCTTATAAGAAGAGGAAGAGACGGGTGCAGTGGCTCACGCCTGTAATCCCAGCACTTTGCGAGGCCGAGGCGGGTAAGAGGTCAGGAGTTCAAGACCAGCCTGGCCAAGATGGTGAAACCCCACCTCTACTAAAACTACAAAAATTAACTGGGTGTGGTGGCGGACGCCTGTAATCCCAGCTACTCAGGAGGCTGAGGCAGGAGAATTGCTTGAACCCAGGTGGCAGAGGTTGCAGTGAGCTGAGATCACGCCACTGTACTCCAGCCTGGGCGACAGAGTGAGACTCTGTCTTAAAAAAAAAAAGAGGAAGAGACTGGACCTCTCTCTCTCTCTCTCTCTGCTGGGTGAGAACACAGCAAGAAGGTGGCTGTCTACAAGCCAGGAGGAGGGCCCTCATTAGAAACTGACCATGCTGGCATCCTGATCTCAGATCTCAAGCCTCCCAAACTGTGAGAAATAAATTTCTGTAAGGTATTTGGTTATGACAGCCTGGGCTAACATAGGTATCAACACATAAGCTGGGACTTCAAGCCATGGCTGTAAACAGGATTGCCTTGGACGAGTGAGTAGCAGAGAAAGGAGCTCTAATGAACATGGGCATTTAACACACTCACAGGAAGGCATTCCAAAGAGTGGTGGCTGCTAGACATGAATGAAGAAACTGGGTGAGAGAACTGTAAAGGGACCCAAGGAGACAGAGCTTTTGTATTTAAGTAGACTTGAATTATAACTCAGTTTCTAGAACAACATGAGACTTGTGCAAGCTATTTTCACGGATCCTGTTCTTGCACAGTGGACACAGGGAAAAGTATGTGGGGTCTGGAATCAGACTACTGAGTTCAAATGCAGGCTCTGTAACTACAAGTGACTTCATGTCAATGTGCCCTTACCTATAAAACTGCTAAGAGAGTTCCATGAAGGATAAAGAAGATAGATGACACATTTCAAGTGTGTAGACTCTAGAGAGGATGTACTCAATTTATGTTAGCGGTGACTACGACGTAGTGACCCGGAGAGAGGTTGGGGCCTCAGGGGATGGCACCCAGTCTGCTTGAGTGGGAGAGATGTACCATCAAGAACCAAATGGCTGGCTGTAAAAACCCTTTCTGACACACAGACTGGAAGCTGCCCTGGAAGTGTGGGAGTGGGAGCCATCAGGTTGGAGAAAAAGCAGTGGGTTTCAGGAGGAGAGAGAGGATAAAAGTGGGATCAAAGGGGAACTCCAGCTTTAACCTGGAGTTCCTCTCAATGCATCTGTCTAATAGGAAAACTACAGATGTACAACATTTTCTGCTGGAATCATTATCTAATTCAATCAGAGTCCCATATTGATCAGTTATCGGTTTACATGTCAAGTTATGTATTTTGTCTTCATAACAATCCCATGCGATAGGCTGTATCAGGCTGGTTTTACAGATGAAGAGTTCATCTAAAGCAATGTCTGGCCAGATGTGGTGACTCAACACCTGTTAATCCCAGTGCTTTGGGAGGTTAAGGTGGGAAGATCACTTGGGCCCAGGAGTTTGAGACCAGCCTGGGCAACATACTAAGATCCTGTCTTCACAAAATATTTTTAAAAATTAGCCAGGTGGCTGGGCGTGGTCTGGGCGTGGTGGCGTCCATGGCCGAATCCCCCAGCCACTTTGGGAGGCGAGGTGGCGGATCACGAGTCCAGGAAGGATTGAAGGGACCCACGGTGAAACCCCATCCTTACTAAAAGATACCAAAAAATTAGCTGGACGTGGTTGGCAGGCGCCTGTAGTCCCAGCTACTCAGGAGGGCTGAGGGCAGGAAATGGCATGAACCCCGGGAGGTGGAGCTGCAGTGAGCCGAGATTACGCCACTGCCACTCCAGGCTGCAACAGAAGAAAAAGCTCTTCTCAAAAAAAAAAAAAAAAAAAAAAAAAAAGCAGTTAGGCCAGGCATGGGGCCAGCTTCTCAGGAGGTTTAGGCGGGAGGACTGCTTGAGGCCAGGAGGTCAAGGCTGTAGTGAGCTATGATCACGCCACTGCACTCAAGCCAGGGTGACAGATTGAGAACCTGTCTCTACAAATTAAAGAAAGAAAAATAAAGTAATTTCTGTTCAATGTGTTCATCCCTAGCTCAGCCACCAATACGGACCCCTCCCTGCATCACAGCCTTCTTGTAGCCTCCTTCAAAGTCTCTTAAAGGTTTGAGGTATGAGAAAGTAAAACCCCTAAAACCACCCCAACTCTAAAATTATCTGTTTTCCAACTACACAGTATATTTTGGAGCAGCATAAGATAGTGAAAAAGCAGACAAATCCAAGTTCAAATCCCACATTAGCCAGTTAGGACTACCTTAAAATTACAGTTCTACCATTCACTGAGTAATAACAAGCGAGTCACTTCAATGCTCTGAACTTCAGTTGCCTCCTCTGGAGATAGAGAGTAACGTCTTGCTCTGTGGCCCATGCTGGAATGCAGTGGTGTGATCTTGGCTCACTGCAACCTCCACCTCCCGGGTGCTGGTTCAAGCAATTTTCCTGCCTCAGACTCCTGAGTAGCTGGGATTAGAGGCACATACCACCATGCCCAGCTATTTTTTTTGTCTTTGTATTTTTAGTAGAGATGGGGTTTCACTATGTTGGCCAGGCTGGTCTTGAACTCCTGACCTCGTGATCTGCCCGCCTCAGCCTCCCAAAGTGCTGGGATTACAGGCGTGAGCCACCACGCCCAGCCAACAGCACCTATCTTAACAGGTATTGGTGAAGATGAAAATGTCAAGCACTTAGCACACATGGCCACTTACTAACCTCAGTAATAGTCCCCTTTCCAATCCCCCCTCATACTAAGGGCAGGGAATACAGCGCTTGAATGCCTGTCAGGGAGACAGAATCTACCATATGAACCTTTTTTTCTTCTACTTACCAAACTCCTTTCTTTGTATTTTGGGTATATGATGACTTAAAGGATTTTGGGTGAGCAACTGGGAATGTTTTATTTCTGATAGTAGCTCTAGGCCAATTAATTTTGCCAACTCCTGCCCAAGATTAAATACTACCCCTTCAGAAGATCCTGGAAAAGTCTACCTGTGAAATGAAATGGAATTTTTTGGTTATTGTTCATACGTTTGTTGTGTTTTTCAATGCTCTTTAATGTGTCAGTTGACATTCTCCAAAGATCTACCTGATGTACGTGCATCAAATAAGGCTGGATTACCAGGCAAGGTTTTCTCTGTGCCTCAAAGAAACTGTTAATTGACATGCCTCAGAGAGTGCTTCATGTCAGCCTACCACTCACAGTATAAGCTCGATGTATCTTAACAGGGAAGAGAAACACATCTGTGACTTACCCACTGTTGGGGACAACTTGATTCGAAAGAGCTTCTTAACTTCTTGCATTGAGAAGCATCCTCTAAGTTCTCATCTAAACACTTCCAGTACTCATCCCTGGCCCCCCAGCAGACCTGTCTTTCCTTCATAGATGGGGCTGCCATTCCTACTGGGATGAAGCTGTTGGCCAAAATAACATTTGAGATTAACAACGAACTTTGTAATCTGAAGAGAAGGTAAGGAAAGAGGAAAACTGTCAATCTCCTCTTCCTTTAAAACTAAAAAAAAAAAAAAAAACACCATGCTTCGGGATTTTGATGATGCAACTGAACCCAATCAGTTCTCGGTGGCAGCATAAGACCACTCGCTCTTGAGGCTTATCTCACACTGTGTGATTTGATCCCTGCTGGGGCGGCAGCGTGGGCTAAGAAAGCCTGGCTGAGAACTGTGGCTCTGTCCCAGTCGCTTAGGGCAGTTCATTTATTCTCTCCGAGGCCGTTTCCCACCAGTAAAGCGGGGACAGCAGTGCCTAGTTTACAGGGTTACTGTTCGAACCTAAGCGCTGTAGAAACAGGTGTGCAGGGGCCACAATCACCAAGCAGGTGACTGGAGTGCCACGCCGTTTTGCACAACAGGAACCCGTGGCTCTGGGACAGTAAGGGACCTCCCGGGCCCATACTCCATGCACGCCCCGCCCGGACCCCTCAGCGAGCTGACCTCTCTGCCCGCCCACGTCTGGCTTCCTTCCGATGTCGAAGAGAGGAAAGGGTCACGCAGGCCACCAACCGGCGGTGGAGGGCGCGCTGCCGAGTCCTGCCACTGCAGGGTCGCCCCGCTGGCTCGAGCTCTAGAAGAGTAGATCTCCCCAACCGCAGAAAGCAATTCACTCGGCGAAATCGCGGACTCTTTTGACCCTTCCGGGCTACCATTCACTTTCTAAAGAGGGGAGGGACTTCCTGTTTCGCTTTTCTCTGTAGGACTGACTTCCGGCCTCCAAGGGCAAGCAGGGTATATACGTATGTATCGTCGCACAGAGTGTCCCGGAAGCCTTAATGGGCTAGCCCCGCGGGACAAGGCGAGCCGAGGGTTTTGTATGGAAATTTGCACCTGAGAGTGCGAGAACTGGACGGAGTGTTGCAGAGCCGCGATACGTTCTCGTTTTGTTTTGTTTTTGATACAGGGTCTCGCTCTTCCGCCCAGTCTTGAGTGCAGTTGTGAGAACACGGTTTACTGCAGCCTCAAAATCCTGGACCCAAAAGATCCTCCCACCTCAGCCTGCCTCCCAGGTAGTTGGGACTACAGGCGCACAACACCATCGCTTCTTGGATTAAAAGAAAAGGATGAAACGGGCCCCAGAAAAAGGCGGTGACGTCCCAGAACCCATGGCAGGGGAGTTGGGAAAATAAATATTTGTATTGTTATTTCCCTATTTGTATTGTGGCTTTTTTTTTAACCCCGAAACAGCAAGGTATTTTAAAAGGGATGAAGAGAGTTGCTTCAAATGTTTTGAGATGTTATTTTAATACGTGAGTTAATATCTTAGAAACAAAATGAACAAGAAAAAAAAATTTTAGAAAATATGCGTTAATATCTCAGCAGAATCTTTATTAAAAAGCGTGTTTATAGTCAGTCATTTGGCACCCCGTTCTCTTAATAGATGCCATCTGTTCCACCATCTAGTTCTAAAACGTTTATATAAGATAAGCAATTTACAATTTTGCACTCAGTGCAGTTTGAGCCATTCCAAATTCAATATATGCAGACTTCAGGGTGGCGATGTGAGGCTAAGTACCACCAAATATGTGTTCTGCAATATAGAAAGTATTTCCCCCATAGTTAATGCACTCTAATAGCGAAGTTACTTTAGCTTTACCAGAGCCACCCCCTTCTTTTACATCATGTCTATTGACGTCGGTTTACATATAGATGTCTTTTAAATATGACTGATGGGATATAAAAGGAATGAAAGGAAAGAGTCTTAGATGACTTCTGAGTCTAAAAAGGAAATGTGTTTTAAATTTAAAATTTATATGTACCTAATGAAAAATACATATGAAACAAAGTGAAGCGACAGAATTACAAAGAAAAAAATGCCTGGTCATATTGGGTAATTTTAACAGGCCTTTCTCACTAATTGTTAAGACTAGCAAGAGAAAAATTAAGAATATAGGAAATGTGAATAACATGATGTACAAACGACGCAATTAATATATACAGAACAACACGACCAAAATCAGAATGTAGTTTTTTGAAAGCAGACACAACACATCACCACAGTCAACCACATACTTAGTTATAAAGCAACTCAACAAATTTTGAAAATTGAAATAATTCTCATTTTTTACTACAGTGCATTTAAGATAGAAATCAATAAAGAGCTGTAAAAACAACTCGAATAACAAAGACAGAGTCGATGGTATTGAGAAAATACTTTGAACTGAACCATAAAATACAATAGCAACACCTGTGGGATGAAACTAAAGCAGCACTTAGAGAGGCATTTATAGCCATAATTAAGTATATTAGAAGAGTCTGAAAAGTCTTGAGCTGCAAATCCCTTTTCAAGACGTTAGTAAAAGGACAGCAAAATAAGACAGAAAATAGAAGGACACAAATAATGTTAAGAACAGAAGTTAATGAAATGGAAAATAAAAGCAGTGGTGTACCAGAGCCAGCCTGTACTGGCATGGGAGAGCCAATTGTGCACACCTCTTGGCAACTCCATGATCAATAACATCAAATAAGTAGCTTGAAGTCACCTATGATGGGACTGTTTACACTATGGAAATCAACAAGCCAGGATTTTGTTTTATGTTTGGAGCTAATTCACTAGCACACCACAGCATAGAATAGGTTGAAAGAAACCAAAAGCTGATTTTTTTGGGAAAAAACTAATTAAAATTGGCAAACATCTAATAGCTATAAAAGGAGGGATGTCAACAATCTTTATCAAGAATGGAAACTAGAAATACTATAGACATCAAAAAAGTTAGATAATCTTGTAAACAATTTAGTGCAAATAAGATTTAGATGACTATACAAATTTCAAAAAAAACAAGTAACTGACTCAAAAGTAGAGAAACCATTAAGTAATTTGAATGAGAGTGAAGAATCTTCATACACACAAATCCCAGGTACATGGCTCCACCAGTAAGTTGCTAAAAGCTTTGAAATAATTCCATTCTTACTGAATAAGGCTACCATAACTTTTGTACTAGTTGTAAAATCCCCAAACCTCTGAAACACCACTTTGGAACTCATTTGATGAAAAATATGCCTTAAAGTAACATGAGACTCTTTGTAGTTGTTATTAACGTTATCACTTAGGTGACTGCATATGTTTTTCTGTAGAAATATTAGTGTATTTCATTATGGGTACTGTCCCAGTTCTTGTTGAGAATATTACACAATATATGTTGTATGTTTCAAACTAGCCTTCTAATATTTAAAATAGTCTATATTTCAAACATCTGGCTCCAGGGATTTCAGATAAGTTATGTGGACTTATATGAGAAAAAATATTTATGACGTAGGTTAAGAGGAATTTTTAGCCATAAAGGAAAAGCTCAGTAATTATCAAATGATGTGGCCCGGCACGGTGGCTCACGCCTGTAGTCCCAGCACTATGGGAGGCTGAGGCAGGCAGATCATGACGTCAGGGGTTCGAGACCAGCCTGGCCAACATGGTGAAACCCCGTCTCTAATAAAGACATAAAAAATTAGCCGGACATGGTGGTGTGTGCCTGTAATCCCAACTACTCAGGAGGCTGATGCAGGAGAATTGCTTGAACTCAGGAGGCATAGGTTGCAGTGAGCCGAGATCATGCCATTGCACTCCAGCCTGGGCGACAGGGCGAGACTCTGTCTCAAAAAAAAAAAAAAAAAAAAAAAAAAAAGATGTATTACATACATACAAATATTGGGCTACATAAAAGTAATGGACTTTTGTTTACCAAATAATACCATGAAGCGAGTGAAAAAGAATTAGTACCCAGAATATGCAAATAACACAAAACAATAAGAAATAGACTTGCCCATTTTGAAAACGGGCAAAAAGCTTAAATAGGCACAGCACCAAATGCAAATGACTAATATATGAAAGGACCAACATTCTCATTAGTAACTATAGAAAGGAATATGAAGATAACAATGCAGTACTATTAGACATACACCAGATCAAAAAAATTTTTAAAGTCTGACAGAAACAAGTTTTAAGGAAGAAGCAACGAATATCCTCATACACTATGGTAGCATAAATTGATACAATCAGGGAAAACAGTGTGGCGTTATCTAATAAGATTGAAGATACACATTCACTGTGACTCAGCAACTCTACAGAATTTCCTGTACATGTGCATTTTTGTAATAGCTGAAATCGTTATAAAACCCAAACTTGTATCAATAGAATGGATAAATTATGGTAGTCATACTGTGAAATGCAATAGAGCAACAAAAAGAAACAAACGATTATCTACAATAACATGGTGAATTGCCATACTGAGACAACCAAGGAATACAGAATGTTTCCACTTACATAAAGTTCAAAAACGGGCAGAACTCTACTATAGTGTTTAAAATACAGTCATAAGTAGTAAAACTATAAAGAAAAGCTAAGAAATGGTTATCACAAATGTTCCTCTCTAGGGTGAGAAAGGAGACATGATCAGGGAGGGGCACATGGGGTGGGGGAGCTCCTGGGACGTGGAGAATGTTTTATATATGGACCTGAGTGTTCGCTTTATAATTATTCTTGAAATAAACTGTACATATATGTTTTTTCACTTTTCCATAGGAATGTATATCTCACAATTTCTAAACAAATAAACTGAGTAGTTGACCTGAGGAAGGTCATCTTTAATAAATTTGATTTACAGAAAGGTAAAAATAGTGGTCATACAGAACATTTGTAGTGTGGTTACTAAATTTTTAATGAATTTAGTATCTTAAGTGCTCTTCAAGGTCAAAAGTTAGTGGTCTCTAGTGCTAAATGCCACTGTGCACCTAAGCGATTCCTACTGGTCTGTGGTAAGCCTAAGGGATAGACAAGGAACATATTACCAGAGAGATGCAGTGAGGTGCAATAACATCCCCCACCTTACCTCTGAAGAAGTCTGTAGTTCAGCAATTGGGAAACGCTGGTTTCACTAACAGAGCAAAAACAAACTAGAAGAGAGGAATTTTGAGGTGTTGATAAGAAAAAGAAAATTAACACAGGATAACAATCGCAAAGACCATTTCACCTTATAAAATCTTAAAGATTAAAATGGAAGAATGTGGGTGCCATAAAATGATTTCAAGTGTGCTGTTTTGACACAAAGAGGGTGTAATCACCCAGCCTATGTTTGGAGGAGAGAGGAGGCGAGGAGGAGTCAGTGTGAAGAGGTGGAAGACGTGTTGTGCTGGGTTGCCATCCAGAGGAAATTTCGAGTGGGTGCTCTCTAGTCGGAACGAAGTAGATCCCCAAACCACTGGTGGGCAGGGCCAGACAGACCCAGTCGCACTGAAAATGTATGTGTTGTTTTTCTGCTGCTGCCCACAGACTTTTATTTATAATCTGTACTGTTACAAAGCAGTTATCACAGACACCCACTCACGGACACAAACCGGAGAACGATTCCCTTGACTTCAGTGTTGCTACAGCGATTTTCTGAATTTCTTCTAGCTCTCTGGGCTGTCTCCTTGCCTTCCCCAACCCCCTTAACTATAGGTATGCGCCAAGATGCTGTCCCTTCATTTCTTTCTCTCGTGTCCTCTCTCTCTCTCTCTCTCTCTCTCTTTCTCTCTCTCTCTCTCTCTCTCTCTTTCTCTCTCTCTCTCTCTCTTTCTCTCTCTCTCTCTCTGCATTGTTTTAGTTGGTGAGTCGATTCACTCTGATAGTTTCGGTTAGCACTTCTGTCACAAAGACTTGCAAGACTATGTTTTGGTCCTTAAAAGAACCTTTGTGACAGTTTTCTTGTTCCATATCCCTACTGGATATCTTCACTTATCTTTCCATCCTTCCAAAACGTTCAGAACTGGACTCGGTAGTTTCTCTCTAGAAGCGCTGCTCTTCTTAAGCTGTTCCTTTTCATCAGTTCCACGAGTCCTTCTTCTTCCCGTTTGAAGCCTTCCAATTCTCTCTTATGCTCTCTGCTCTGTATTTACACAGCCAATTCATTTCACAGACATTACGCATCTGTGCGGTGCCAGCCACCATGCTAGGCCTTGGGGATAAAGACAAGAGGCCAGTGGCTCACGCCTGTAATCCCAGCACTTTGGGAGGCCGAGGCTGGCGGATCACGAGGTCAGGAGATGGAGACCATCCTGGTTAACATGGTGAAACCCCGTCTCTACTAAAAATACAAAAAATTAGCCGGGTGTGGAGGCGGACGCCTGTAATCCCAGTTACTCCGGAGGCTGAGTCAGGAGAATCACTTGAACCCGGGAGGCAGAGCTTGCAGTGAGCGGAGACTGCGCCACTGCACTCCAGCCTGGGCGACAGAGTGAGAAAAAAAAAAAAAAGACAAATAAGGTAGATCTCAGCCTTCGAGAAGCTCGGTCTAGTGGAGGACATGGACCATATTATCCTCTAATAAAGGGCAGTGAGAGCTATGATAGAGGCAGGCACCCAATGCAATGGGTGTCCAGAACAGGAGTTTGCCCAGAGAACTCAAAAAGGGGAACACAGGCAGTGTTAGAAACAGCACAGTGGAGTGGACAAGAGTATTGCGTTCAGAGGCAGACTAGGCTTGAATTCTATCTCCTCCAGTGTCAAGTTGTGCAATCTTGGTCGGGTTACTGAATCTTTATATACATTGGTTTCCTCAACTGAAAACGTGGATGGTAATATAGACCTTAGGTTTCTAGTGAAAGTTAAATGAAAGTTAGTGAACTTTTAAATGAAAGTCTAGTGAAAGTTAAATGCCACGCAAAGCACTTAGAACAGTGTCTAGCACATTCAAATATTTCATTAATTCAACACACACACACACACACACACACACACACACATATAGAGAGAGAGAGAGAGAGAGGGAAGGAGAGCACTTACTATGTGCTGTTTTAGGGGCTTGGGTGACATCAGAGAACATATAGATAAAAATTTCTACCCTCATGGAATGTGCATTTTAACAGGGAGAAAATAAGCAATAAACATAAAAAATAAAGTATATGTAGTATGTTAGGTAAGTGTTATAGGAAAAAGAAAAAAGAAAATGTTAATTATTAATATTACTGTATTATAGAGGTCACTTCCTCTTAGACTTAAAGGAAGAGAAACCTTATAAACAGTATGATGTTTCATCTCATCTAAGATGCATTCATCATAAGTTGCACCATTATTATTATTTTTCTTTTTGAGACAGTCTCACTCTGTCCCCCTTGGCTCACTGCAGCCTCTGGGAGCAGATTCAAGTGATTCTCCTGCCTCAGCCTCCTGGGTAGCTGGGACTACAGGCGCCCGCCACCTCGCCCAGCTAGTTTTTTGTAGCTTTTAGTAGAGACAGGGTTTCACCGTGTTAGCCAGGATGGTCTCGATCTCCTGACCTCATGATCCGCCCGCCTCGGCCTCCCAAAGTGCTGGGATTACAGGCTTAAGCCACTGCGCCCGGCCCTGCACCATTATTTTATATAACACTAAGAAAAGAAAAAACATTGCCAATTGAGTATAACACAATGCTTTTCATTACCGAGGATTTTCTTTTGTTTTGAGACAGAGTCTTGCTCTGTTGCCCAGGCTGGAGTGCAGTGGCATGATCTCGGCTCACTGCAACCTCCACCTCCCGGATTCAAGCTATTCTTGTGCCTCAGCCTCCCAGGTAGCTGGGATTACAGGCGCCCACTTACCACACCTGGCAAATTTTTGTATTTTTAGTAGAGATGGGGTTTCTCCATGTTGGCCAGGCTGGTCTCGAACTCCTGACCTCAAGTGATCCACCTGCCCCAGCCTCCCAAAATGCTGGGATTACAGACGTGAGGCACCATGCCCAGTCCTACCTAGGACTTTTATCTTAAACATTAAAACCTATTTAGATATATTTAGGCATGGATTATTTTCATCATATTATACTTTTAAATACATTAAAATGAACATAAAAGCAGAAATTGATTAAGGTATTCCTAAAACTTCTTTATATTTAGTCCTCTAAATCACTTTTGATTGAGTCAAAATGTATTCCCTTCCCTTTCAGGCAAAGCAAGCAGTAATACAAATGTCCAGAGATAGGGCAGAACTGGTCTCTTGAGAACAGTGAACAGCTTACTATCCCTGGAACATAGGATGCTGCATGGGGATTTGTGGGAAAGAGGTGAGGAGGTATCTCTATCTTTAGAGCCTACTGTTCCTTGATTAAAAACAACTCTCAACTTTTTTCTTCTTAATTAATTCACATCGTTCACATATTCAACAGACACTTATTCAGTCCCTACCACCAATATGGGGCCACATGGTGGTACAGACACAGTCCTGGCCTCCAAGTTGCTTTCAAGCTGCCCATACCTGGGTCTTTGTATAACAGATCCTGATTCTTCTTGGCCTGAGGCTCCATATTCTTTCCCTTGCATCCATCCTTGCCCAACTTTGCTGGGCAAGTCTCACACAAGTGCCACTTTCATCACATTGCTCTGATCCATCCTCAGGCACAAATGATGAACAGCTATTTGATTCCTCAGCCTGACATTAGGAGTCTCTAGTCACTGCAGTCTGACTCCAGCCTTCCATAGCCTGCTGATTCTTCCCTGCTCCTTGAGTCAGGCCCCCTCTTGGCCGGTGCACCCACCCACTCATTCCCACATCTATGCTGGTTCTTACCTCTGCTCTCACCTTTGATGCGCTTCTCCTACCCGCTTAGCAACTAAATCTCATGCACTGGCCCATATCCTTCCAGAAGTCTTCAATGACAGGAGAGCCTTTTCCTGATGGCTTTTGTACTCCTAGCCAGTATAATATGTTCTGTAATGAGCCCTCTCCACAGCTAGGCATGGTGGCTTACGCCTGTAATCCCAGCACTTTGGGAGGCCGAGGCAGGTGGATCATTTGAGGTCAGGAGTTTGAGACCAGCCTGGCCAACATGGTGAAACCCTGTCTCTACTAAAAAATACAAAAAACTAACTGGGTATGGTGGTGCACACCTGTAATCTCAGCTACTCGGGAGGCTGAGGCATGAGAATCGTTTGAACCCGGGAGGTGGAGGTTGCAGTGAGCCGAGATTGCACCACTGCACTCCAGCCTGGATGACAGAGCGAGACTTTGTCTCAAAAAATAAATAAATAAATAGATAGATAAATAAATACATAAATACATAAATAAATACAAATTAACCCTCTCAATTTATTTCACGGTCTGTTTGATGTGAAACCCCTGCCCTCAGTTCTGCATAGAGAAGGGGTTTGGTAATTTCCCATTTATTCCTTATAGTACATAATACCTTGTCGCTACCTATGGAAAACACCTAAGACACAGCTGCCATTTGCATGAAGAATATACAGTGAAAAGAGGAATTGGACTGCTTAATACATAATATCTGTCATTTGACACACAAAAGTTTATGGAGTGAGTGTCTTATGCACTATGCCTGATGTTCGGGGAAGCATAGCTCAATGAAATGCAATCTTTGCCTTTGATTTGTTCATAGTCTAGTGGGGAAGTCATATACGAAAACCTAAAGTCACAATGTAGTATTGAGTATATTGAGCTATGGGCCAAGGATCGTGAGCACGGAGGATGGGGTAGCACATCCTTTCTGGGAGAATCAGAGGGGTCTTCACTGAGCAAGTGAACTTGGAGGCTACATTGAAGAAAGAGTGAATGTTTCCCAGATAGGAAGGGAAAAGGAGGCATTTGAAGCAGAGATAAGTGCAAAGGCCTGAGAACCTAAAAGAACTTAGTGCCTTAGTGTTCTCAGCCTCACTGAGCACTTCCTAATTTAGAGCCTTTGCGTTGGCTGGCCCCTGGTGTTCCTCTGTATGGGGTGGTTTCTCCAACCACTTCTTCTTCTCCAAGTCTTGGCTCATCAAGTCCTAAGCAATTCTCCCTATTTAAATTAAAACCTGCTCCTACCTCCATTGTCTAATATCCCAACACTAGTTTTGAATATTCCATTCTTTCCCCATTAAGATGTCAATTTCATCTGTGATAACTTATAATATTTATAGTTTATAATATTATAGCTGAGTAAATCTATTTATCAACTATATATGTATCTGTGTATCTATGTATCTACCTAGTTAGCTATTAACCTATATGTATGTATATATTGTATATATTCTTTTTTTTTTTTGAGACGGAGTCTAGTTCTGTCACCCAGACTGGAGTGTAGTGGCGCCATCCTGACTCACTGCAATCTCTGCCTCCTGGGTTCAAGCAATTCTCATGTCTCAGCCTCCCAAGCAGCTGGGATTACAGACATGCGCCACTACACCCGGCTAATTTTTTGTATTTTTAGTAGAGATGGGGTTTCACCATATTAGCCAGGCTGGTCTCGAACTCCCGACCTCAGATGATCCACCTGCCTCAGCCTCCCAAAGTGCTAGGATTACAGAAATGAGCCACCATGCCCAACCATATGTATGTATTCATCCATCCATCCATCATCCATCTATACAGCTAAGCTTGTATTGTGGTATTCACTCAAAACCCACACATTTTTATTGCTGTTGCTATTATTAAATTATTTCTTAATTACTGAAAGAAGTATATTAAAATATGTCACAATGATTATAGATTTGTCTGTTTCTTTGTTTATATTTTTAACAGTTACAGCTCACAGCTATCTTGTTAGGTATATACTATTATATATACCATCAACACAAATTTCTTATTTACTCATTTAACATTTCTGGCCTTGAATTTTATTAACTGATATTAATATTACCTCATTTCCTCTCATTTTTATAGCATTTCCTCAGTGTATCTTTTAAAATTCCTTTATTTGCATCCTTTTTTGGGTCATTTTGTTTTAGTTTCACCTCTTGTACAGAGCATACAGTGACACTGAAAATTCTTAGGTGAGAATTTCTGTTCTTTTTTTTTTTTTTTTTTTTGAGACAGAGTCTTACTCTGTTGCCAGGCTGGAGTGCAGTGGCACAATCTTGGCTCACTGCAACCTCCACCTCTGGGGTTCAAGTGATTCCCTAGCCTCAGCCTCCCGAGTAGCTAGGCCTGCAGGCACGCACCACCACGCCCGGCTAATTTTTGTTTTGTATTTTTGTAGAGATGGGGTTTCAACATGTTGGACAAAATGGTCTTGATCTCCTGACCTAGTGATCCGCCTGCCTCAGCCTCCCAAAATGCTGGGATTACATGCGTGAGCCACCGCACCCAGCCAAGAATCTCTGTTCTTAGTGGATGATTGTAATCTATTTCATTTACAAGGATTATGAATACATCCAAAATTATTCCAGTCTGACCAGGCCTGTTTCTGGTAGGTGGGAAAAGAGTATAAATGAGAACCCATGTTTCATATGCTTGGTACTTAAAAGTTATGAATCAAGCTGAAAATAAAATGTTTTTTCCTTTACCTTGACAAGTGTACCTTCATAACAGCAAAATTGAAAAAGATGTATAAGTGTATGGTTTTTATAAAGTTTCCAAAATGTCAAAGATGGATAAATTTAATTATTATTACCCTTATCTGGGAGTCCTGTTGATGAATCAACAATATTTGATTGAGCAACAAAATAATCTATTCCAAAGTATGTATTCTGTAAAATGTATTTTTCTTGCCTTTGTTTCAGAAAAATTGTTAATTATGTTGCTAAAAGAAAGAGTTTCCAGATCCTGAGGTAGAACTTAGGCAAAAAATAAAATATGAAAAGTAGGAGTTTCACATAATTTGTATACAGATCTAAAAGAATTAAGAAGTAAATATAATTGTGTTCTAATTACACCAAATATATATGTATAAAAATGTAAATTAAAGTAAATGTAAAGAATTTTGAAAAGTTATTTTACATATTTTCATGATGTGGTTTGCTAAAATATTCAAATTTATCTATTAAAATCTATAAGGCAAAACCAGTGATAATCAAGGTCTAGGAAACAATAAATCTTTATTATTATAATGAGTTGAGTTTTTATTTAATTTTCTAAACATTTAATTACATACTTACTAAATATGTTTGTAAAAAATATTTACAAGTTTACTGTACAAAGTTTGGCTGCCAATGTAACAAATTGGTATCATGTCTCACTCTAGACCTTTAAGCGTACATCTTTGAGAGTATTATGAATTGTTTAATAATAAAAATGTGATTGGGCACTGTGGCTCATGCCTCTAATCCCAGCACTTTGAGAGGTCCAGGCGAGTGGGGCACTTGAGGTCAGGAGTTCGAGACCAGCCTGGCCAATATGATGAAGCCCTGTCTCTACCAAAAAATACAAAAATTAGCTGGGTGTGGTGGTGCATGTCTGTAGTCCCAGTTACTCAGGAGGCTGAAGTGGGAGAATCTCTTGAACTTGGGAGGCAGAGGTTGCAGTGAGCTGAGATCATGCCACTGCATTCCACCCTGGGCAAGAGAGCAAGACCTCGTCTGAGAAAAAAAAAAAGCAAAATGTTCTGCAATTTCTGAGTGCGACTGTTACGAACATCACGCTAATTTGTAAGTACCTCAAGAACCATGAATTGGACACAAATGGGTGCTTGCTATTCCTTGGAAAATATATTTTGTCATACAGGAGTCTGTTAACGTTCATGCTACCTGAGAAGAAAGAGCTCACAAGTTAAATTTTCTTTTCTGTTACCAAAGCAGTTTCGCCACGCAAGTCCTCCTTGCAAGCCAAAGAATATACATACTGACATTAACACTGATACTACATGAAACTTTCATAGTATTTGAACATAGTTCCTGTTGTTTCAAGGTCCTAGACCAGTCATGAGAGCTGATACTAGGATTGTTACACATTGTAATGCCTATATGACCTAGGTGAATTTCTACCCTCTCTTAATCCTGCTTATCTTTAGGAAACAGGATGCCTGAGATCAGAATTTCCCCCTTTTGACCTAACTTACTAAGACTGGTGGGATCCAAGATGGCGGTCACTTGACCTCTGAAGAACCTCTAACTTCATTACAGTCTAATGTCCATTCTAAATGACTCTCCCACCAGTGCCATGACAGTTGATGATTACCATGACAACAGCCAGAGGAAACCATCAAAGGACAAAAAGGAAGGTGGACTCTGGTTTTGAGAGGTTCTCTGGCCCATTCCCAGAGAAGACATGAATATTCCTCCTCTTTCTCTTAATGCTTAACCCCTTCATTAAAGATGCCCTGTGTTTGTGACGTACTCACTTGCAAGACCTATGAAATTGATTTGTGAGCCAAGCTCCCACTTCTCATTTCTATGGCCATCGAACAAAGCCTGAACTGCTTGATGCTCACTTTTGGTTTTGTGTATTGGCTTCTGAACTGAACAGGGAAAGACCCCATTTTGGAAAGACAGACTTTGTCAGTAATAAGATCTCATATTCAGAGCTGAAGTCTAGATCCCATATGATAAAGGAATTTGTTCTTGCTCTTGTTTTATGCTATCTTTTGAAAACATTAATCACACCTTATTTTAGTTCTCTTATGTTCTTTTAATTTATAATTTATTTCTTTTCCTTAGATGGTAGTACCTCTGACTTTTTGGTTTAATGTCTTCGTTCATAGTGTTGATCTTGCTTAAATGCTTGGTAAATTTTGTTGTCTATCTGTTCATGCTTGTCATTGCTAAATTATGTTTTATTTAGTACCCTGTCTCTTTTCGTAGGGAAAGGATGGGAATTGCTCAGAACTGCCTACTTTATGTTTTCATTTTAGTATGAGTTTTCTCTGGAGTTATATACAGCAAATTGTTCCTACTCTTGCTAACACTTTCACCTGTGTATGTGTTAAGTTGCAATTTTTATTTGCTATCTTCCCATAAGTAAAATCCCATCTCCTTTCTATCCTAAAGAATTCCTCAACATTTCGGATCCTCTATTTCCAGGACTTGAAGTGGGAGAGGAAGTAGGTACTTAAATCTTAATCTAATCTCTTTTCTTTCTTTTCTTTTCCATTCTTTTCTTTCTTTTTCTTTTCTTTTCTTTTTTTTTTTATTATTATTATTTTTTTTTTTTTTATTTTTTGAGATAAAGTCTCACTCTGTCACCCATGCTGGAGTGCAATGGTGTGATCTTGGCTCACTGCAACCTCCACCTCCCGGTTTCAAACGATTCTCCTGCCTCAGCCTCCTGAGTAGCTGGGACTATAGGCACGTACCACCATACCCGGAAATTTTTGTATTTTTAGTAGAGACGGGGTTCTACTATATTGGCCAGGCTGGTCTCAAACTCCTGACCTCGAGTGGTCCGCCTACCTCGGCCTCCCAAAGTGCTGGGATTATAGGCGTGAGCCATTGTGCCCGGCCTCTTTCCTTACTTTTCCAAAACACTTTAAGAAATACCATAGTGGAGCAAAACAATAATATTTACAGAAAACACAACTGCACAAACATAGATGCTTCTCAAAATTAACCCTGTGATGAACGACAGTAACGCTCCGCAGGCTTCAGTTCAGTCCCTCTCCTTCTTAATGATCACCTCCCACCTGACTCCCAGCCTATCCCTCATAGCAGCCAATATTCTATTATTTTCCAGCATAATGTAAGATGAAGCCATACCTTTTGGCCAGTTTGTCCCCTTTCCAGCCATGAGAGACCTAAGATTTGAGCTTTTTTTGTCCCTTTAGGTCTGAGGATGTGTAGAGATTAATCAGGTTCCAGGGTGAGGAATGTGCTGTTACTGGCATAGTAAATGATACTTCAACACACTACAGGTGAAGCTCCTTCCCACCAGAAGCCCACACTAGAGCAATTCTTTAAGCATTCAATAATCAGAACCTACATAGAATGTTAATTGCCTCGCATCTGGTAACCAGAGAGTTGTTCTGTCCTCTGGATAGTGTACCCTATGATTTTATTAGCTTTTAGTGCTCAGGATTTTGGCACTTATTCTACTTATAGCAATTACAGCCCTAAGCTGTGATTTTTCATTCATCCTGTTCTCCTGAAATGATTTTGGTTTGGCCATGAACAGAGGACTTCATGTTTATCATTTATTTATTTGTTTCATGAATACTTTTAAGAATGTAGTCTGCATAATTCAAACAGCTCCTGCCTTTAAGAGACTTGGAAGTTAATAAGAGGACTGACCAAAGTCACCAAGATGTCCAATATGTGGCAGTGGTGTGAGATAGTTGGCACTCAAGGACAGACTTGGTGCTTCTTTGATTTTGGGGGACTGGGAACTACTTCATGAAGGAAGTAACTTTTGAGTTGAGCGAAACAGGATGAATAGGATTTTCAGAAACAGGTGGGGGCCAGGCCGGTTCAGATGAATGGAACAGCAGAACTCTCTTAGCCTGTTCAGGCTGCAATAACAACAATACCATAAACTGTGATATGATTTAGCTCTGTGTCTCCACCCAAATCTCATGTTGAATTGTGATCTGAGTGTTGGAGGTGGGGTCTGGTGGGAGGTGACTGGATCATGAAGGTGGTTTCTAATGGTTTAGCACCATCTCGCTAGTGTTATCTTGTGATAGATTTCTCACAAGATCTGGTTATTTAAAAGTGTGTAGCACTTCCCCCTTTAGTCTTTCTCTCTCTCCTGCCACCACGTGAAAACAAGATTGCTTCCCTTTTGCCTTCTGCCATGACTGCAAGTTTCCTGAGGCCTCCCCAGCCATGCCTCCTGTATAGCCTGTGGAACTGTGAGTCAATTAAACCTTTCTTTCTTTATAAATTACCCAGTCTTAGGTAGTTCTTTATAGTAGTGTAGGAAAGACTAATACAAACTGGGTGGCTTATAAAAAACAAAAAATTATTTCTCATAGTTCTGGAGGCTGGCAAGTCCAAGATCAAGGAGCTGGCACATTTCGTGTCTGGTGAGAGCCTGCTTCCTGGTTCCTGTGTCCTCAGAAGGTGGAAGAGGCAAGGGAGCTCTCTGGGGTCTCCTGTATAAGGGCACTAATTCCATACATGAGGACTCCACCCTCAGGAACTAATCATCTCCCAAAGGCTTTACCTCCAATCCAAATACTCTCACATGGGGGATTAGATTGGGCATATGAATTTGGGGTTGGGGAACATAAACATTCAGTCTATAGCAATAAGAAACAGCTAGTACAGTAGGGGCAAGATCTGGGAGCGACAAGAAGCTCAGATAAAGAGATGGGCATCTGTAGGGGAGTGGTGGGAGATACAAAAAAAATCCAGACGAGGTTCTAATGTACAGGGTATTCAATGCCATGCTGAGACATTAGGGCATTCAGTGGTCAGCAACAGAGAGCCACTGAAAGTAATTAAGCAGGAGAATAATACGATTAAATATCTTGTTTATTATAGCCCATCATCTCAGTCTGAGCTCCTTTTGATCTTGAGTCTGTCATTCAAACTATGGAATTATCTCCTCTAGCACTGCCACCCCTGCAGGTTTGATAGACATCTTCAACTATGCTTTTCTAACTAGAATATCAAAGCATACAGAATTCATAGCCCTCATCATATCCCTAACAGTGACTTCCCTCCAGGTTGGTGATTCTTAAGAATCTTTGGGCTATGCTTATCTAACCACAGAATTCCCATGTATAATAGCATCCAGTTCATAGTTCTCAATGAGAGTAGCAGATATTGATTACTTACTATGTAGTCAGTACATATGATTTACATTCATTACCTTATTTAAACCTTTCACAAAGCCTCGGCATGAGGCTCTTGACACTTATTGTGAGTTCCTTTAAATTGCAGTGCCTTCCCTGTCCCAGACATTTGAATCATTATTCTATGTTTTGAGGCTTGATTGAAAACTAAGGATTTTATCAAATAAATCCTTCATAAAACCTTCAGGTATTTGTACCCCCTTTAATATCTATTTGGTTATTAGGAACAGTTGTAGAATTCACAAGATCAATTAGAGACTTCATTTTTTGCTTGTGTTTATTGAGGTTATATGAAACGTTTTAAATGTGACATGGGAGAATAGTGAAACAGAGTTTTAACTTAGCCAAGATGCATGATTTTAAAAATCAAAGTAGACCTGAATTTCCTGAAAATTTTAAAATAATCTAGTTGTGCCAGCATGTTAACCTTAGTAACCTAGGCAATAGAGAAGATTTTCACGAAAGTCCATTGGTCTGTTTTAAATAAATACCTTGAATATTAATAGTATGAAAGAGCGTTATCTAAGTAATACTGAAGCTTATTGTCAAGTGAAACTTTCTTGATCATGATGGTTAGCCATGTATGCTCATATCTGTTAATAGTGGTGATTGCTTTCATCAGGAAAACAACCTTTAGATATGCAAATAAGTGTAGTAGCTAATATTCTGTCTCCTTTCCTTCATATCTCATAGATTTTCAATCCCCCAATGTATTTTCATCTTTAGAGAAATAGAAGGTGTGTTTCCTAATTGTGTTATACTTTTGCATTGTTTAATGAGTTAAATTATAAAACTTTTTCCATTTATATCAGTAGGGTTGGTAGATGGGCCTCTAGCCAGGGGCTATTATAGCCCCTAGGCTATTATCTTATGATCTTCCAAGTACCAGAGATGGGTAGTATAAAGAAGGGCCTAGGGTCTGGTTCAGGACATGCTTTCTATTTTACAGAAGTGTTCTCAGAACAGAGTGTGCTCTGTTTTCTCTGAATGCTCTGGGGACTTCCGTTCACTGAAATTGTTGCCCAACATTGCACTAACGACTATTCCTTAAGAGCTGATTCTTAAGAAGGTAGGGCATGACCTATAGATTTCCTTGCAGACTTGGTACAATTCACAGGAAATAAACATAGAGAGGTGAATTACTTGTCAAAAGTTACATTGCTACTAAATGGCAGATCTGGGATTTGAACCCCTAAGGTCTATTATTGAAAATGCGATATATTATCCTGTGTGGGACTCTGGGGAGAGGCCATGTTTACTTGGTAAGGACTTTGTATCTTCTGTTTGGCCTTCAATTTCCTATCTAAAATAAATGTGCTCTAAGTGTCAGTAAAGATAATTAGGCTTAATGGTGGAGCAGAAAGTTGGCCAAATGAGCAAATGTCATTATATGAAGGAAGAGCTCATTAAGTCTCACTCAGCTACCTTTCAATAGGCAGAGGGCTTTTGGAAAGAAGGCCACCTTGCTTGGAATTAAGTTTTATTTTTATCATAGTAGTCTATGTACAAAGTTTATTTCATTTTTTATTTTTTCATCATTTTATTTTTATTTATTTAGTGTTTGAGACAGAGTCTCACTCTGTCGCCCAGGCTAGAGTGCAGTGATGCAGTCTTAGCTCACTGCAACCTCTGTATCCGGGGTTCAAGAATTCTCATGCCTCAGCCTCCTGAGTAGCTGGGATTATGGGTGTGCACCACCACGCCTAGCTAATTTTTGTATTTTTAGTAGAGATGGGGTTTTGCCACGTTGGCCAGGCTGGTCTCGAACTCCTGGCCTCAAGTGATCTGCCTGCCTCAGCCTCCCTAATGTTGGAATTACAGGCGTGAGCCACCACACCTGGCCACAAAGTTTATTTTAAATCAGAGAGGTCTATGAGGATTTTGTGAAAGCCAATAGTCTCCCCTATTTCACCCAATTTTCAACTTTTCTATTTTCCTTACCTCCACATTTCTATATAGAATATTTCTTAACTTATCAAGTTTAGAGAACATATATTGACTTCCTACCATGTTCATGATAATATGATAAATACACATTTATTGAGTATTCACTTTATACCAAGTATTTTTATGGGTACATTATATATATAAACTCATTTTATTTTATCTTTACAATAACTCTTTGAAGTAAGTAGTATCATCTTCATTTTCTAGATTTGGAAACTGAAGTACAAAGAAGTAGAGTAACTTACCTAAGATCATACAGCTAGTAGGAGGTGTCCTGGGGTATGAAGCAAGGCAATTGGGCTAGGAAGTCCAAACTTGAAGCCATTTTTCTGTGCACCTGCCTTGCCCATTCCAGTTTACATTCTCTTCCTAACTACATTCCCTACATTCCTCTAATTTAATTTTGTTATGAGTTTTGGTTAAATTAATTATTATTCTTTACATTACTGTGGTTATACCAATGAAGTACACTGCCGAGCCATGTAATATACTACTTCTATGTTTTCTTTCTTTTTTCTCCTTCCTTTTTCCTGTGATTGAGAGTAGCCTTTTGAAGGCCTGAATTTTATCTACCTATTGTTAATTTTTTTTCAACTATTTCACTGTTTCTCCCATGTGTATATTAACAATATGTTTCTATTCAGTCAAATATCAGTTGTATGTCTTTATTTCCTGGAAACTTCTTCCTTCTGCTTCAGTATGCAATGCTTGCTCTTTGTAAAGATTTCACTGGGAAACTTCCCTTTGTGTCAGATATCCTCTTTCCTGGGTCCCATGTCTTATTCTTTCTTGTTTTAATTCATTGTTTTGGTAGAACATATTTTCCAATCTTCTTTCAGAAGAGTGCATAGGGGGTATTTGAGCCCTTGAATATCTGAAAACATCGTTTTCCTATCCTTGTGTTTGATTGAGAGTTTAGCTGGCTCTAGAATTCTAAGTTGAAAATAATTTTCCCCCAGAATTGTGAAGGCATTTGATTACTTGTCCTCTGGCTTCTGATGCTGCTATTGAGAAATATAAAGCTATTCTGACGAGTAATTTGTAAGTATTCTCTACTTATCTTTCTGGAATTTTCCAGGATCTTCTTTGGTGTTCTGAAACTTCACAATGACATGATTAATTTCTAATGTTACACCAGCCTTGCACTCCTGAGATAAACCCCATTTGGTCAGGATATATTATCCATTTTAGATATTGCTGAATTCAGTTTGCTAAATAATTATTTAGAACGTTTGCATTCACTTTCATGAGAGATATTGTTTTATTGTTTCTTTCCTTGCAACATCTTTGCCTAGTGTGGTATCAGGATAATGCTGAACTCTTTATGAATTGAGAATTATTCCACCTTTTCAGTTTTCTGAAAGAGTTTATGTGTATTTGCTATTATTTCTTTCTTAAATATTTGGTAGAATTTATCAGTGAAGCCTTCTGATCCTGAAATTTTCTTTGAGGGAAATCTTTTAATTACAAATGTAATTTCTTTAATAGATATAGTGCTATTCAGGTAATATATTCCTTCCTAGGTGAACTTTGCTGTTTGTGTCTTTCAAGGAATTTGTCCATTTCATCTAACTTGTCAAATTTATTGGCATAAGGTTGTTCATAACACTCCCTTATCATCATTTTAATATCTGTGGAATCTATAGTGATATCACATCTCTCATTTCTGATATTGGCCACTTGTAATTGATCTCTTTTATTATTATTATTATTCTGGCTAGAGGTTTATCAATTTTATTGACCTGCTCACTGACCAGTTTTTGGTTTAGCTGATTTTCTATTTTATTTGTTTCCACTTTGATCTTTATTATTTCCCTATTCTGCTTACTTTGGGTTTAATTTTTTGTTTCCTGATTTTTTAAAAATTGAAGTTGTGGTCAATGATCTACCTCCTTTTTCTAATCTAGTACTTTAGTGCCAACATTTTCTAAGTAACGTTTCAGTTGCATTTCTCAAATTTTGATATATTGTATTTTATTTTCATTCAGTTAAAATGCTTTTTAATTTCTGTTTTGATTTCTTCTTTGATTTATGGGTTGCTTGGAAGTGTGTCGTTTAGTTTCCAAATATTTGCGGATTTTCTGGAGATCATTATGTTATTGATATCTAATTAAATTCAATTGTAGAATGGGTTGCATTCTGTTTTATAACTCAGAATATGGTCTGGTAAATGTTTAATGCATACTCAAAAGCAATGTTTATTCTTCTGTTGTTGGGTCAAGTGTTCTATAAATATAAAGCAATTCAAGTTGGCTGATAGTGTTGCCAGATTTTCTATATCCTTGTTGATTTTCTATTTGTTCTAAATTATTGATGGAGTAGTATTGAAATCTCTGACTATAATTGTGTATTCATCTATTTTTCTTTGTACATCTATTATTTTTTCTTCATGTATTTTTAAACTGTCATTAGGAGCATAAGTGTTTAGGATTGTTACATTCTTTTGATTAACAACTTTGTAATTATGAAATTACCTTTTTTATCTGTGATAATATTCTTTGCTTCGAAAGCCCACTCTAGCTTTCTTTTGATTAATATCACCATAGTATATTGTTTTATTTTAACTGATTTATGTGTTTATATTTAAAATGCATTTCTTGTAGTCTAAGTAGAGTTGAGTTTATCTTTAATCCAATTTGAAAACCTCTTTTACTTGAGGGTATTTTGACTACTTATACTTTATGTTGATCATCAGTATGGTTAGGTTTAAATCTATGATCTTAAAATTTGGTTTTTATTTGTCTCATTTGTTCTTCTTTTTTTTTTTACTTCTTTTGTCTTATTTTGGATTATTGAGTATTTTATAAGTTATAGCTCATTTACTGTCTTTGTTTTTTTCATTTCAGTGGTTGCTTTAGAATTTATAACATATCTTTTTAATTTACCACATTCTATCTTTAATTAATCCTACATCAATTCATGTGTAGTATAAGAACCTTACAAAAGTATATTTCAATTTCTTCCCTACCTGTCCTTGTACTGTTGTCATTAATTTCACTTTTACATATGTCATAAAGTTCACATTACATTGTTGTTATTTCCGGCTTCTTTTCTATTAATCCAACATGTATGTCATTTCCCGATGCTATATGTAGTTACAATCTTTTTACCGTGTTTTTTATTAGGTACTTTAAATTTTAAATATTACAAAATTCATCTTTGCTTTGTTAAAGTCTAACATAAGCTAGTAGTTTTATTATTTTCTGGACAATCCTGGAAGTTTACAACACTTTAACTCCATATACTTCCTTCTAACTTTTTGTAATATTGTTGTAAGTTTTAATGATACAAATGTGTGTGTGTGTATATATGTATATATATATTTCAAACTCCACAAGATGTTCTTATTACTGTTTTGCACAATTAACATATATTGGGCTGGATGTGGTGGCTCATGCCTGTAATCCCAGCACTTTGGGAGGTCAAGGTGGGTGGATCATTTGAGCCCAGGAGTTCAAGACCAGACTAGGCAACATAGCGAGACCCCAACTCTACAAAAAAATGAGACAATTAGCAGGGCGTGGGCGCATAATTGTGCCTAGCTACTCAGGAGGTTGAGGTGGGAGAGGATCACTTGAGCTCAGGAGGCGGAGGTTGCAGTAAGTCGAGATTTCACCATTCCATTCCAGCCTGGGCAACCGAGTGAGACTCTATCTCCAAACAAAAATAAATCAAAACATTTATATGCCATTTTCATTAGGCACATTCAGTATGTCTTCTCTCCATGCTTTTGTCTGAGTGATTTTCATTCTCTACCTGAAGAACTTATTTTTTTTTCTTTCTTTTTTTTTTTTTAAGTGCAGATCTGTTGCTGTTGAATTTTCTCAATTTTTTTTTTTTTTTTTTTACATGGAGTCTCACTCTGTTGCCCAGGCTGGAGTGCAATGGCACGATCTTGGCTCACTGCAACCTCTGCCTCCTGGGTTCAAGCGATTCTCCTGCCTCAGCCACGCGAGTAGTTGGGATTACAGGCGCCCGCCACCACGCCCGGCTAATTTTTTTTGTGTTTGTAGAGACGGGGTTTCACCGTGTTAGCCAGGATGGTCTCGATCTCCTGACCTCGTGATCCGCCCGCCTCGGCCTCCCAAAGTGCTGGGATTACAGTCGTGAGCCACCGCGACTGGCCCTCTCTCAATTCTTATTTGTTGTAAAATGTATTGATTTCTTCCTAATTGTTGAGGATATTTTCACAAAGTATAAATTTTCAGATTGCTAGTTACTTTCTTTCACCATTTGAAGACATTATTCTCACTTCATAGTGAGTAATCTAAGTCTTCCATCTGTTAAGAAGTCAATAGTTTGTCTTCTTATTGGACCCACCATAGTGATATATTTTCTTATTGGACCTGCGATGGTGATATATCTTTTTTTGTCCCTGTACTTGCATTACAATTTTTTCTCTTTCTCTTTGGTTTTACTTTTACTGTGTGATTAGTTGTAGCTCATAGTGCTTCTTAAGTCTGGGCTTAATGTCCACAGTCCTTGGGTTTAACAGTGTGTTCTTAATCTGTGACTTGGTGTATTTAGCTTACAAAATTATCAGCCAAAAGCTGTTTAAATATTGTGGTCATTCCATTTTGTCTCACTTTTGCTTTAGTGAGCCAATGCTACTAGGCTAAAACTTTTCAATGTCTGTTATATATTTCTTACACTTTTAAAATAGTTTTCCATAATTTTGTTTCTCACGCTTTAATCTGAATGTTTTCTCCTGACTTGCTTTCCAGTTTAAGTTTTCTCCAGCTGTGTTTAATCTATTGTTATACAATGTTAGAAAAGTATTTTTCATTTTAGAATTTCCATTTGTGTCTCCTTTAAAGTGTCCTGTTCTATGTTAAAATTTTCTATTTTGTCATTTAATTTCTTGAACATAGTAATTACAGTTATTTGAAAATCTATGTAATGTTCTGAATAACTCAATATTTGATCATTCTGCTGAGGCCTCAAATATATATGTTGCCTATATTTTTCTTTTGATTTTTCTATTTTAAAAAAAGCCTATTTATTTTGATTGACATTTCACACATTAGGAATGAAAATTATGGGTATGTTTTTAAGGCTCCAGATAATTTACTTTTGCTTTTGTCTAGCAGTTAGACTAGAGGCAAATCACCTCAATCTAATCATAGATTACATTTATTCAGGGCTGGGCTTTAATTTGTGAGGTATGGTTCAACTGAATAATGACTGCCCTCCCACACCAAGAATATCCACATCCTAATTCCTGGAACCTGTGGATGTTAAGGTTGTTTTTTTTTTTCATGGCAAACAACAACAACAACAACAACAGAAAAGTTTGTAGAGGTGATTAAGTTAAAGATCTAAGAATGTTGAGATGGGGAAAGTATCCTGAATTATCTAAGTGGGCCCTGAATGCAAGGACATATATCCTTGTAAGAAGGAGGTAGAGGGAGATCTGACACACAGCAGAGGAAGAGGCAATGTGACCACACATACAGAGACTGGAGTTATGTATTCACAGCAAGGAGGATGGTCCCTGCCGCTTCCAGCTTCGGCAGCCACCCGCAGGGAACATATCTCCCCTGGAGCCTTTGGAAGCAGCGCAGCCCTGCTGACATCTCTATTTTGGTCCAATGATGTTTATTTTGGATTTCTGGCCTCCGGAACTTCGAGGAAATAAATTTCTGTTGTTTTAACATATCAAGTTTGTGGTCATTTGTTACAACAGCCGCAGGAAGCCAATAATATGCTGGTCTGTTTCTTTTTACCCAATTACTGGAGTTAGACTTTTGGGCCCTAACTGAATGCCTGAGGATGTAGCAAGGCATCTTCTTCTTGGTGGAACCTGAATTTTAATTTTCATCTCTCTAGCCCTGTATATTGGTCGCAAGCTCTGGTTAAATTCTCAAGGTCTGAGTGATTGCTTTTGACTCGGCGAATGCCTTAAAAGAAAGTGTCAGAGGCCAGGCGTGGTGGCTCACGCCTGTAATTCCAGCACTTTGGGAGTCCAAGGCAGGTGGATCACTTGAAGCCAGGAGTTCAAGACCAGCCTGGCCAACATGGTGAAACCCCGTGTCTACTAAAATTAGCCAGGCGTGGTGGTTCACACCTGTAATCCCAGCTACTTGAGAGGTTGAGGCAAGAGAATTGCTTGAGCCCAGGAAGCAGAGGTTGCAGTGAGCCGAGATCACACCACTGGACTCCAGCCTGGGCAACAGAGCAAGACTCTGTCTCAAACAAAAAAGACAAAGAAAAAAAAGTGTTAGAAGAAAATCCCTCCAGACTTCCCTTGCTTTGGTGACTTTTCTGGGTGTTTGCAACACATGGATTGCTCTGAATCTAAATTGTCCGTCACAGCTGGAATTGACTTGTTCTTTGCAGTACTTTATTGAGTACTGCAATAGTAAGTGTATGTCTTGATGACTCTTTCTACCTGACTATCACACAGGTTATCCATCCTCTAGAATATTTCCATCACCGTGAAATGTCCCCTTCTGCCCTTTTCCCATCAATACCCTCCTCCCATAAGAGGGAACATTTATTCTGATTTGTTTCATCATAGATTAGTTTGAACTGTTTAGTGGTCATGTTAATGGAATTATACAGTATGTACTATTTTATGTCTGACTTCTTTTGCTCCTAATGATTCTTATGAAAGTCATCTATGTTGTTAAATGTATCAGTAGTTTATTCATTTGTATTGTTTGGTAATATCCCATTGTATGAATCCACCTGAGTATGTGTATCTGTTTATCGATAATGAATATGTGGGCTGTTTTCTGTCTTTAACATTTGTAAATAAGCTGCTATGAACATTTTTCTATAGGCCTTTTTGTAGACATACGCATTCGTTTCTCCTAGATATATACCTAGGAGGAGAATTTCCAGGTCATAAATAAGTGTGTATTTAACTTTATTAGAAACTGCCAAACAGGTTTCTGAGATGATTTTATCATTTTATACCGTGGATATCAGAGAGTTCACATCCTTACCAAAATTTGGTATTCTGAGTATTTTTTAATTCAGCCATTCTGGGAGGATAATAGTATATTACCGTGGTTTTAATTTTTATTTTTTTCTGATGACTAATGATGGTAAGCTCCCTTTTTATAAAATGTACAACCTTCTCTTTGTTCTTCAGACATACTAAGGCCACCCGGTCTATGTGCCCCAAACTGCAATTATTGCTTCCTAAATAAAATGTTTTAAATTTAGAGATTCATCTCTGTATTTTATTTGACTTCAGTAAGTATAAGTCTGGCAGATATTCACAAATATAGTATCAGATATTCACAAATATAATATATTTTTCACTATGTTACCCTGGTTGGTCTCAAACTCCTGAGCTCAAGCAATCCACGCACCTTTCCCTCCTAAAGTGTTGGGATTACACGTGTGAGATGCCACACCCGGCCTCCATCCTTCTTCTTTCTTCTTTGATTTTAAAAAAGATATGTATTTATTCTGCTCTGAAAGTCTTATTCCCTGATTGTTTCTTTTTAAATACACCATCTCATCTTGCTTTTTTGGATGTAGTTTCTCTTATCCCTCTGGAAACACTGATTATTGTGTGTTTTTGTTGTTGTTACTGTCTTTTGCTTTCTGTTGTCTATTTACTTCTATTTTTAGTTTGTTTACTCTTATCTCTGCTTTCTTCTAGCAGCCTTACTCAAACATTGGGTGATTCTGGGCTGACTGCGAAGAGCCTGGTGCTGGGTGACTGGTTTCTAGTTCTGCAGATGTGTAAGTGGAGCCAGTGCACTGGTAGGCTTCATTATGCAGTGATCAAGAAGCAAACTAGCTTTTTTGGGGGGACCTCATGTATCAATACCTAAACTTCTCTTCTCTAGCCCCTCAGTTTCTTTGAAATGGAATCTCTCAAGATTTTGCCCAGGGTATAATAGAGAGGAGGGAATAGGTGCCTGACACTGACCTTATGGAATCAGGGCTGGAGAATGAGGCAGAAGGTAACACAATTGAGGAGATAGACTTTCGCTGAATTTCCTCGTAAGTTCATGCCTTGTTCTGGTCTTTCAGGGTACCCCCAAGTGCATAGTTTCTCAGGTTCCGTTTCTCCAGTGAATTCATGAATGCACTCCAAAATGGTTGACTACTGTATGTCCGGTGATGTCCAAGGTGCTGGGTATAGAGCAGTGAGCAAAACAACATCTTTGATCTCATGGGTTGGATTCCATTTAAGAGAGACAAAGAAAAACAAAATCAACAAATTAATGTATACTGTATCACATGGAAGAGGAATAAAGTAGGGTCGGGGGATAGAGAGTGACGGGGGTGGTCTTTTTGTAGGTGTGGAAATCTCTCTAAAGGAAGTAAGGAGACAAGTCAGGGAAGTATTTAGTGGAAGTGTGTTCCAGATGGAGGAAACACAAATGCAAGATCCCAAGGTGAGAATGTGTGCAAGGGCAGCACTGTGTGAACTGAGGAGGGGAGTGAGGCCTCCAGTTACTCTGTTTACAGAATTTCACCACTCTCCCTGGTTGCATTGCCGGCCCTCAGCCTCTCCTGGTCCTGCACCTAACATATTTGACACTCAGAGTTGATCATTTTTAAAACCTCCTCCTCTGTATAATAAAATTATTTGCAGTAATAATAATAGAGATAAATGATAATAATGATGAGAAAAGAAACACAGTGAATATTTTCTTTCTTGAATTTTGTATATATAATCAAGAAAATGAAAGTAAAATAATTACAATACACAAAAGGGGAAAAGAACCTCAAGGGATAGCACTTTTAATTATGTAGACATATTTTTTAAAACAAACAAATGTATTCCTACATATTGAGCTATCAAAATAATGAATTAACTATTATGTTTATGTTCTCAAGCCTTAACTTCTGCAAATTTTTCAGTGACCTTATAAAAATTTATCTTCTATATATAATCATTATCTATAGATAGTATAGGCAGATATATCCTTTTATCTTCAATCATAGTTGATAAAAATACTTATTAGTATAAACTTAAAAAAATTCTTTCATATAAAGAAAATATATATGAATCTTTAGAAAAAGCCTTAAGGGTGTGGAAAGTTGATCATACAAATTGGGTAATTCTTGTCATATCCAACTAAATCAGAATCATGAGGCTAAAGGGCAAAAGCGCTCAGGGCACATGAAATTGATCCAAGAATGTAATTCTCTGCAAGTCTGGCTGCTGAAACTGCCTGCTGTAGCCTGAAACTGGCTTTATCTAATAGCTGCTGAAATAACTTGCTAAGACTCTTAGACACGTTTTCTCCACAATCGTCACTCATCAATCAGAGCTTGCCAGCTCCCCAACACTTTACTGGTACCAGTGAACTTTCTGGAAAAACAATAAGTAACATCTCCCCTTTTCATAAAATGTACAGCCTTCTCTTTGTTCTTCAGACATACTGAAGGCCACCTGGTATATGTGCCCCAAATTGCAATTATTGCTTCCTAAATAAAATGCTTTAAAATTAGAGATTCATCCCTATATTTTATTTGACTTCAGTAAGTATAAGATTGGCGGATATTCACAAAAACCCCATTTCACAATGAATTCCAGAAACTGCAATATGGTCCACATTTCTTTTTGGCTCAATTCTAGCAACTTTCAAACATCTTTATCGTCAAAAAATCATTTCACTAGATTATTTATATCTGAAAATTCATCATAAATTTCTTATATTTGTAAAAACTTCTGAAGGTTTTCTTTTGTAAAAATCAGAAGGGCTGGGTGTGGGGTTTCATGCCTGTAATCCCAGTGCTTTGGGAGGCTGAGGTGGGCAGATCACGAGGTCAGGAGATGGAGACCATCCTGGCTAACACGGTGAAACCCCGTCTCTACTAAAAATGCGAAAAATTAGCCAGGGGTGATGGTGGCGCCTGTAGTCCCAGCTACTCGGGAGGCTGAGGCAGGAGAATCACTTGAACCCGGGAGGCAGGGGTTGCAGTGAGTCGAGATCATGCCATTGCACTCCAGCCTGGGCTATACAGTGAGACTCCATCTCAAAAAAACAAAAAAACAGTCAGAAGACATCATGGAATCATAGTGAACATTACCATTATGTAATGTATTGGGTTACAATGGATATTCAGTTCTTGGTGAAAATACTCAAGGTTTTGAGACATTGCTCTTGTGATTTTTTCTGGCAACGTGGCTGCTTTTGTAACTTCTCTTTGAACTCTTCTCTGAAATGTAATTATTTGTTCCATGTGTATGTACATTTTCTCACTTTATGTTGCATAGTTGCTAACCTTTCTGCACAAATTTTTTGCCTAGATGTTTAAGATGCAACTTTAAAGCTTGATGTTAAACAATGTATTAAGCCTGAAATCTAGCTGTTTGCAAATATTTTTGTGTTTGATTAATCCTACCTGAAAGTTCACATCCAAAACCAAAAATCCAATAAATGGTATCTCTGATTCTATTTTCTTGATTCCTTCAATTTTGACAATTAACAAAATAATACATTTTACTATTAAATATATTCAGTAATCAGTAAACTATTTCATGTGTAAACCAAAGTTTGTACTTACCAAACAAAAATATTACACTGTGCAGTTTTCTCTCTGTTTAATTTTAAACACAGAGGCTTCCACTGGTCACACAGAACAAAAGAAGAATTGAAGTAACTCAAGTTCTGTTCCTTTGCCTTTACTGTCATTGTGCTATTGCTGTCTTTCATTGTTTAGCTCTAGTATATTGTTTAAATGTAGCACTATGTAGTTCTACAGGTGTTGGAAAGACAGGAAGTATGTGGAAAGCCAGTGGCAATGATTCTGATACAACCTAAAAAGAGGATACTCAGTGATGTCTGGGTGTGTCAGGGGCTGCTTGATGACCGGGAATTCCCTGCATTCATCTCTGCATAGAATACAAGGCTTATTAAAGACTAAGTAGGCCAGGTGCGGTGGCTCTTGCCTGTAATCCCAGCATGTTGGGGAGGCTGAGGCGGGTGGATCACCTGAGGTCAAGAATTCAAGGCCAGGCTGGTCAACACGGTGAAACTCCGTCTCTACTAAAAATACAAAAAATTAGCCAGGCATGGTGGTGGGCTCCTGTAATCCCAGTTACTCAGGAGGCTGAGGCAGGAGAATTGCTTGAATCTGGGAGGTGGAGGTTACCGTGAGCTCAGATAGTGCCACTGCACTCCAGCCTGGGCAACAGAGCAAGACTCTGTCTCAAAAAAAAAAAAAAAAAAA